>NC_134139.1:61011944-61328055 GCF_033958435.1 Carettochelys insculpta
ACTGTTCCAAGGATATACTTGGGATGGAGGGGGGTCAGGTTTGTTTGTCATCACCATGGCTAGCGTAACCAGCTGCAAGTGTAAATATACCCAAGTATAAACATAATGAGGTGAGTAAGAGAATGAAAAGAAGGAAAACTTAAAAGTAAAAAGTGAGTTTGAGGGTTTAGTTCCTCAGGGCACAGCTGTTCTGCAGACAAACGTGGTGTAGGCTGACATTCTGAGATCATGGACATTGGACTGTATATCTAAAAATATTCAGTGATGTATATATGTGTGCATATGTGCATGGTATAGCTACATACGTGTTTCACATAAGCAAGAATATATAGGTATGCATAATTCCTTATTTAATAAAAATAACTTACCACGTTTTCTCCTAACTTTCCTGAAATACCCTGGGTTAAAATGTAGGTTCAGTCATGGAGCTTAGGTATAGCTGAACTTGTTTATGACGAGCCCACAACTGCATTTAATGTATGTGGAACTAGAATAAAATAGCTGAATTACTTCAGAACAGTTCCTTTGGTCAGCTTTAACGTCCACTTAAAGTGAATCCCTGCTTCTGTAGTGACATTAAGCCTCCCCATGACATAAATATATAGCTGTTTATAACTTTATTTAAAGTATTTTAATGGCTTAAATTTTTTAAGGTTTCAGTAAAATTTAACATTTTTAACAAACACTGCAAGCTACCACTTACCTTTCTATGCAAAACACTGGGATATAAACTTTTCTCCTTTAAGGTTTTTCTTCTTAAATTTAGAGTAGCGGGAAGTTCTAACAAGAAGACAGGTTTAAGTTGTAATTGGGACTAGGCTCAGATAGTGGATGACAATTTGGGCTTGATTTCATTTAACTATTTAGAGTAAAAACTCATGAAAGATCTAGAGCTGAAAATAGAAAACTCCAGTTTCTCCCGTCTCCTAATTTTTACAAAATCCTGACCTTGTTCTTGTTGAAGTCAGCAGCAAAGTGGCTTCTGTCATAACTGAACTCAGTCCCAGTTTTGTTCTGTTTGGCCTGAGAGCCCAGAAGATTTGAAAGCTTCATGTTACAGACATTATGTTACATGGGCTTTTTTGTCTTAATTTTTTCCTTTCTCCTTTTTTTTTTTCCCTCTCACTCAGTCTTGGTGGCCCTGGTACATATATCTAGTGTTATGACTTGCTCGAACTAGTGAGTACATTTACAATGTGAATGATAAAATGTAAGGTTACAATATGGAAATCAGGGACCATTGAAGTCTGTTTTTGAAAGCCAACAACCTTTGTGTTCATTTTGGCAACCACTGATTTATGTGCATTTCTTGCATTTTCATTTTTAAAATATAATATTATGCATACGTTCCAGGAACAATATGAAATGTTCAAAGAACCTGTCATGGCTACCTGAGGTGTCATTTTTATTCTCTTTTCTCAATGAATGTCTATGAAGACACATGCATTTGAAACTCTGAAAAGGATTTCCAACTGAAACAGCATCAGATTCATTGGCAGACACATCAGCAAGTTGTGGTACTAGCTCAGAAGTTGCCATTGGTCTGTCACTTATTATGTAGATAAATTATCTGAGCTGGCTTGTCCTCCTGGACGTCATTCTTTGATTTTCCCCTCTGTTAACATGGCATTTGCATCTTTTTTGTCTGTTTCAGAACAAGACCCCAGACAAATTCCTCGTGACATCTGTAGAGAGGTTCTTTTATGTTCAAAGTGACGTGTGTCTTGTTCTCATATGTTTGCTACATAAATTAATTATCGCTTGCCAAGTGTTAGATCTGGCAAGTTCCCTCTGTGTTGTCTCAATTTTCATTCCAAATCAAAAATTGAAATGCAAAGAGCAATAGACTAAAAAGCATATTCTTTCGTCTGTGGGGTTGTATGTTTTGCTTTAGAAAGAGAGCACAGAGAGATTTTTGGTGTATTTTAAAAAACCCTTCTGTAATTGCATCCCCAATGTATTGTACTTGTTCCTGACTATTCCCCTCAGCTAGAGTTAGGAAGTTACTAAGTATATAATCCATTATTATGCTATTGTAAGGGGTGGAAAGCATTCCTGTGGCTGTATAAGCAGGTTGTGCAGTGGGCCAGTCAGTTCTGGGAGTGATTTGATCTGATCAGAAGGATCGTGCGGGATGGAGGAGGTGGTATGGAGCTGTTCAGAAGTGGGTAGCCCATCCAAATGAACACTGGAGGTCTGGGACCCCAGAACTGAATCTGTGGAGGTTACTGCAACTGTAGAGCTGGTAGAGTAACGATTGTATAGCTGCTGAATGGGTTAGGAAAAAGAGAATCAGGGTAGGTTGGATGTTTATATTCTGTTTAGTTTGCTGAGAGGGCTGTGGAAGTACTAGGATATATCTTTCCTTCCCTCACTGACTGCTTAGGTGTTGTGAGAAGTGATATTAGCCCTAATGGGTGCTGGACTGTGCTCCAAGCTTACAGCACTGTGTTTCTAGGGAAAAGGAAAGGAGCAGCCTGCTTAAAAGGAAAAAGGCACCTAAAGGGAAGAAATACAAATTAATAGAGCAACACAAAATAAGTATGTGTGACTGGTCCTCAACAGAGAAGCAAACGAAGGAGGTAGACTAAGGAGTGGGGGGAAAGCCTTAGAATGAGGAAAGAGTAGTGTTACCAACACAGGTAAATGAAGGAGAGCAGACTCAGTGAAAAGAAAGGGTTGAGGTGTGACAAAATGATCTCAGTTGCTCCTGATTCATTAATTTCCACGGCATGTTGGGACTCAGAAGTTAATATGCAAAGAGGAACACAAGATTGTTAAGGTCATTGGGCTGTGCTTGGGTTAATGTAGCCCGGCTCACAAGTGAAAATGAGTTGCCTGGTCTCATTCTACTCTATAAGATCATAAAACTGCCAGGTAACCTGGCGTAATTCAAATTAACCAGCAGTTTCTACTCATGAGACTACAAAATCAGCATGGGATTTGAAGACTGGGATTGAAAGGAATTGATGGATCTGAGTGGCTCATTGCCATGCTTTGCCCATTCACTCCAATGCCATTTGTCAATTTCAGGAGTACAGAATTCACCCACAATTTTATAAAAAGATGAAAATACTAAATATCTGAACATTCTAAAGAAATGCCCTCTTGCAGTTGTGCAAGAAAACATTGAAGAACATAACCAATGTCTCTCATTTTTGATGTGTAAATTTCCATTACTGTATATTTTATTGTTAACTATTATCCCTGTGCTCAGTAGCTGTTTTTCCAGTAGCAGGGATGAGGTGAACCTGTGTATCAGAAGATGTTATTGACCTCTCATAGTAAAATATGCTATCTGTCTTCCTAGATGAGACAAAAGTAACATAGTTAGACATGCTGAAGGTGAAAAAAATTATACCTGAGTTTAGACTGTTGGAGCAACATCACTAATTTTTTCCTCCATTTTCTCTTCTTTCATCTGTTGTCATCAGTGACCACAACTGATTTGTTGTTGCTATTAAAATATTCAAGGAAGCCATGGGCCTGTCATTTTTGACATAGCCTTAATCTGTTTTATCACTTTGGAAAAAATGTCTGATATGCTCTCCATTCCTGTATAGTGAGCTTTTTAAGAGAGCTCCTGTTGTGTACAATGTTCACAATGCATCTCAAGGGGGTTGAGAGAAAAAGGCCCTGTACTAGAAATACTTACTAGGAAAAAGTACAAAATTACCTGATAAGGTCATATTGTTTAGTGGTTTAAAGTTGGTATTTATGAGCCATGGCTGCCCCTTATTATCTGTGTGACCTTGAACAAATCACCATCAGACACATTCTGCTTTCACTTCCACCAGTTTAAATCCAGAGTTAGTTCACTGATTCCAATGGACTTCAAGACTTTATCAGCATAATTGAGATGATAATTTGACCATGAACCACCATATGCATCAAAGGATAGCCATATTTTTCTACCCTACAGGTGTGTTGTGTGCTCAGTTAAGAAATGTTTGTAAAGTGCTTGAAGTTCTTGGAACATATACAAGTACACAGTCTTTTTGTTAACAATATTGTTAGTCAGCAGGAATTTTAATATGTAATTGAGAACTATTTAGCAGGTGAACTAAATTAATTGGGAGACTATCTCAACATGCTCCCAATTTATGTCTGAATTGGGGGGAAACAGCTTTCTTTTCTTTTCTAACACACAAAATGATTTTTCATTTTTATATTTTATGAACACAGTGTTGTTAATGGCTCCATTCACTGCTTTGCAGCCAGGTAACAGATGTGTTTGTAATTTTTTTTTTGCTTACACCAGTAAGCCTGTTGCAGTACCATAGGGTTCCAAGCATATATCATGGTTTATTAGTTGGAGACAGTGGCTTTCCCTAGCGCATGGGTGTGTCCGCTACAACCTCTTTACATGTTCTAAAGATGTTATTTTCCCTGACACCTGAAACTTTCTTGGCTAGGCATAGCTGATCCTGAGTTGGGACTACAGTTGAACCTGCAGCTGTTGGTAAATTGACTGATTAGCCTTGGTAGGACAGACCTGGTATCATTTAGCTTGACTGGCTGGTGGAAGCTTTCTTTTTCCTTCTGTTTATAAGTGGTTCTGCTTATTGTGACTGCTGTGTCTCCTGATCTATATGACAGAAGAGATGTCTGTCTAGTTTTCCCATCCATCTTAGCAGACACCATGGTCTGGTAGCTAGAGCAATCAACTATGAAGTGAAACAGAGTTAAAACTCTGTCCCATGGAAACTAGGAGCTGTGGAGAGAGAGATTAAAAGGAATGTATTTTTAACAAGTAAAAGGAATGTTTCCTTTAATATATCAGAAATAACTTAAAAATGGCTATACTGGGCCAGACTAAAGGTCCATCTACCCTGCTATCCTGTCTTCTGACAGTGGTCAATGCCAGTGTCCCAGCAAAAGTGAACAAAACAGGTAATCAACAAGCTGATGATGATCAGAAGAAGGGATTTGAAAACTGGGAGGGGGGGGTCCTTTCAGAAGGTCCCATCTCCACGGGCAGCACGCGATTCGAAAAGCTGCACTTTCAAATCGCCGCAGCTGCCATTATGCTAATGAGGTGCTGAAATTTCATTGCAGCACCTCATTAGCATCTTTCAAACCCGCTCGTTAACATGCCCCTTTCGAAAGACACAGGGCAAATGATCCATTCCCAGCCTTCTGGCAAACAAAGGCTAGGGACACCACCTCCGCCCATCCTGGCAATAGCTATTTAGGGACCTATCCTCGATCAATTTGTCTTGTTGTATTTGGAGCACTGTTACAGATTTGGCTTTCATAACATCCTCTGGCACAGAGTTTTACAGGTTCTGTGTTTTGTGAAGAAATCCTTTTTTTTAAATTTGCTGTCTAATAATTTCATTTGGCAAACTCTATTTCTTGTGTTAAGAGAAGGAGTAAATAACACTTCCTTACTTTCCCAACACCAGTCATGATTTTATAGACCTATATAGTAACCACACACACCCTCAGTTGGGACTTTGCAGCTTGAAAAAGAGACAATCTTATCTCTTCTCATATGGAAGCTGTTCTAAACTATAATAGATTTGTTACTCAATTTTTTTTTTAAACTTTTTCTGATTCCAGTATACCTTTTTGGTGTGGAATGATCATCTCTGGGGTTCAGTGTGGAGTGTAAAGGTAGAGATTTATTTCTATTCTGTGGCTTAGCTGACAAATGAAAATTTTACTGATTTAACTAAACCAAGTTAAGAGTGGCCTCACGAGACACAGACACTAATTTACCTGATCCAGTTTCTAAACAGATTTAGTTGGCGATAAAATTTTCTTTTTAGAGGAGGCCAAAAATACAATTCCCTGCCTCTTGTAAAACTAATTCAGTCATTTTGTTTTGTATAAATAACAATGACAGGGAACTGCATGCATACATAAAAACATTTTGTGCTACATATTGCGTGTCTACAGTACGGTAATATTTTTAAAGTTCAATCAGCATTGTTACTTTTGTGCCAAAAATTTCCAGCTTTGGTTCCCTGTTCATAAGGACTTGGGTTTATGCATGGAAGGCCAGCAAGGTGGTCTAGAATGGACTCAAGGTACGAGGATTGTCTAATGAGTTCTGAAAGAGACTCACAATGAGAACCTGGGAACGCTACTTAGATTTTCTACAACTTGGTTTTCTCATTGTTAGAACAGGGTCATAATTATTTCTCTTGCTGAGTACTTTGAGCTATGAAAGTGATATAGAAATACAAAGTACTTTTAGTATCATTGTACCTGAAGCTGACATTCCAGTTCAGTACTAGGCAGATATATTGTTAGGTTCCATCCACTTAAGGGAAAGAACTATTGTTGCTCTTGTGAGCTATCCTATATAATAGTCATATTATAATGCAATATGGGCCTGGCTATTGCCCGTAAAAGCCAGAGTGAAATAGCTGCAGGTTTGTATGGTCAGGCCAACAAGCTCCTCTACGTGGTCAAACTATTTCTGAGTTCAGGTTTTTTGGGCTATGTGAATGGGTCTTCAATAGGGTCAGACTCTCACATGAGATATTAGCATTTATGATGCCTTTTATTTTATACCTCATTTTATGAATGTTGGGATGGATTACTTTCATGCACAGGAAAGTGCAAACTGCTCTTCTTCAAATCAGCCTGACCCACTGCTCCCATGGGAGACCCCAGGGAAGCCAGATGACTATACTCTTTGTTTTCTTGTTGTTTCTGGCTCTAAAGGTCAGTTCTAATCATAGCTAAGGCTCAATGAACACCCCACCAGATGGATGCTTGTCCATTATCTCACTGGACTGCCCATTGCTGAGGCTGCACTGGATGACAAGATCCTCCACTAAAGGAGAGTTTTGGGGCCCTTTGTAGCACCACAACTTCCAATTAAATGGATTTTCCAAACCCATTTTATTTTATTATTTTGGTCTTTGTATCTGGCTCTGCATCAACAGAAGCCAGCACAGTTTCCAGGTGAATCTGACTCAATAAGTAACTACTACATACACGCCAGCTGTGCTTTGCTTTTGTGAAAATTTGAAAGATGGGGATGATGTCAAAGATGGGATTAAAATTCTGGCAGTCCAGGCCTCTGGTGCTGTGCTCTGTTAAACCATAAGGCCAATGCTTTGACTCATCTCTCCTTCTTTTGTAGCTCTGTTTGGTGAAATTAAAGATTGCATAGAACTGTATTGATAGAAGAATAGGGGAATAATCCTGTTATCCTGGATATCTGACAACAAAAAATAGTTTGAGAGTGTGTGATTTAATGCAAGATCCTTTAAATAATCACATTGAATAATTCAGTGCCAACCTTTCTTCTTCTTTAGTTTAATTGTCACTGTTGCCAAACTTGGAGGTTCTCCTCTTCCTGCACTGGAGAACCTCCAGGAATTTTTTAACCCACACATAGTTTCCCTCCTACAATTTCCTCCTGTTAGATATTCATACCCCCTTTAATAACCAGCAGAGGGATCATCACACTGAGCTACTGCCAAATGCATAATGACTGCTGCTTTAGCTGTACACACTCACTGAACTACTGATGTCCAGTTCAGCACTCTAAAGTGATTAGGGCTGCTTTGGGAATGTTCTATATTAAAACCAACTATTCTAAATCCTATTTAAAATAAGAGGTTGCAGGAGTGGGAAAGCTGAAGAGAGATTTGTGTTAATCGCCTATTTTTACCATATGGATTACTATTTACTAATCATTTAATGATAGATTCTACCAATTGTCCCACTGGTTTCTTACGGCAATTCCTATGGAGTCAGGTACTACTCAATGTAGAATAAATGTGGCAGAATTGGGTCCTGGAAGAATTAAAATAGCAAATAGGTAATGAGCTGATGGAGTTGAGAACTGGCCCACTGACCCTCAAGTAAAGACAGTATTACAGTGAAAACAGAAAATCAAAAACATCTTCATATCTGACTCAAAATAAAGGTGCACTTAAACTTGTAGAAAGACAACATTTTTATTTGAATGATATGACAGAGCTGTCACCGGAGTGTTACCTGCTATAAAGAAAGCTTAAGAATTATTACCTTTATTAGACCAGTGACACTGAGCTTTAGCCATACATTTCTAAGTTCTGTCCCTCTACCGAGACAATTTTCTTTTCTTAAATAAACTGTCATGCTAGTGTTAATATATTGTTGGCGCTCTCATACTCTGAGAATACTGCTGATATAAAACATGTATATGTTAGATTGGTAATAGTATCTTTAGTGTAGCTGACTAGAACAAATGTGTTTCCCTCATGGCTGTGCTAATGTGATAAAGGAAAATTGGCTGTTCATCAGCTTTTGGCTGGGTAAAGACAGTAGAGATGGAACCACATTCTTTTTTATGCATTAATACCACTGAGAACTTTTCACTAGTTATATTTCATGTGCCTGCATGTTGTGCAAAGATGTTGTAAAACATGAGATAATGCTACAAATAACAAAGTAGAAAAGCCTGTATCTTTTATAATGATAACAGTCAAACACCAAATGACAGTAAAAGGCTGTAAAAAATGTGATGCAAATCCCCCCTCCCTTGCAATTCAACCGGAGCACTCACATACACTTGCATACTCTGACATACAGGATGTGGGCTGTTTAAGGCTTTGTATTCAAATTAAATAAGATCTTCCTGAATTTGGGTCAGCAATGTGTCAACACAGAAAGCTAGCTTAAAAGGAAAATGATGTGCTTAGAGTGGGGCAACCCGTAAGAGAGAACTTTTTCAACAAATCTCGATGTCTAATAATTATGATGATAACATTCAGATTATTCTCAGTGGAAGGGTAATAAATCCTTGTGTCTAAATTTTTGAGAAATATTGACTGCATCTGGAAATAAAAACAAATACATAAGCTGCATTTCATTATTTTTAAGTGTAATTTAAGAAATAAATTTTCTCCATAAAATCAATTTTCTATTCATTTTATATTTTCTTACTTAAAATACTAATAGAATCATGGTGCCTGAAGCACCAATGATAATCACTCAAACTCAGATTTACAGATAACTGTGGCTGTTTATCTTGGTCAGAATTTGAAAGGCTTTGTCGGTGGAATAGCATTTTGAATGCTCATTCTCTGATTTTCAAATTAATTTTTCAGGGTCTCGCCTTCCTTTTGCACCAAATTACTGTGGCTCATAAGCCTTTTGTTTGTCTTCATACACCCCTTGTTCCTAGGCATGCAATTATTCGAGCCCTATTTGATTTGATTAGAGTGGATATCAAGGCAGGCTAGAGCACTCTAGCTTCTCTTATCCTCTCTCAGTAGAGACGATTCACGAAGCACCCGTTTAAGTTCATGATTACCTGTTTCTTCAAAATGGAAATAACATTCCATAATCTGGCAACAACAACATAATGTTTCAAAATCTGACTCTCTCCAAGCCATCATTTGAAATAAACATCACACAAATGAAATGCAGTTAAAATCGGATGATTCCTGGATTGAATGTTCCTGTGAATAAATCACTCATATAAGTAAACAAGATTTTTCAGTGATAGTTTATTCATTTTATTTGTCAATGCAGCGACCTGTGAGGGTGAGGTTGAACATTCCTCAACAAGTTGCGTTTTAATATATATAAAGTAAGTTAGGGCAATATGGCTATAAGGCAATGAACCTGTAAAGAGCATTTTTAGTAAGCAGTCCATGCAGACCCTGGTGAGAGGAGCATACCAGGGCTTGGCAGGTACACTGGGGAATGTCATAGGCCTGTTTGAATGTGCTGTTTGCTTTGCTGCACTAAGATGGCAAATGATCCTTTGGGATCCATATTATACGTTGCCAATTTAAAATAACCTCTAGATTGCTCTTACTTGTGCCCAGAGCTTGGCGGAATATCGAGGAATGATAACATACTGCCTGATGCTACTCTTCCGTCTCTCCCCTGCCCCCGAGTCTGGTCCCACCTTTCAAACCTGTGCCCATGATTATTCATTGCAAACAACTTTTAAATAGCTCAGGAAGTGATCCGAACAAGGGACTGCCCATATTCTTGTTGAATTCAGTCATATGCATGCGCTTCATGTAAAATCACTATAGCAATGGTGGAAACACAGTAAATCTGCATTTGGTATATTTTATGGTATGGTATATTTTATACTCTTGGACTCATCAAGAGGGCTAACTTTCCCCAAAAGCTTTTCTGGATCCTGGGCACAGGGACTCGTTAGAAAGGAAGACCAGTGTCTGATCAGATCCTTACAATAAGGACTGGAATCCAAACATGAAAATATTTATTCGTATGTATAACTTATTCATGTATATACGATTGCTTTGTATGAAAGTGGAAAGAGGATTTAAATTCTAAGCTCAGAATCTAAATCAGACAGAAATCTTACTTTTCTAGGAATGAAAACTTGGCAAAATTGTGTGTGGCTCAGAAAAGAAAAGGTTGCAAACTTGTATGACGTGTCACTAGTTGCGGTTAAGCTGCACAGCTTCAATGCTTAAAGTAGAGTATGCTATCAGCAAACTGTTTGTGATTAGTTTTTGGAGTAAAAGGCAAAAGTTATTTAACTGAGGAACTTGTGATATTCTCACAGATATTCTATGAAGAGAAAAAGGAGTCTAAATTAATCTAGTAAAGTATTTATTCCAAATTATGTTCTCAGTTCTATAAATTAAAGGGAATTATTTGCAATGTTTCCTTTATTAATAGGGTTAACTTTTTTAACTGTGTACCAGGATGAATGCCCAATTAGGAATACAGTGTGCTCCTGTATTCTTGTTAGTCCTATTTTTATTATCATGCAACTTCTGTTTGCTTCAGATTTTAGATGGTTAAAAAAATGGTGGTGTTTATGTTCAGGGTTTTCTACAAGTGATCAGGAATATCATCCCTGATGTCACCACACCCAATCTGGTGTCTGACCTCTGTAACTTTGTTCTTACCCACAATTATTTCTGATTTGGGGACAATTTATACCTCCAGATCCGTGGAACTGCTATGGGCACCCACATGGATCCACAATATGCTGATATATTTATGACTGACCTGGAACAACGATTCCTCAGCTCTCGTCCCCTATTACCCCTCCTCTACTTACGATACATTGATGACATCTTTATTATTTGGACCCATGATATAGAGACTCTAGAAGAATTCCACAGAGACTTTAACAATATGCACCCGACCATCAATTTATGCCTCAACTACTTCACACGAGAGATACGTTTCCTGGACACTACAGTACAAATCTAGGATGGCCTGATTGGTACCACACTCTACTGGAAATCCACTGATCGCTATACTTACTTACATGCTTCTAGCTTACATCCTGCACACACAACTAGACCCATTGTTTACAGTCAAGCCCTTACGTACAATCACATTTGCTCTGATCCTACTGACAGAGACCGAAAACTACAAGATCTTTACCAAATATTCATAAACCTGAATTACCTGCCAGGAGAAATAAAAAAACAAATTGACAGGTCCAGATGAATACCCAGAGACCAGCTACTCCAAGATAGGCCCAAAAAAGCCAAGAACAGAACACCACTGGTCATTACCTACAGCCCCCAACTCAAACCTCTGCAACACATTATTAAAGACCTACAACCTATCCTTAATCAGGATGCCACACTCCAGAAGGCCCTGGGTGACAGGCCTGTTCTCTCCTACAGACAACCTCCCAACCTTATGAGGATTCTCACCTACAACCACAGTTTATACCACAGGAACACCAGTCCTGGAACTTTTCTTTGCAACAAAGCCCATTGCCAACTTTGTCCACATATCTATTCTACAGATACCATCACTGGACCTAAGCAGGTTATTCACAGAATCACGGGCACATTCTCATGTTCCTCAATTAACATCATATATGCCATCATGTGATAGCAATGCCCAGATACTTTGAATATGGGACAGACTTCAAGCTTCTTAGACAAAGAATTAATGGGCATAAAACAGACATAAAAACACTCCTGATTCACAAACTGGTCAGTCACCACTTTAATGGAGTGGGCCATTCTGTTCGTGACCTGAAAGTTTGTGTTTTACTGAAGAGGAATTTTCACAACACTTTGAAGAGAGAGGCTGCTGAATTCTCTTTTATATTCAAATTTGACACAACATATGGTTTGAACTGGGGTTGGAATTTTTTAGGTCATTACAGGGGCTCTTTTGCATAAGTGTCTTAATCTAATTCTTGACCCCTCCACCTTCTGCCTCTCTACTCTCTGATTTGCTCACCTTGATAATATTTTTCTGATCTGTCCACCTTAATTACTATTTTTGGTTCTCTGTGCCTTAAATATTGAGTCTGTTCTGGTATGGCTATGCTCTGACGAAGTGGGTCTGTCTCATGAAAGCTCATCACCTAATAAATTATTTTGTTAGTCTTTAAAGTCCTACTGGTTTTCTTATGGTTATCACAAAAGGTCTTTAAAAATCAATAATCAGCTGGTACCACTAACTTTTTTTGACCATTGGCCAGTCATTTCAATTCACTGAGCCTGTTTACCCATCTTTAACATATGAATGATTCCTCCATCACAAGCATGCAACGTAATTAGTTATGTATTAAATAATTTAAGATTCTTGGATGCAATCTGGAAAGTAGTAATAATTATTGCAATTACAGTTGTCCTCAGAATTCCAAGAAGAGGTGTTTGAAATGTTGTCCCCATCAAAGAAAAATAATAGGACTTTGGTGTGTGAAACCCCGATCTTAAAATGAGGAAATGCCTAGACATTAAAGTAAAATTAGGACTGGAGTGATAACCCTTGCTTCTGTTTCCTTGATTGTATACTGGTTCAAGTCAGATTTCTTAATATTAATTAAATGTAGCTTTGTTATTCTATCATTATGGTGTTTCTAGTGTATATATCTGACATTTCTGTTATTGAGCCTGGAATGCTAACGTTACTAGTGGGAAGATCAATTAGTAAATACAGGAAATGGGCCAGGGTATTTAAGACTCCAAGAAAATTAAAACAATGCCTTTTAGTCCAAAATGATTAATCAATAATAGATGCAATTAGCACAAAGTTCAAAATGATTATTTGTGATGAGCCTTTATTTGGTTATTTATATCTTTGTAGGTTCACCACACCAAAATTAGTGTTTTTATAGACGGGTTGGAGGATGACAACACTGCTTTTGATTCAGGAATACTTGGTGGACCAATTGCAGACCTTGCTGCTGATGGTGCACTGAGAATTGGGCAAAGTTTCAGTGGTAAGTTCTTCAGTGTTTTAGCACTGCGTGCTGAACATTCAATGTATTACATGCCTGATGTGTATCTCAAACCCTGGTAAGAAGCTGTGCAGGCTAGCTGAAAGGGATTTATTACACACTGAATGGGTTCATAAAACTAGGCACACAGCTCCATGCAGCAAAAGTGCCCATTTACAAATAACCTTCCTCAGAAACTTGATACTCAGATAGAGGTGCTGGGATGATGGCATAAATGATCACAGCCAGGTGGATTTTTTTTTAGCATGTTCCTGATATCTAATATTCCTCTGCTGTCTGTCAGGTACTCATGAAAGCCAGTCACAAAATGTGGGGTTCCTCAGCCTTCGCTAATGGCTGGTTCACATAGATAACTTGCTGCAACCAATTCTTCTTTTCAGGCATCATGTTTTATGTATCAGTCTACATTCAGAATTGTATACATTCTACATCATTGTATGAACAATGCAATGCAAAATCTGGGTGCTGTTAGTGTGCGGCTCTCTTCAGTTTGGTATACTGATGAATTAGCTCTATAGACATAAAAAGGTACCACTCATCCAGAACATATTGTAATTTGGAGTAAACTTCAAAATATATGGGTGTCTGTCTTTAAGCAGAGCTATTTTGTTACTGGGCAATCCAGCCACATGATTTTAAAATGTCTGGAAAGGTCTTCTGTTATCATTCTAACTTTTGAATACTATCAACCTAATAACTGTATAAAAGAAAGGAAAATTTTAAATGCCCTTTGTCTTTATTTTAGAAATTGGTAGGTACAGTTGTACCTACTGTATCTCTTCTCTAATTAGAGGTGGCACATAGATTGGCTCATTACTTCTGTCTAATGAGCCAGTCCCTGTGCCACCTCTGTAATCAGAAAAAAGATAGGTACAAAATGTTCCTGTAAAGTTAGTATCAATCATTCTTTCCATAAAAAAATTAAGTCAATGCCCTCTATAGTTTTGTCTACATTTAAGATGGTTTCATTCAGGGCAGGTAATTGGGCAAGCGAGATCACTGTGTGCTGAATAGAAGTGCTCTCATGCAGTGCAGAGTTCACTTTTGGTTGATGAAATTATTTTTTCTAACATATTTTCATAGGTTTGGAGCAGTTTGTTGGAAGAATGCAAGATTTTCGACTGTATCAAGTGGCACTTACAAACAGGTAAAACAATCCCCCCACCACATGCAGTTTTTCTTAGTAAACCCTAGGAGTCAAGTCAACTGATTCAGGGTAGAGTTTAGGCTCTTTTTTGTCTCTAGGACTGTACAGTCTCAGGCTTGGACTGCTGATCTGAGATACTTTTCTGAGAAGTGTGACACCACTTAATCATTCTAGACCTGTAACTCAGTGTCTGAGCATTTCCAAATGTCCTCAGTTGCTTATGCACACTTCTTGGAGCTCTGCCTGTGGCTGTGGGCACTTCAGGCTTCTACTTTAACTCTTTGGGACAATGTGACAGATAAACAAGGAATGCAGGTTTAGCAAAAAAAATTTCTTAACTATGGAAACTTTACTATTTATGCTATCAAGAATTAGATATTTGAAAATGAGTCTTTAGAGCATAATTACCTAGTCTGGGCTTGCCCCTTCTTCTGAGTCTGAGATTTGTTAGCATTCCAGGCTAGATGGAGATCCTCCTGAAAGTCCTTCTCACCTGTGATGATGATCAGTCTCCTTGTCCAGAACCATACTCAGCTCTTAGGGAGATCCCTGTTTCTGCTGTGAGTTTCACAGAGAAATTTTCAACCACCTTCCAGTCATGTATGCTCGACTACCCTCCAGTCATGTACCACCTCGCTGCAGCCCCTCCATAGAAAGTTCATTATTCCATGCAAAGTGACCCAACCATTGGCAGACAAAGTTGCAGTCTGCATGATTTCTCAGTGATTGTCCTTCAAGGAGGTGCCAATAATTTTCCATTGGAAGATCAGCTCTCTGGAAATGCATTGCAATAGGCTGCCTTTAGTCAACTACAGACACGGTGCAAAGCATAATAGAAAATGTAGTTCTTCATCACAGACCTATCCCTATATTGTTACAATCACACTGACTTTAAGTTCTCTCAAGGAAATGCTGCTTCCCATGAAAGAAAGAGAAGTTGATTTAGCCAAATGTGTCATATTCTAAACTTAAACCAGCATCCAAGTTAATAGGTGTATTGACCATAAACAGGGAAGTCCAAATTATCATGCCCAAAATCACATGCGTGTGCAGACGACAGCTGGCATATCAGGTGGTTAAACACTTAGATATTTAATAGTATCCAGTAATCTTGTGTGCCTCTACTTTTGGGTGATCTACCTGGGAGGTAGCATTTAATTTTGTCTGCCAAAGGAGTGAATGGGAACTGTATATACTCAATATCCTTTGAAATCTTTGCCTAGCTGGGTAACCGCAATGAGGCACACAGAACTAGTTAATGGACACTTGAAATGTTGAGGTAAAAATTCTCTATGAACAGGTTTTTATTTCCTGCACTCGTAGTTGCTTGAACATGCAGATTTGCTTGCACAATTGGATGTTTTTTTCCCCAGAAAATTCAGTTACTAAGATGCAGGTGGACTAACAGAACTACTGTGGACATTACTTGTGGACATACTAAAATGTGTTTTAAAGATTGTATTCAGATCAGAGTCAGGCATGATGCCATAAACAAGGACTGTGGTGTGGTCAGTCTCATTCCTGGGCCCCAGGCCCTCTGTTTAGTCCAGTGGCCCCACCTCCTGCACCACGTTACCCTTGTTGAAGCAGGGGGCAGTCTTGGGGCGGGGGGAATCCGGTCCCCACCCACTCACTCCAGGTTCTGACCCAGGGATCCTGGACAGCCGCTACCTGGGAGGGCTGGCTTACTTCGCCCTGGCCCCTGCAGCTTCTCTCCCTGGGTCACTTCCCCCAGATGCTTCTCCCTGGTATTCCCTTCCTCAAGGGGTAGTCGTGGCAGCTGGTCTCCTCCTTAGTTTGTCTCCTTAAGCTGACCAGTTCCTTCAGCCTGCAGTGAGGCTCCAGGCCCTCCCTGGGTTGGGGCAGCACAGCCCCCTGGGTTGCTGAGGCTCCTCTCCTCTTTCGTAGCCCCGACTCTTTCTCTCTGTCTCCTTCCTTCTCCTCACTAGCCTCCCAAACTCTCCTTCACCCTCCTCTCCCTGCCTTGTGTGGAGAAGAGCTTATAAAGGTAGCCCCTGAGTCGGATCGGCTGGTCCTGATTCATTTAGGGCAGCCTACTCCTCAGCTGTTCCCACTTTGGTTGCGAGCTCTGTCTCAGCTCTTTTTACTCCTGCCTCCCCTCTCCTGGCCCCACCTTGCCACAAGGACTTAGTGGTTTTCTAAACACATTGGCTGTGGTTACACCAGAAAGTTTTAAAAGGGGGAAAAAAAAACCAAACAAACCAGTTTTGCCAACAAAACTCATTGAGCATGCACACACAAAATGGGGTTTGTCAATAGTATCTGGACAAAACACAGCACTTTTGCTGGCAGTGTTCTCCCTCAAAGCTTTGAGGCATAATGCTGTGGTCGACAGATGCTGTCAACATAAAAGCTGTGTAAAGGCCCCGGGGGGGTTTCTCTCAACAGACAGGGCATCCACAGCAAGGGGCAGCCCTGTCTGCTGTGCTTCCGGGTGCCTGTTTTGCGGAGAGAGTGGCCAGACTGCCTCTCGGCTCTCTCTGTCCACACAGCAAAGCACTCTCCCAATTGGCTTTTGTGTGGTCACACTCCGTTAACAAGAGTTTTGTCTGGAAATTTCTTCCGACAGTGACTTCTGTAGACAGATCACCATAGTGTAACCATAGCCATTTTGTGTGATAGCTTATGGTAGTTGTAGCTAGGCCTAGGTCTGAAATTTAATTTGTAATCACAGATTTACACAATTTCACTCATTCTTCCCTTTATCCGTGTGTCTATTGATTTTTTTTTTTCTTATGCTGTGACAGAGACATTTCAGAGGTCTTCTCTGGGGAGTTTCCTCATCTGCATACCCAGTCAGCATGCCGCTGCCCAGGCAGCCACCCCAGGGTACACCCTTTGGTGCAGAGGTACTGCATCCCGAATGGTGCAGAAGACACAACTAATGACAGAGTACTGAGGCTGAATCCAGAAGCCCATTCCCTGTATTATATCAATGACAACGATATTGGGACCTCCTGGATTTCATCTCTGTTCACTAGCACTAGGCATCTGGACCGTGGAGTTATTATCACAATAGATTTACAAAATGGACAGTATCAGGTAATGAGAAGGCATTTTTCTTTTCTGTCATTGGCACTTTAGAATGGAATGTATTTAATGCCCCCTGATTTTTATTAAGTCAAGCTAGGAAGAGGCTTACAGTACACCAGATTCCAGTCATAACCAAGTTCAAATCTCTCATATTAAGCTATGAACAGATGTCTTGGGTGGCCTGGAAGAAATTTTCTCCTTCCAATAAAAACTGAGCAGGTGCATTATGTTTCTGGCTATTCTGTGGTACATCAGGTCTTGGCTAGTGTCAGAGTCAGTGCACTTGGAGCAGATGAACAAATATTTGATTCCATGATGACAATTCCTATGCTTATAAACAAAGCATGCATTTTAAGTTGCTTCACTGCTGTAATTTTTAACCTTAAATTCTGTTAGAACAGAAGGGACTCAGTTCATAGCATCAAGCACTAGAAGTCAATGCAGTAAAAAAAATATATATATATATATATATTGCTCAAAGGTGTGAAACAGTACAAAGCCAGATGCACTCTCCACTTCATTATGGATTTTGGAGCTGGCAAGTGAAGCCCACAAAGGGGATGGACTCTTGTTGGCAGGGACAGAGAAGGGCCAGCTAGCATATTTACTAGTCTGGGTTCTGTGGAATCCTGGTTGGAGTGGGGCTATTACGTTTTGTGGGGCCCATGGGCTGCAGGGGTAGGGACCAAAATGAAGGATTCAGATGGTGGGAAGGAGCTGTGGGTTGAGGCTGGAGGGTGAGTGAGGAAAGAGGTGTGGGCTCTGGGTGGGGTTGAGATGCTTAGTTTTTGGTGGGGAGGGGAGGGTTCCAGGCTGCGGCTCAAGGTTTGGACTTTGGCAGGAGGTTGGGGTGGGGGTTCAGGGACTGGGTGGGAGGTAGGGTGCTGGCTCAGTTTGGGGCATGGGGTCTGGCAAGGAGTTAGGGTGCAGCAGGGGCCTCAGGGCTGGGACAGAGGGTTGGGAAGCAGAGCAGTTGCCTGTGGCAGCTTCCCGGTGGTGGTGGTGGGGAAGAAGGTGGCTCAGCATGAGCTGTGCTCCTCTGTAGGCACTGTGGCCATTGCATCGCTCCGCTTCCGTCTGCCAGAATTTGCAGCCAATGGGAGTTGTGGTGGCAGAGACTGCAAACAAGGGCAGCAAAGGGACAGAGCTTCCCCAGATGTTTGTGGCAATGTGTCTTGAGCCCATCTTTGGTTTTTTTCAGTTGAGTATGTGTGTTTTGGAGTAGAAGAGAGGAATATGGAAATAGATTTTTGGCTAGTTTGTAAGAACTTGCTCTCTATTTAAAAGCTAATTTAAGTATCTGAAATATTAAGGCTCAATAGATTTGGAATGTATGTATGGGTGCCCATACACCAGTGTAGTGGAGGAAAATCCCTTGTGTATCTCAGATATTTGAAGTACTTCCAGCCCCATAGGCAGGATAAATGCTAAACTGGATGGTCTTAAAAACTGGAAACTGTCCAACACCTGTTTGGTGACATTTCAGTATCTTTTTTTTTTCTTAGTGGCCAAAATTTTGGTAATAACATAGCCCATGAGCTTGCCATACAATGAGCTACTCATAAACTTCAGAAAGCAATGAAAAATCATTTTTGTGGAGTGATCTTACTGCTTAACAAGAAGCTGCATAAAGAACAGGTTTAACAAGGAAGTATTTTAACTGTTAAAAGGGTGTGGGGTAAGGGAAGAAACATCTTAAATATTCCTTGTGTGACATCTTATTGTTGTATATTGAAAGTGCATGTGTCTGATGACTGCTGAGAAATAAGTTTATATTACTACATATGGATAAAGACATTTATTCAATATTTGAATTCTTGTAGTTAGCAATTCAAGCAATTCTAAAATCAGTTCTGCACGTTGTTATTCATTTGTAGGTATTCTACATTATACTTCAGTTCTATAGCCCACAGCCAGAAGCATTGAGAATTCAAAGGAAAAAGAAAAATGACTTAAACTGGGAAGACTGGCAGTATTTTGCTAGAAATTGCAGTATCTTTGGAATGGAAAACAATGGCTCTCTAGAAAGTCCAGACTCTGTCAACTGTCTCCAGCTTCCTAGGTATGAATAGATATTGTTTGCATCATACAAATGCTTATAATAGGTGTATGACAGAATTCAATTCCATAATCCCATTCAGTTAGAATCTTGGAATTTAGTATGCTGCTCTATTATGGGTTGCCGAGTCTATTTAAACATATAAAAACAATGTAAGCTTTCCATTTGAGATCATCACAAGGTCATTTTTTGTCAGATTTTGAACATTCATGTGCTTGACTCAGTTGATTTCCATGTTCTCATGCAGCTGGACTATTGAAATTTGGTAATTCATACCTTATGGGGTTGTTATTACTTAGTTAAACAAAATGAGGTGCACTGAGAAGTAGGATGGAGAAGGGAGCCAGTTTAACTGATCTGGGGCATTCAGTTAATCTAAGCAGTATCACTGATTATGAGAGTGTCACATCTTGGGCTGGAGCTTAGATGCTTTTGTAGCAATGTCCAAAAGTGAAGGCTCGGTTTACAGTGGATGTGAGAGAAAATTCAAGAAATAGGATGCAAATTCATTTTCTTTTATCCTTTAAAAGCAAGAATACAAATACGTTCTGACTGTTTGGGGAAGCCCTCTCAGACACACATTGTGAGTCCTGCATTTCACTGACTGCCTTGCATAACTTAAAAGTATACGAGTTCTGCTCATAGTCTTACCTGTCATAATACACTGAGTCTTGCTTGATTGCAGATTCTAATCAAGGCCTGTTGAATACTTGGCTGGAGAACTATCTGGGAACACAAGAAAGAGTGCTTTTGCTGTTTCACATTTGCCACCTCACTGAGGCTTTTAAAGTGTCATTATCTTTCTCTGGCGCCTAAGGGTTCAGGATTCTAGGGGGAAAAGCAACATGTGGTCACCTGAGTTGTCAGTTTTTAGCAATGGCTATTGAACATAGTTGATATTCAGTGTGGGGAGGGAAAATGGAAAAAGCCAGTTCATTAAGTGTAGACAACTGTTTTGATCTTCTAAATTAGTTGTAAAATGATGCCTCTCTCAACATTAACATTAGGGTTGAAAGGATTAGATTTATTGGGAAATGTCAATTTTTACTGTGCACACACAAACCGGCCCAGAAATAGTTCCATCAATGATCATAGAAAATTACAGCATTCAAAGTAAGAAGAATGCTGGTTGAGAACTTCTTAGAGTAAAATGAGTGATTTAGACTTTTGAATTACACTTATTAGGAATAGATTAGCAAATGAATGGTAGAAATAGAACTAGTTGATTATAGCATATTTACATGCTAAAATATAAACACAAAATTATATTAAAGTTGAGAGTTCTTGCGGTTTAGTAGTTTATAAAGCTTTAACTTTTGGAATCGGAGTCCAGGATCAGTAAATGCTTTTATGCCCCCCATCTTGTAATTTCCCACAAATGTGAAAATTTAAATAGATTAAAATTTGTAAATGCTTGAAACCATAATTTTGGACAACTGCAAAACTTAAACTGATAAAAATTGAGAAAATGCTTAAACCACTAACTGGTATAATTACAAAAAAATTAACATATCTTCTAAAAAGAAACAGCCCATGTCAGAACGGCTGCCAGAAATGTTTTACAAGGTAGTAGTCTTTCTCCCTTACTATGTGGCATATATAATAAAAGTGCATAATGTTGTTTTTTGAGTGAAATTCAGTACACTTCATTTTAAAATATGCCTCTGAAGACCAACATACATTCTATACAGTCTAGCAGGCATTATGTGGGAAGAGAAAAAATGATTACTATGGAGTGCTCCTTTTAAGGGCTGGAGAATGCTCACTGATTCCTTTGAGGAAAATTAACATCCAAAACCATTCTCTCCTCACTTGGTCCTATTTCTGATGATACCGTAGTTTGCAATGTTTACCCCCTTGTAATTATATGCATTTGGAGCCTCATCCAACAAAAATCAGAGATAACGACAAGAAATGGGTTAAAACAGGCTGCTTGGGGATCAGTTTGTGGCCTTCCAGACATTTTCAGTTGAAAACTTGCCAAACTCAGCCCATTCCATATGCCAAAATGAGAGGCTGCTTCAGCAGGTTTTGAAGACCTTCTGATTTGGCATGATGTATATTGGGCTCTGCTTGGTCATAACCTCCCATGTTTGGGCTCAGTTATTCAGCGGGGATCATTGCCCTTGACTCCCCTTGGTTCCTGCAGGGCTTCTCTAGACCCAGTGTGCTTGCATTTTTTTCTTGATGGGGGGAAGGGGCAGGAAGTTGTGTAGTACTTTCCTAAAATGCTATCCACTAATACCACCAAAATAAGATGTCACTAGTTTGTACAGGTCCTCAGAATGTGATTTGTGCTTTTTCTTTTACATGCTTTGATCAGCTTGAATACAGTTAATAATATAAACACTTGTATTATTATCACTTAACATTTTGAGTTAGCACCTAATATCAACAAGACCAGCTCATACCTTTGAGTCAGTGTTCCAGGCTCTCTGCAAATTGGTGGGAAAATTCCAACCAGAAGGGCTGGAGGCTTTATTTTTTAAATGCAAAATTATGTTGTGGACCACAAAGTAGCAGCCTGGAGAAAATAGACATGTGGCATATAGTAGCTTATATCTTTGGAGGTCTGCATATGGTTTCCATGGTCATCAGAATTTGTTAGAAGCCATTAATAAAATTATGCTTGCTTAATTAAAGCCCTTCATAAAAACATGAAAAATATGTAACCTGTAACTTTTTTTTCATTCTGTCATCTTTTTTTTCCTTAAAAAACCAAAACAGATTTACTCCATACTCGGGTGGAAACATTACTTTCAGCATTCTTACACCTGAACCCAATTGCCGGCCTGGTTACAATGATTTCTACAATACTCCATCTCTCCAAGAGTTTGTAAAAGCCACGCAAGTGAGGATTCATCTTCTTGGCCAGTATCATACAACTAAGCGTTGGGTCAACTTCAGGCACAGATATTATGGAGTTGATGAAATTACAATCAGTGGGCGGTAGGAGTTATCAGAATGTCTTATTTTTCTTTCACCCTTCTGGACAATTGAACATTTAAGAATGATGTGTGATTATCTCATTTGCTAACTTGAAGTCAATGATTTACTCTTGTTCATAACCTTGCAGAATATTTGCCCCATACTATTAGATTAGCTCTCACCTACTATTCAACATATCTTTCTGAGCATTTATCCAAATGCATGGTTGTTAGATAAAAATGTCAAAAGAAGTTTTTTTTTCTTGGCATTACGAACACTTCTAAGTAGGGCTTATAACTGAAAGCCTGACTTATCCTTTGCTTTTATTGGTCTTTTAAGTTTCATTACAGATTTCCAGACATGCCAATTTTAATGGCTTCAATAATGATCCACATTCTTTGTTTTTGCCACAGTTTTTCCTTTAAAAAGGAAGCTGTTCTGAAAGTGTTGTATTATCTCTGACTGACAACTTTAATATGTATGTTAAGTGTGCAATCTTGCTAAAGGACTAATTATGCCCTATAAATAATATGCAAATTTAGCCGCGAAATAATCTCCAGAGGAGCATATGGTGCTGATGTTTTTCTGTAGGCAAGTATTTCCAAAATTGTATTTTGAAAGATTTGATCCCATTTTAGGGGATAACATTTACTTTACCACTGGTCACATTTACCTTTTGTATTACATTGATTTGTGTAACTTAAAAAATTTTGATTAAGTGATATAGAAATCATACTATATTCAAATAAGGTTACTACCTCAGTGATTCTGTACTGCACAGTCCTTTCTACTGCAAAGCTACAAGGCTATTTCATATCTCCAAAAGAAAAGACTGAAGGCTCAATACTGCCCTTGGTTAGTTGGTTGTATTACCTACTGACTTTCATAGGAGGACTTGACTTCAGTGGGAGTAGTTTTTTGTGTAACAGAGGGCAAAATAGGTCCTGTGTATGTTTAAGTTCAGTATATGTGAGATTTTCAACATGCAATGACCAAGTTATAAGATCAAAGGGTTAATATTGACAAGAGATGTGTTAGCTGTGGTAAACAATTAAGGCATTGTATCTGCTTAGTATGTAATGAATGCATATAATGCACACTTGATAACTTAATAGTTGGTCTAGAAATGGTCCTGTCAATTTACTCCCCTGGAAAGCTGCATTTACTTGACATTTGTAAATGTTGAACAGAGAAGGCATCTAATGGTTACTAGCCTTAAGAACATAAGTTTCTTTGACTTTGGTTTATTCTTAAGAAAGGAGAAAATTACCTTCACAACAATGTAAAAATAGGGGAGCGCTATCTCTCAAATGATGCATTTTTGTGTATTTTCTTTAATAGCTGTTTTTGTTTGCAGGTGTAATTGTCATGGCCATGCTGATCATTGTGACACAAGTATTAAGCCATATAGATGCCTTTGCTCCAAGGACAGCAACACACAAGGGGATAATGTAAGTCCTACCATTTTCTGTGTATTTTATTGAAATGTCGGCCTCACGCACAAAACTTGGACTGGGCTTTCAATCCCTGAAAACTTGGAGTTTTTTGGATCCCATATTTTGGCAAGGAAAAGTCACAAAATTTGTCTTTAGATACAGATATGGATTCTAAAAATGTCCATTCTCCAATTTATGGTGTGTTTGGGTTCAAAGGTTTGTTTTGGCCTGTTGGAAAAATATTGTGTATTGAAAAATTTGGATCCAGATTTAAATAATAGAATTATAGAATCAGAGAATGCTAGGACTGGAAGGGACCTTGAGAGGTCATCAAGTCCAGCCCCCTGCCCTCATGGCAGGACCAAGTACTGCCTAGACCATCCCTGATAGACATTTATCTAACCTGTTCTTAAATATCTTCAGAGATGGAGATTCCACAACCACCCTAGGCAATTTATTCCAGTGTCTGACCACCCTGATAGTTAGGAACTTTTTCCTAATGTCCAGCCTAAACCTCCCTTGCTGCAGTTTAAGCCCATTGCTTCTTGCTCTATCCTCAGAGGCCAAGAAAAACAAGTTTTCTCCCTCCTCCTCATGACACCCTTTGAGATTCCTGAAAACCACTATCATGTCCCCACTTAATCTTCTTTTTTTTTCCAAGCTAAACAAGCCCAGTTATTTCACCTTTCTTCATAGGTCATGTTCTCTAGACCTTTGATCATTCTTGTTAATCTTTTCTGGACCCTTTCCAATTTTTCCACATCTTTCCTGAAATGCAGCACCCAGAACTGGAAACAATACTCCAACTGAGGCCTAACCAGTGCAGAGTAGAGCAGAATAATGACTTCTCCTGTCTTGTTCGCAACACACCTGTTAATGCATCCTAGAATGATGTTTGCTTTTTTTGCAACAACATCCCACTGTTGACTCATTTAACTTGTGGTCCTCTATAACCCCTAGATCTCTTTCTGCAATACTGCTTCCTAGACAGTTGCTTCCCATTCTGTATGTGTGAAACTGATTGCTCCTTCCTAAGTGGAGCACTTTGCATTTGTTTTTATTAAACTTCATCCTGTTTACTTCAGGCCATTTCAATTTGTCCAGATTATTTTGAATTTTGACCCTATCCTCCAAAGCAGTTGCAACCCCTCCTAGCTTGGTATCATCACAAACTTAATAAGCATATTTTCTATGCCAATATCTAACTTGTTGATGAAGATATTGAACAGAACTGGTCCCAATACAGACCCCAGCGGAACCCCACTTATAATACCTTTCCAGCAGGATTGAGAACCATTAATAACTACTCTCTGAGTATGGTTATCTAGCCAGTTTTGCACCCACTTTATAGTAACCCCATCTAAGTTGTATTTGCCTAGTTTATTGATAAGAATATCATGCGGGTCCATATAAATTGCCTTACTAAAGTCTAGGTATACCACATCCACAGCTTCTCCCTTATCCACAAGGCTTGTTATCCTATCAAAGAAAGCTATCAGATTGGTTTGACATGATTTGTTCTTTGCAAATCCATGCTGGCTGTTCCCTATCAGCTTACCACCTTCCAAGTGTTTGCAGATGATTTCCTTGATTACTTGTTCCATTACCTTTCCTGGCACAGAAGTTAAACTGATTGATCTCTAGTTTGCTACATTGTTCTTGTTCCCCTTTTTATAGATGGGCACTATATTTGCCTTTTTCCAGTCTTCTGGAATTTCTCCTGTCTCCCATGATTTTCCAAAGATGATAGATGAAGACTCAGATATCTCCTCTATCAGCTCCTTGAGTATCCTTGGATGCATTTCATCAGGCCCTGGTGACTTGCAGACATCTAACTTTCCTAAGTGATTTTTAACTTATTCTTTTTTTATTTTATCTTCCTAACCTACCTGTTTCCCACTAGCATTCACTATATTACGCATTCCTTCTTCAGACTTCTCAGTGAAGACTGCAACAAAGAAGTCATTGAGCATCTTTGCCATTTTCAAGTTTCCTGTTGCTGTTTCTTCCTCCTCCCTGAGCAATGGGCCTACCCTATCCTTGGTCTTCCTCTTGCTTTTAATGTATTTTCAAAAAGTCTTCTTGTTTCCCTTTATGCCCGTAGCTAATTTGAGCTCATTTTGTGCCTTTGCCTTTCTAATCTTGCCCCTGCATTCCTGTGTTGTTTGCCTATAGTGATCCTTTTCTAATTTGTCCTAGTTTCCATTTTTATATGATTCCTTTTTTATTTTGAGACCAAGCAAGATCTCCTGGTTAAGCCAAGGCTGTCTTTTGCCATATTTCCTATCTTTCCTACACAGCGGGATAGCTTGCTTTTGGGCCCTTAATAATGTCCCTTTGAAAAACTCCCAACTCTTCTTCATTGTTTTTCCTCTCAGTCTTGCTTCCCACGGGACCCTACCTACCAGCTCTCTGAGTTTACCAAAATCTGCCTTCCTGAAATCCATTGTCTCTGTTTTGCTGTTCTCTTTTCTACCATTCCTTAAAATTGTGAACCCCGTGATTTCATGATCACTTTCATCAAAGCTGTCTTCCATTTTCAGATTCTCAATCAGTTCCTCCCTGTTTGTTAAAATGAAATCTAGGACATCTTCTCCCTTGGTAGGGTTTTCAACTTTCTGATATAAAAATTTGTCTCCAGTGCTGTCCAAGAACTTATTGGAGAGTCTGTGTGTCGCTGTGTTAGTTTCCCAACTTATATATCTGGACAGTTGAAGTGCCCCATCACCACCAAATCTTGGGCCATGGATGATTTTGTTAGATGTTTAAAAAAAAACCTCATCCACCTCTTCCACCTGGGTAGGTGGCCTGTAGTAGACTCCTAGCAGGACATTAGCCTTGGGTTTTTTTTACCCCTTTTAGCTGAATCCAGAGGCCCTTAATACATCTGTTTCCTATGTCCATCTCCACCTCAGTCCAAGTGTGTACATTTTTAATATATAAGGCAATACTTCCTCCCTTTTTCTCCTGTCTATCCTTCCTGAGCAAGCTGTACCCTTCCATACCAACCTTCCAATCACATGTATTATCCCCGCAAGTTTCTGTAATGCCAACAATGTTTTAGTTGTATTTATTCATTAGCACTTCCAGTTCTTCCTGCTTGTTACCCATAGTTCTTGAATTTGTATATAGGCATCTAAGAGATTGATTTGATCTTACCTCCCAGTTTTGCCCTGACCCTCCTTTTTCTCTGCCATTATAGCCTATGCTCCCCCCCATTTGCAACCCATCTCTCAGGTCTCTATCTTTTCTACTTACACATGGGCTTTGCTCCCCTGTCCCCGTTAAACCTAGTTTAAAGCTCCTCACTAGGTTAGCTAGTCTGAGTCCAAATAGGGTCTTCCGTCTCCTCAAAAGGTGAATGTCATCTCTGCCTAGCAGTCCTTCCTGGAATAGCATCCCATGGCTGAGGAAGCCAAAGCCCTTCTGGTGATACCATTTACGCAGCCAGGCATCCACCTCCAGGATGCATCTGTCTGTGCCTGGGCCCCTACCTTTGACAGGAAGGATTGAAGAGAATACCACCTGCACCCCAAACTCCTTCACCCATACTCCCAGAGCCCTGTAGTCACTCTTGAGCCACTCAGTGTCACACCTCACAGTATTGTCAGTGCCCACATGGATGAGTGGCATGGGGTAGTAGTCAGAGGGCTGGATAATCCTCGACAACACCTCCATAATTTTTCGGATACGGGCCACTGGCAGGCAGCATACCTCCTGAGATGAAATGTCAGAGTGGGGGCCTCTATCCCCCTCAGAAAAGAATTGCCAACCACCACCACTCTACGTTTCCTCCTCACAGAGGTGGCAGCTGACCTCCCAGCCTTGCAGGTATGAGACTTCTCCTCTGCGGTAGGGGGTGATTCCTTGTCTCCTGTATCAAGTACAGCATAACAGTTTTGTAGTACCACGGTGGGAGTGTTGGGAGCAGGGGTGGAGCACTGCCTGCTGCCAGAATAAACCAGCTGCCAGTGTCCACCCTGAGCCATCTCCTCCTCCACCAGTGGTGAGTCAGCAGTCCTGTGTACTGGGACAGCTACCTCAGCTGTCTCCACATGAATACTGTTCAGGAATTGTTCATGGATTCAGATACTCCTCAACCTAGCCACCCCCTGTAGCTCTCCCACCTGCTGCCTGAGACATTCCACCGCCAGGCACCTTTCGCATTGGATGCTCCCTCCAGCTTGGATATCAGTAAGTGGGAATTGCAAGCCACAGTCCTTGCAGCACCACACCAGGATCTGGGTAGAGGCATCCATGGTCAGGCCGTCTGTCTGGCTACAGGCACAGGCGGAGGAGACAGAAGCAGTGCCAGCACAGGTGTTGCGGGTCTTCCTGACCATTGTAGGCCTCCCTCTGTTAAACTTCCTCTTAAACTCCGCTGTCTGCAGCCTCCTGTCCACTTCGCTCCCCTGGTCACTCTGCCTCTGGCTTATGAAAGCTTACTGGCCTAGGTCAAATGTATATTTTGAGCATCTGTCAAAGATTTATGGAAGGAAATTTGGGATTGCTCTTAATCACCTTTCTCATTTTTACATTACAATGAAAATTTTACTATAGTTCATTTCTGCAAGAATCTAAAAATAGAAACATTTTGAATGTGTTCACTTTACATACACTTTTGAAGTATAAATTAACAGAAAGCTGAGACTGTATTTGCCCATATACATTTACTGCTTAGATATGCTGTCAGGATGATGATTGAAATGAATCAAAGAACAGAATCTGCCCCAATGACTCTGATACTAACATTTAAAAAAAAAACCCTGAAATCTAAGCATTGGCCTTTTTAGAGGCTAGTTGGAAATGTTAATCTGCTCATAATTTTACAGTTTCATATGACATTTAGATATTTTTCATGCTTCTCCTTCTCACTAACTGCAGTGGATTATTGTTCTGTAAGAGACCATGGTTAATACTGATGCTTTTGAATGTTTTCCATGGTTTTGTTTTGTTTTGTTTTTTTGTTTTTTAACTAG
This sequence comes from Carettochelys insculpta, assembly GCF_033958435.1. NCBI lineage: Eukaryota > Metazoa > Chordata > Testudines > Carettochelyidae > Carettochelys > Carettochelys insculpta. Next base: position 61,040,713 of record NC_134139.1, read on the forward strand.
GAAATTAAGATAAACCTGTTATTTTCTATTGGAACCAGAAGTAAAGTACTGTATTTTTTTTAAAGACCTGGGTATATTTCAGAAAAAAGTCCTCAATTGCAGTATGTTCTTCTTGCCATTAATAATAATGCTCAGTAAATGGGGCTTTTGTGAATTGCACTGCAGCCATTTGGCTATTTTTTTCCCTGTGTACTTGGCATATGAACACCCAATAAGAATAACTTTACTGAAAATAACTGTGTGTTAGGGGAAATTGGGGAGGAGGGTACAGACGATGCACCTTTAAGTAATTTTCTGTTTTCTTGTCCGGCATTGTGCAACCTATATGAAACTATAGAGTTGACTTCCCTGGAAAAACCTGGGCAGATGTAACAAAGAAAAAGGTGTATCGTTTGGCATTCTTACAGGATTTTTCATACATGACTCAGCACAAGCAGAGCCATCTGTTATATACAAACTATAATAAATACTTTATTAATTATTCAATGAACAATTCTGCTTTGGCTGAACCAGATATGTAAATCAAGTCAACTAGAATGAGGAAGGCCTCAGTTCTAAGTTCCCCTCTTCCTGTGCTGGATGTAAAAAAGGGATGGAGGAAAGAGAAGTGCAACTCACTTTTTCATCTTGTGCCTTCCCTGCTTTATACAGGAGTTGGGAATGTAGCCGCCCAAGACTGTTGGCATGGGGGGTGGTGGTGGTGGGTGGTAAGCCAGTGATCTCCCTTTCTCCAGTTGTTCCTCCTTTGCACATCTTCACCTTCTTTCCTGTGTGTCTCTCTCTCCCTATCCTAACTAAAATCTGCTTGGGCCTAAGTGTAAAGCCTGGCCCAAACCCAACTAGATTACAGCCACTCTGAACCTGACCCAAGCTTGTGGAGTTGTTTTCAGACCACACTCAACCCAAACTGATGTTGGGATCCTGCTGGAAATTGGTTGAGTTGCAAGGTTCAAGTGTCTGACTCAGACTTGGTTTTACTTTCTCTGCAGGGTCTAGGAGAACTAATTATCTCCCAGACCATCAGTTGCTCCCCTGTGCTCATGGCTCTGCAACTGGTTTCTGCTGAGCTTATGTTGGCACTGCTTCTACTGCACTTTCTGTAGGTGGTGTTCTAATAATGGCTTCTGGCCCTGCATGCCCCAAATGCACCTCTGGATGTTCCTTGCGTGTGAGATTATTGCTGTAGCAATCATGTGCCCTGATCCTACTGCTAGCTGCCTCATTCTGCAAGTGCTGCAGAATGAGACATGCTGCAGCTTGTTGGCATGTTCCCCCACCTCACTCCAAGGCTGATGGGAGCAGGAAATGCAGTCATCACCATTCCAGCCCCATGGACAGGAGGAAGTCAGGTTGTTTCCATGCTTGAGTCAACCCAATCTCCACACCTGTAGTTGTGGTCTGTTGAATCCAGATTGGGTTACAGGAATCTGTTCCTAAACTTTGTCAAGCCCAGAATGTGCAGGCTGCTCTGGGAGCTGGGAGTAGAAAGGGAACAGTGGAGAATGGACAGTGGTTCTGTGTGGGAAGAGAAGGCTGGTGGCTGTGGGGAGTCGGCAGATAACATGAAGCTCTATGGCTGCTTGGGGCAGGGGTGGGCACTGGTGTGTCTTTCAGGCCTTGTACACGGACAGGTTTAAGTAGGAGAAAAGTCCTATTTTTGGAGTAAGGGGCAGGTTTCTCAGCTCCAGGTCCTTAGTGAGGAACCTTATGGATGAACAGCCTCACCTTTAGCAACATAAGGGATATACCCTTGTCTCGTTTTGTGCTCAGCATTGACATACGCAAATAATTATATGTGTGGAAAGTTGGATGTCTAAGTAACATCAGTTGCTGAAGCAAAATTAGTAATCTGACTAGACCATACTCTGCCAAACTCTTAATTTTTCCTTCACAAAAAATTTTGAATGTTATTTTCCCTCTTATAGTTCTGTGTGGTTAATGTTTCTTTTTTGAATTATACCATATCTGTAAACTAATAACTTTAAAGTGGTGTTAATTGAAACCCACTATATCCTTTTTGAAAAGAAAATCATAGTTTCCAGAATGCTAGCCTTGGGCTATCTCATATCATGGTAAGAACATTGACATCATATTTTGTCAATGGGGTAAGAAATTTGTGTGTTCTCTGCCATGTGACAAAATTACTCATCTATGATAAACTCTCGCATTAGACCTTGCTTTGAGATAGGGCTATAGGCTATCAACATCATGTAATTCTAATATAGTGATGTAAACTCTGAAAAATCAGTGAGATCTGGGGTGGGGGGGTTGTTTAAGGATTAACACAGAAACAAATACCTTGCCATACATATAGTAATAAAGTGGCATTGTCTGCTCAGAAAGCGCATTTCTGTCCCAAAATCCCAAACTACTTTAATAGAAAGAAACCCCTAAAATAACTTTAATTGATGAGTATTACAATAATTTAAAAATTCTTTTTAATTTTATTTATGCTCAACATCTCATTTGTATTCCATGAAATCAGATCCAATACTTGTGTAGCTTGTATGCACACCTCTAAAATGTGAGGGATGTTACTCATTTCAGTTGCAAAGTTACCTCAATTCTATACAAATCTGGTTTCCCGTTAAGTTTGATTGGTGAAAATTTACCTCAGAAATAAAGAACTGAGGAACATATCTTCTAGAAATAGCTCTTTATTCTAAAGGAAGAGTCTAGTAGCATTTTAAGTTTCTTGTGTGAATAGCTTTTTTTATGTTCATCATTTTTGGTCTTTGTCACATTTTGTATGCGACGATAGACAAGCCTCCCCAGGGCCTGGAAATTTTGACTATAACTGCAACAGCAAAAATGGAAGTGACTGTGCAGCAAGAGACACAGAGGAAAAAGTTCGGGTGAGGTGAGAGATTTAGCTTGGGTGCATCTGTTTTGCTCTTAGGATCGCACCACAAATCCTTCTAAATATAAACAATGGAACAGAGAGTCTTGTGACACTTTTTTAAGTAGTTTAAAAACTTGACTCTATTATTTAAATGATAGTCTACCAGAAAACTGTAGTTTTTAGAACAGTCATTTAAAAAAATTCAGATTGACAGTGTCCCTTTAATTAGAACAAGCATTGTGAAATGTGACTTCATAAGAATTAATTATAAATATTTAATAAGATGTGGAAGTTCACCAAGCACTCTATCAAGACCTGTGATACCTTGTGAGAACAAACCAAATACATATTAATTGTATAACTACCTTATCAGAGTCATTGTTAATGGACTGTTTCAGTGGATGTCACTACTATTTTTTTTGGGGGGGGTGGGAGGGTGCATTGGCTTGAATACATTGTGCCTTAAAATAACAAAATTAATTGAGAGTAAAATCAGCCAGCTGTGTAACTATAATTTTTCATTTTTTAATGGCAATATCAGTATCTGCTCAAGATGAACCAAAATAGAATTAGGTATTTGTAATTTATTATTCCCCTCCCTGATTTTCATAGGGAACTTAGATTAACAAGATCCAAATGGCTCAAGGTTTTGAGTTTGTAAGGCAAAACACACAGCTGATGTAATGTAAAACCAATACCCACCCTTATTTTTGATCATCTCAGGTATTCACACACTAAAGCCAAGTCTCCACATGCCCCTCCCTTTCGGAATGGACATGTTAATGAGGCACTTCGGAACAGGTTAATGAGGCACTGACGTGTATATTCAGCACCTCATTAGCATAATGGTGGTGAGTCGCACTTCAAAAGTGCTGCTTTCACAATGCAGACTGGCTGTATGGACACGGGTGCTTCAAAGTAAACTCCACACTTAGAAATTCCCTTATTCCCCAAATGAATTGGGAACAAGGGAATTTCGAAGCGTGGGGTTTATTTTGAAGCGCCCAAGTCTACACAGCCAGTTTGAGTTTTGAAAAAAGCACTTTCGAAGCGCGACTGGCCTCCATTATGCTAAAGGAGAATTGAATATTCATATTAGTGCCTCATTAACCAGTTCCAATCCATGTCATTTAAATACTCCTTCCGAAAGGGAGGAGTAGAGTAGACACAGCGTAAGTGGCTAAAACTAAGAAGATGTTTTTCCTCTGTGTCATCTACTTGGAACATAATGACAAATATAATGCCTGAGTATGTAAACTTTAGTAGTGCTGTACTTGATACTATGATTATTTGAAAATATAACAGAGGTCATAGCTGTACTGTTCATGTTAAGAACATGGTAGTTATAACACTCTTTTCGTTAAGGTTTTACATCATAACTCTGGCTTTAGCAGAGTGGCTGCGGATGCTGCTATAACTTTGGGCTTGCGGCAGTGGTTCCTGGACAGGTTTGTGGCTTGTGGAGGAGGATTTGGATTTCTCTGATCTCTGTGGCTAACTCCTGTACAAAACTGGTGTACTCTTTGAACATTTGTCAGGATTAACTCCACAGGTAGATCTTTGTACAAAATACCTCCATGCACATTTTACTTAAAACTAAGGTAGATGTTCATTCTTTTCCAGGCACAAATTACATACGTATTTTTGAACCTATACAAAGAATCGAGTTCAAATCTTCTTACCTCTCTATGTAGTTATTGTGATTTGGATATAAATTGAACAGGTGTGGGATGAAGTTTTCATGTGTACCTACAATTTATTTTGCGGGCATAAGTTTTATGAGAACAAATAGGATTGCAAACAAGGTGACAAGGTTGAGCATGCAATGCAAACTAGTAGCGGTTACTCAGGGGCTGGAAGTAAGGGAATATATGAAAATGAAATGCTTTTTGTTGAGTACCTTGGAACAGAAATCTGAGATACCTTGACAACACCTGACATATGGCATGGTATGACCCTGTCACATTTACACTTGGTACACCTGCAGTTACCATCTTGAGAGTATTCGGCAGATACATCTGGAGGGATGTTTCAGTCTAAAGCAATGAAAGAAATTAAAAAGCAAACAACTTTTTGCAGATGGAAAGTATCATTAAATAGATAGCTTGCCTCTAGTTCTTATCTGAAATGGATCAGTCTAAGCTGAGTTTCCAAACACTTTTATTTTTCCTTCTTAGAGGGTTTTGTTTGGGTTGAAGAGACATTTTGATGAGAAATTCTGGGAAGGGAATTCTTATGAGTGATTTGCAGATGTAGTCGCAGGAGAGTCTATCAGAGAAAGAGATATCTACATATGAGGAAGAAAGGAAGAAGAACGAAGCTCTCTTGAAGTAATTTTCCTGAACCAGTGGAAAATATGTCCATTACCATATGAAAAGTCACAATGTATTTTATAGAATACCTGTTTTCAAATTATTTTCATGAACCTGAGTTAACACACCTTTACAACACCTGTGTGATACTGGTAAGAAAATACCCTCAGTTCAAAGTAGAAACTGAAGTGCAGGGAATAAGGTCCTGGTCTTACAAACATTTACAAACATGATTAACCTTATGTCCAAAAGTTTCTGGGTCAGTGGAACATCATGGGTGCATCTACACTACAGCTCTGTTTCGAAATAACGTCTTTTGAAAGAGAACATCAAAAGATGCTCTTTCGAAACAGTGTTGACACACGCCAGTGGGGACCGAAGTTTCAATTTGTTATTTCGAAAGGCCCCCCTGCGCAATTTCGAAGGAGAGTGTCCACATACACCAAGGTGCTCTTTTGAAAAAGCAGGGGCAGGAAGTGCCACGGGCAGGGTCTCATGGGGGATGAGCCCTTCTGGGGCTGCCATCCGCTGTCCCCTTAAAGAGCTCCCCCCCCACAGGCCTTTCCCCAGGCAGAGAAGAGAGAGACAGAGATAGGGTGAGCGTGCACAAAGCAGGCATCCCGGGCCCTCGTGGACCCCAAGCAGTAGCACCCCAGTGTTGAGGCTGTGGCCAGCGCATTAGCCGCGGTTCTGGCCGCTGTGCTCCAGTGGCTCTGTGTGGCCACTCTGCTAGCTGCCCTCCCGGAGGCTGTCCTCAGGGCACGATGTCCCCAGCCAGTCCCCCAGCTCACCTGCTGCCTGTGGGCAGATGGGGGACTGTGGGGCGGGAGGGGCGGCTAAGGGAGTGGGTGGTGATGGGGCAGCGGTCGGGACTGGGTGGTCGGCCACAGCCTGGGTCAGGGTGTCGAGGTTAGCCGCCACCCAGTCCCAGGCCCACTGCTCCATCTCCAGCCACTCTTGCAGCACACTGGAAGGGTCCTGCAGTGCTGCAGTGTGGGCAGCCTCTCCGTATCTTCCTCCCCATCCAGGCGGTGTCAGTGGCAGGTCCGCGCAGGGACAGCGCGGGATCCGGGTAGCTTCTCCTCACCCTGGGTGGTGGGGCTGGTCCGGCCGCTGGCTACGGGAGCTCTGGAGACAAAAGGGGAGAATGGGGTGGGGCATGAGTCCCAAGCACTGAACCTTGTGCCCTCCCCCTCCACTGGGTGCCCTTCAATACCCATGTACTGGGGTTCCCTGCATGGATGCCAAGGGCACAGGCTGCCCCCCCGGTCCCTCCACAGCCACCAGTCTGTGGTGTTGTCCCCCCACATGGTGCTGAGCGCCACGTGTTGGCCCTGGTCCAAGCCCAGGGAATGCAGCTATCTGGAGTCCACAGGCCCCGGGGTGGCGAGCATGTGGGGAGGCTGCAGCAACCCTGGGCGAGAATAAATTCCCCCTTCTCAGTCCTGGGGTGGCTGGTGTGTGGGCAACTTATCTGTGGGTCCCTCCAGGAAGTTGGGCAAGGTACAGATGGATGGGGCCCAGCTGGATGGGATGTCGATGACAAGGGCCCCGTTGCTTAAGCCCTCATCATCGCTGGTGGTCTCCAGCCTCTGTGGGTGCCTGGTGTCAGGCACAGGTCTGGGACAGTCCTCCTCTGTCCCCATCTCAGGCTCCTGCTCCAATGCCAAGACTGTTGTGCCCAGCACCACGGCCAGGGGTCCTGCCTCCTTGAGCCCAAGGAGGTGGTCGAGGTCTTTATAGGAGGGGCAGCTGTTGGGTGCTGCCCCTGACCACCCAGCTGTGTCTCTGGCCCTACGGTATCCCTGGCAGAGCTGCTTCACCTTAGACCTCACCTGGTGTGGGGTCCAGATGGGGTGACCCCAGCCACTGAGACCCTTGGTGATGTGTTGGAATACTGCTGGGTTCCTGCACCAAATCCCCATCTGGTGCAGGACATCTTCGTCTGCCCAGAGGGCAAGGAGGTCCCGCACCTCAGAATCAGTCCAGGTGGGGGCCTGGCTCGTGGGGGCTGGCTCCCCTCCTGGGAGGGCTCCCCAGTTTCTTTTGGGGGCCCCTGATGTGGGCAAGGCTCAGGGGCGCTGGCCATGGTGCCGAGGAGGGCTCAGGGCTGGCTAGTGCATTGTGCCAGGGAGCAGGCTGTGCAACAGTGTGGTCTCCCTGCTGCCTGCACACTCTCAGCTTCCTGCCTGAGGGGTTCTGGGAGCCTGCGTCCTGAAATGTGGCTGGATTCTGGAGCCATAGAGTTCCGCTTGTGCTGGGGGTGCTGCCGCCTCTTGGCTGATCTCAGCTATGGAAGACCCGCACTTTCGAAAGAGCGGGCCACAGAGTGTCTACACATGCGGTCTTTCAAAGAAGGACACTCTTCCCATCCAGGGACGGAAGGACTGACTTCGAAAGAATGGGTGATTTCTTTCGAAGTTAATTTCGGAAGAGTGCCGTGTGTGTAGATGCTCTGTGGGCTCTTTCAAAACTCGCTCTTTTGATCTGGATTTTGAATGTACTTGCTAGTGTAGACACACCCCATATGAAAAATTGGAACTGTCCATAAAAAATGTGGCTCCTGATCACTTTAGTCTTGCTTTGCCACATAGACTCCCTTGAACTGATCATAGTTGAACATTAGAAGTCCTTCCCCTCTGTTTCTGAGGAAAGGAATTAACCCTGATATTGTGAATGCTCTGGGGTATATGGGAGCAAATCCCGAGAATCATTAGTTACAACATAGAGGATGAGGTCTTCAAAGTTTTCAACATAAATATTCAATCAATGCAAACCAAAGCCTCTTTTGTTTTCTGCACCCATTAAATTAAGGTGCTTCATTGCTAGTTATCATGAGTCAGAGCAGAAAGACGTTTGATACTATTACAAGGGAATCTACTGTTAATAAAGCCAGTTTCTATCAGTATATTTTAGACACCTAATTTCTGTGTATAAACAGTTACAGACTTTACTACAGTATATACTATTTGATTAAATTAGTAAGTACCTTGCTATTTCAGGCTATCAAAAACTGTACTGTAATTGGGGCATCCAGTTAAATCTGGGAGAAAACCAGTCATTTCAGAATATAGCTGGCAAATGATTGACTAGAGTTTGGGAAAACAGCAGATAGGCTCCTCGACCAGATGGTTTTCTTACAAGCTTGACAATTTTGACAATCTTTTGACATGCAGCCCTGCAGAACTGGATAAAGCAAGTGCAGAAAGGTCTCTGGACCACCAAGCATCCAGATCATAGGGTTGGAAGAGGCTTTGGAAGATCAAGTCCAACCCCTGCTCAAAGCGTGACCAATCCCAACTAATCATCCACACCATGGCTTTGTCAAGCTGGGACTTAAAAACCTCTATGGATGGAGATTCCACCACCTCTCTATTTAACCCATACCAGTGCTTCACCATCCTGCTGGTGAAATAGTTTCTCCTAATATTTAACCTAGAACTCCTTCACTGCAACTTGACAATTATAATACTTTAGAAGATCTTGAATGAAACCAGCTGTATATTTGGTTACTCTAGACAGGCTGCCATGCTGAATTCGAAGATTAGGAAATTGAGGGTCTGATCTTGGGAGGTTCCAAGTGCCTTGTACTCACTATGAAGTTTTTTACTATTTTGTAATCATTGACTGCATGATTGGCACTATACAGGCCACAAAGGGAAGATACAGATGATCTTAAGATGGTATCAGGCCAAGGCATAGACTATGTGTGGCTAACTCAGTCTGGAACGGACACTTCGCTATAGGACAGTGACACCTAACCACCTTTTTGCATTTTCTACCCATTAGACCACATTTTAGTCTCTCACTGTGTTTTCTACATATCTGTCTATACCTTCTTGGCAGTAATTTTGTAACCTTATTAGAATCAAGAAATACAGGCCTTTCTACCTGCAAATACTATTCCAAATATATATTTTCTATCCATTTCTATGGTGTTCTGCTTTACTGGATCCCTCTGTTTTGCCTGTGTTTAAAAAAAAATCTGGCAATGTTTTGAAAGGTAGGACATCCCATGCTTTGGAGCAGGGACCTGAATCTTGGCAGGGAGGTGGTTGTTTTCAGGTTAACTTATCAGACTTTGAAAAATTGTTGTTTACACCTGCTCAGTAGAGACTCAGCTTTTATATCTGCTGAATTTCTTGATGGTTCTGTCCACAATACATCAGCCTAGGGCTAAGCTGGACTTTGCCTGAATTGCAATTCTGGACTGCTGCTGAGACTTGGCAACTGAGCTGAAATCAGGAGGCTGTCAGTCATTGACTTCCCTGCTGAGCTCAGACTGCAGAAGAGGAAGCTGCCTGATTTGAAAACTGAGGGAACAAGAGCCAGACCTCTGGGTGAGAGTAGCTTGAAAGAAGAAGCCAGTAGAGGGGTGGGGGAAAAGAAGAGTTGACTGGTGGTTGGCAGAGGGGAAGAGGGACATTAGAACTGGCAGCAGGTTATAAGGAGACTGTGATTGACTTGACAAAGAGACAAGGAGTGAGAAAGATGGAGGTATTCTGGGAATCAGTATGTGTGGGTGGAGACTGAAATTGGATGAAAAGCCAATGAAGAGTGCGACTTAGAATTGTTAAGGTAGTAGGGGAAAAATGGAATAAGAAATGGGTTAGACTATTTTAACAGAGCTAAGGAAGATGGGTTTAATTAAGTACTACTTATTTTAAGGCTTAAAATGCTTGTATCTTTTCAAGCACCACTCTGCATTCTTGATATGTTGAAGATTGCTTCACTCTGATTTTCCTCCAGCATTCCAAATGATTAATAGGGAACTCTGCACATCTGTGTTCAAACCGCTGTCATTAGGTATAGCCACAAATTTGCTGGATCCAGGAATGGTGGTAAAACAGAGCAAAGGCTTGTTTTGACTAATGAAATGGGTTGAGATGAGCTAGATATTTTGAACCAGTTGACTTTATGTAATGCATTTTCCCAGAAAATGATCACTAGAGAAATTAAGAAGATCAAATGCATATCAGCTTGAGCATATTTTTCCATTCTCATGCACAGAGAGAACCAAACTCTGAAAGATATTTGTCTGCACCTTGTACTATGAGAGAGAGAGAGAGATGACACCCAGTGTGATTTATAGATATCCGTACTATCACTGGATAAAGGACAGTCAGTCTGTTATAAGTGGTCATAGTCACTAAGCTGTGTCCAGCTCAAAAAGGATGAGAATGAATTGGAGAGACTCCAGAGATGAGTAACAAAAATGTGAATTTTCGAAAACAAGCTCTGTGAGGAAAGGGTGAAATATTTTGTACCTGTTTACTCTTAAAAAGATGATGAAAAATGTTGTCAGACTTGTTAAGGGCAGTTATAAAGAGGACAGTGATCAGTTGTTCTCCATGTCCGAGGATAGACCAAGATGTGATTGGCTTAGCATGCAGGATAGGCGATTCAGATTAGATATTAAAGGAAACTTTGTAATGGTAGTTAAACACTAGAACAGCTTTTCCTAAGGAGGCTGTAGAATCCCAGTCACTCGCACTTTCTAAGGAAAGATTAGACTAACATCACTGACAAGATTTCTTAGTCTGAGAATCCTAGATTAGGCGCAAACATCTAAAATTGAGGACACAAGAAAAATAGTAGTTCATTGAGCCTTGTCCAGGAGGGCTGACAAATTTGGTGGCCCCTTAGGTAAGGGGTGTGTGGAGAGGGCGGTGTCTGTATTTCTAAAAGGGGCTGGGCCTCATGCAACTGGGACTAGCACTGAAGGCATGGGTTGGAGGAAGCATTTTGGGGCTCCAGCTGCTGCTGCAGTAATGACCACCAGGAACCCCAGGCTCTTTTGAATTTCTGGGACATGAGGCAGTTGACCCTTCCACCCATTAGTGGGCCTGGCCTTGTGTAATGTGGGTTCATGTCTAAAAAGAATACCACCTTCATCATTTCAGTTTCTTGATACTAGTATGTCTGCTACCAAAAGTGGTGTAATCCAAAGTAGTTCTAGATCCAAGTGTTGAGCAGGGCGACAAGCGAGTGTCCGATGAGGACTATCCTTTGGAAGGAAGCACCCATGACCGGTATGCAACTTCCGACAAAATAGAAATGAGCAACAGCTTAAGTGCCACAATGAGCTTGAAACATTCAGCCTAGTTTAATCTCCTGTTATTGTACCTGCTTTGTAACTGTCTCAACAGTTTTCCTTAGTTAATTCTTGGTTTTGAAAACTCATTCTATAAATTTATCTTGCAGAGAAGCAACTCCTGATAAAATATAGAATAACTGAAACCTCTAGGATCTGATTGGCCAAAATTTATCATGAAAACATTTTAAGGTATTTTACTTTCTGTTCCAGTGCCTTGCCACTGGCACCTCATTCACTCCAATTGCTCTCTAGGGTAATTTGCAAATATTTGTAACACAGTCACAAATCCAGGGTGGCAAGATGATTGTATGAGCCCTTTGTCAGCCTGGTCTCTCTTGTCAGAATAGTGCTTGGGGCCAGTCTGTACCATTCTGGAGAGAGAGGGAGAGGCCCGGGCTCTGGGCTGCCTCATATCTCTCCAGCCAGCTGAGACTAACTCCTGTGAGTGGTGATGGCAAGAAGAATCCCCTTATAGTATTGTACCCATCTTTTTATGTTTCAGGCCATAGCTCTCGTTCTGTCCCACTATCCCAGGACTCTGTGGCTACGTCTACACGTGAACCCTACATCGAAGTAGCCTATTTCGATGTCGCCACATCGAAATAGGCTATTTCGATAAATAACGTCTACACGTCCTCCAGGGCTGGCAACGTCGATGTTCAACATTGACGTTGCGCAGCACCACATCGAAATAGGCGCAGCGAGGGAACGTCTACACGCCAAAGTAGCACACATCGAAATAAGGGTGCCAGGCACAGCTGCAGACAGGATCAGAGGGCGGACTCAACAGCAAGCCGCTCCCTTAAAGGGCCCCTCCCAGACACAGTTGCACTAAACAACACAAGAGCCACAGAGCCGACAACTGGTTGCAGACCCTGTGCACGCAGCATGGATCCCCAGCTGCAGCAGCAGCAGCCAGAAGCCCTGGGCTAAGGGCTGCTGCCCACGGTGACCATAGAGCCCTGCAGGGGCTGGAGAGAGACCGTCTCTCAACCCCTCAGCTGATGGCCACCATGGCGGACCCCGCTATTTCGAAGTTGCGGGACGCGCAACGACTACACGGTCCCTACTTCGACGTTGAACGTCGAAGTAGCGTGCTATTCCCATCCCCTCATGGGGTTAGCGGCTTCGACGTCTCGCTGCCTAACGTCGATGTTAACATCGAAATAGCACCCAACACGTGTAGCTGTGACAGGCGCTATTTCGAAGTTAGAGCCGCTACTTCGAAGTAGCGTGCACGTGTAGACACAGCTTGTATGACTCTGTTATCGGCTAGCAGCAGATGAGACTTTGGTTTTCTCTTGATGAGGCCTCTTTCTCTTTCTTGGGCGGGTTCTTTGCAGGGTTTAGCTCCAATTATTCTCTGGCCATCAAGGTCAGCTGACAGATGGTCATCCAGACAGATTGGCTTTGGGGACTGATTCCATCACATATCTAAATGAAATTGCAGACACACCTAACTGTCTAAAATGGAGTTTGTTACAATAACAAATTCCTGCAAGGTAATTAACAAACTACCAACAAGTTATTGCATTACCAGACCAATACAAAAGTTTCTATATGATGAAATGTTGCAAAGCTCAAAAGCTATACATACAAACTTACATCCTCTTTATACTGGGTTGGGTGAAAGCTTTACTCAACATATTGTATTTTCTATCCTTAAGCTTAATTTTGTGAAAGTTCTAGCATAAAGATTAAGAATATATTTGCTTGCCAAACATTTTTTAAAAGTCTGTAAACAGTGGCAACAAGAAAAGCATGAATTGCAATGAGTATGTACCTTGTAGTAACACAAAGCAATACACTTTTTTTTTATTTACTTATTTTTTAGTGTGAGCATTGTCTGCCACTATATCATGACAAGCCTTTTCATCCAGGTGACCAAGTTGAAGCTTATAATTGTAAACCTTGTCAGTGCTATGACCATGCAAGAAGCTGCCACTATGATGTAACCATGGATCCTTTTCCTAACGAACACCATAGAGGTGGTGGTGGAGTATGTGATAACTGTCAACACAACACCACAGGTAATTTAATGAGCAATGTCAATATATGTAGGTTCATTTTGGAGAGGATCATAAAAATCCAAATGATTTTGAGTCTCAGCAATGATGAAAAGAGAACTTATTTTTCTAAAGAAAGCTACAGCCCCCTGTGTACTTCAGTAGTTAGAATCATGTAAATCGCTTAGATAAAAGATTAGAGAAATAGAGTTACTGCAATGCAATAGAATTTTGTATGGATTCTTCTTTGTAAATTATGTCCCAGTATACTTTGTTATATTGTGCTCATCAGCATCTGCTGCAGTTAAGCTTGCAAAATTGTTTGTTTGTTTGTTTGTTTTTTATACCTGGTGTACAGTGTTTATATCAGGACTGTCAAATTGGTCTATCCAGGTAACAGAACAAACATGGTCAGTGTTTGGTAAAATATCAGAGTTCTGAATGAGTAAAAAATTGCTCTCTCCGTATGTAGAGGATTTTCATACTTGTTTGAGTGCTCTTGGCTTTCTCTAAGGGGAAAGTTTGAGGTTCAGTAGTAAGTTATCCAAAATAATGTATAGGCATTCATGTAACCTAGCTTTATAGAAGTGTGGTATTGTATAACAGATGGAAGTTTAATGGAGTAAAACACAGTTTGTAACAGGTTCATTGTTTCATATGCTCTGGATCACTAAATTGGCAGGTAGAGATGAAAGGTGCATTAAAATGGACGTCCTGAAAATTATAGAATTCTCTCAGAGGAATAGAGCCTTTAATTTTGAATTATACAGCTAATTTTAATGAATTGGAAGCCATAATACATAACCTTTTCCTCATGCAGGAAGAAACTGTGAGCTGTGTAAGGATTTCCATTACCGGCAAGCAGGTGCAGATCTTTCAGCTGTCGACATTTGTAAAACCTGTGAGTGCTATACTGCAGGCACCAGAAATAACAGCCTGCTGTGTGATAAGGTAAGTGATCTCAATACAGAATATCAGAAAATGTTCTGTCTGATGGTTGCCATGTCAGTAACATTAATTACAAGATGGCTTAGGTGGATACTGCTTTATATAAGTTAATGTAATTCCTTCTTTTCAAAATGGTGGCAGATTCACACTGAAGGCTGGAAGGCTAATGCCTTAAAAAGCAGACTGAGACTGTGTAGTTAAGAAGCATTGTTCTTCAATCAGGAGTGAATGCAAAATATATAGGTACAAATTTTCAGAAATGTATAGGGTAACGAGTGCCCAATTTGAGCCACAGCCATCTTAAAATCTGGGCTCTCTATGGGCTCTCTCATAGCACTCTCAAAAAAAAATGCGCCAAAAACTACTGCCTGATTTTGCAAATATAGTCAACGAGTCCAAATTAGGCTTGAATTTACTTAGCCTTCCCCTTGAACTATAGGCAAAGACTGATCTCCATATAAGTCACCATGCTCATCTTGTTTTGAAAAACAAAGTGAAGGCAAGTGAAAAAAAAAACGGGAAAAAGGGCATCAGCTATGCTTCTTGAGGCTCTGGATCTCATTTACAAGAAAGGCATATAGTCTGCTAATAAATCTTACTGTGTCATTCCAAGTGCCTACTGAGCGTCTGTTAAAATGGTGCTCAGTCACAATGTAAGAATGATAAATCATGGGTTTGAATCTAGCAACATGTTATAAAAGGCTGGATTTGTGGTGGTTTTTTCCTCATACCTTCATCTGGAAAATAAAGTGAACAAGAAAACACAAGTGACATTCAAACCTGGCACACCCATTGCATTGAAAAATGCATTGACAACACTTTTTATCGCATTGTACCACAATTCTGATCCTGAACTGGCTCTGATAGGCCGTTTTGCACGTACTGTTTTTTTGTTTGTTTGTTTGTTTTGTTTTTTTCACCCTTCCCAAGTATAATCTTAAAGTCTGGAGCCATTTCAACATATGTTATTTTTTTTAACTCCATTGAGGGTTAACTTCTCCCCAAAGTTGTTGATAAAATAATCAATCATACTATTTGTTCTATGATTTGCTTTACTTTTAGTTAATTTAGATTATAAGACCTTTGCAGTTGTATTTTCTTCGTAGCCTTGATGTCACTATAAACGATCTGGTCTGTACAGACCACCATGTGATTCATCTACCTGTGCAAAGCTCATTACAGGGCTTATGGCTGTGTTTGTAGACAGTCAAAAAGACAAATAGAATATTGAGAATCATTAAGAAAGGGAGAGAATAAGACAAAGAATATTTTATTACCTCTATATAAATCCATGGCATGCCATATCTTGAATACTGCATGCATATGAGGTCACTTCATCTTTAAAAAAAAAAATTGTCAAGGGAAAAAGCTCAGGTATGGAATATCTGCCATATAAGGACAGATTAATAAGACTGGAACTTTTACGTGTGGAAAAGACAAAAATAAGGGGAGATATGATAGAGGTCTATATAATCATGACTTCTGTAGAGAAAGTGAATAAAGTAGAGGGATTTACTCTTTCCCATAACACAAGTACTGATGATCACCAAATGAAACTAATAGGCAACAGGTTTAAAACAAACAAAAGGAAGTGTTTCCTCCCACAAAGCACAGTCAACCTATGGAAAGCCTGGCCAGAAGATGTTGTGAAGGCTGGGACCATATATATATATATATATATATATATATATATATATATATATATATATATATATATATATATATATATATAAATGAGCTTTGAAATAGAGCTGGAGGGTAGGAGCATCAATATGTTTATTCCAAGTTGGGCAGGAATGCTATCCCTAGCCTCTGTTTGCCAAAAGCTGGGAAAGAGCAGAAGAAGATGGATCACTTGATGATTACCTGTTCTGTTCATTCATGCTGAAGAACCTGGCTTTGGCCATTGTCACATTGTCAGAAAGAGACACACGATACTGGGCTAGAGGGACCTTTGGTCTGACCCAGAATGGCCATTGTTAGGTTGTAAAGCAATGTGTAAAATTAGAGCACTCTATTTTAATAATAAAAATATCCAATAAACATAAGCAGAAACTGACTCGCTGCATCTCCTGGGGATGATGCTTTCTAACTGCAGCACATAAATGAAAATCCTTTAAAACTCCAGAAACAGCATTACTACCTTACATTGTTATAAGACACTATGGCAAGGAGGAAAAAGAGGAAATGAAATATTAGTTTTAACATTCAGTGTTGTTGATATTAGTTTCTCTAGTCAAACAGTAACTTGGAGTAATAATTAAAGGTGGTAAAATAAATTCAATAATAATTGATGATACAATACAATAATGAAGGATGCTGAGATGTGAGCTTGAAGCTGTGGTTAGAAAACAAAACAAGAAAACAGGGAAAAAATGGGGAAGACTGAGCTGTAAAATAAGGCATTAGTAGACCACTGCAGTAGAAGCAGGGCTGAGAAAAATGATTAAGAGGCATTAAAAATAGATTAATAAGGCTACAGACTTAGAGCTAAAATGAATTAGATGAAATAGAAAGGCATCGCTGAAGGAAGTGTTTCCAGGTCTGACCTGTGGAAGATGGAATCATAAGGAATAAGGACCCTACTCATGAAAATTAATTGTCACATCACAATGATAATTTCCTAGGAAATATACTGAAAACGATATAGAGTACACTTTCACTGTCTATTTTACCTTTTCCTGCAGTTCGTCAATGCTTTTTTTTCTTCTACACGGAACAAAGTTATCTATCTTCAATCTCTGAAGAGCTGCAGAATTCCAAAAAGGAACACTTGAATTACCCCTAAAGCATATTTATTCATCCTGTGCAAAAATATGCATGGATACAGTTAGCAGGAGGGGCAAAAGAGTAATCAATACTCTGTTGCTGCCCCCCTTCCATGAAATGAACATGGAAACTGTATTTCCATTCTGCTTATATATTTCATTCTGCTGTAGAAGGAAAAATGTAGTTCAGCTAAGAAGGAACAGCTGTGCTGAACTTATAAAGACAAAACAAACCAGCAGTCATGTGGCACTTTAAAGACTAGCAAAATAATTTAAGTGATGCACTTTTGTGGGGTGGACCCTCTTTCTCAGATGGGGAGATATAACATTTCCAGTGCAGAACCGACAGTTTTATAAAATAGAGATTGAAAAAATAAAAATAAAACAAACAAGACAAATCAGATACATAGAACTGAAGGGGAGGGGTGACAGGTGTGATGTACTCAGTGTCCTCCCTGAGATCATAATGAATATCAAAGGTAGGGAAGCTGTCTTTGTAATGCATTAGGCATTAAATATTAGATGCATTATAAAGACAGGAAATTGACAGCTAGAGGGAGCTGCTGAGAAAGTCTGCAGCCAGTCCCTGGGAGAAGGGAGGTGTGTTTGGGCTGACAAATCCAGAGAGAGGGAAGATAGGAAAAGGGCTCAGGGAAAGATAAGGTCTAGAAAGCAACCCTTAGAACTGTCCCAGGTACTTTCGAAAATTTTGCCATAAATGATTAAAAAGCTCATTTGACTCAGTAGCTGTTTTGTCATGCTTTAAGACAGTTAATGCCTGTTTATTTTCATTAATTAAGTTAAAAAGAATGAACACAAGACTAGAACCATGTATAATTTTGCCATACAGGAGGCATTTGTAAAGTGCTTTTAAGATATTGTAAGAGTCCACAAAGGCCTTTTATAAATTATGGCTTATAATTTCAGGGTGAAAAATATCCAAGGAGCAAGAAAAAAATATTTCAGATGTCTACTTCTTTGAGAGCTTGTGATGCCTATTTTATTTTATTATTTTTAGGAAGAAGGGTTCTTTTGAAGATGGAGATTACTTTCGAAAGAGCTGCAGCTACACTGCTTTTCTTTTCTCAAAAGAAGAACATGCAAATGAGCTGCTAGATATGTAAATCTGTGCCTCATTTGCATATTTGATTTCCTTTGTTTGCTTGCCTCTTTCGAAAGAGGAATTCTAATGTAGACATAGCCTATATGTTATTTAAAAGTACTATGAAAATCTGCCTGCTGGATAAACTGCAGGAATTATTTAAAAAATATATGTTTATAAATGTAAATTTTGGTCATAAACCAGTGTGGCTTTTCGTTTGCGTTTGCGTTTTTATTTTCATTTCCATTTCTTTCTTTCTAAAACATAGATTCAGGCTGCATCTACACTATAGTCTCCTTTAGGAAGGGGAATGAAAATGAGGCAAAATGGAAGTGCAAATAACATGCCAAATTACATATTTCGTGTTTCAGTTGCGTATTCACATTTTTGAAACTGAGTCTTTCGAAAGAACAACAGCAGCGTAGACAGGGTTCTTTCAAAATAAAACCCTGTTTTTGAAAGAACCTTTCTTCCTGAAAAAAATTAGGAAGAAGGGTGCTTTCAAAAACAGGGTTTTATTTTGAAATAACCCCATCTGCACTGCTGATTTTCTTTCAAAAGACTCTGTTTCAAAAATGTGAATATGCAATTGAAGCATGAGATATGTAAATTGGCACTTCATTTGTATTTCCAATTTGCCTCATTTTTATTCCTCTTTCGGAAGGGGACAGTAGTGTAGACGCAGCCTCAGTGTTTTGATATAGTACCAATTCAGCACCTTGAAATGAAAAGATGCATTATGATATACATTATTCATCTCATATTCTTCCATCCATAATTGGCATAATCCTCCCAAATTCTGTATTGTCATAGAAAAGGCAGCTTATTTATCTATCCTCACTGTTGAGTTTGGTGACCAAAGAGAACTTGTAAAGTAGTGATATACAGGACGTAATAAATAGGAAAAAGAAATAATGCTGATATTACCTAATGCACAACCAAGGCCAAGTAAGGGAGAGCATGTATAAAAAACATTTAAAATGCACAATATTGCACTATAGGCATATCATGAATTTTTAATCATAGAAGGGTCAAGCATTTGAGTTTGAAAAATCACCAGCAGCGTGAGAGGACAATGTGATGGGACATTGACCTTTGCCAATAGATGTGAGAGGCTGAGGAGATAAGAGAAATTACTGGATAAGTCTCATATGAACTCTGGTTCATTTAAGCATGCCTGTGTACGCACTCAGTATCCCCAGTAGTCTCCAATAAGAATTGGATTTTTGTCTCTATGACACCACTTGATTTCTTTATGGCAATCCTCGTGCCCTGTTAGCATCTTTTTAAGATGAGATCTTGTACATGTTAGCATTCACCTTCAGCTTAGGTTGCCAGTCAGTGTTTATCACGAATCCACAATACTCCAGAAACTGTGACGTTCTGTGGGTTGGTTCCATCCTTCTCTTTAGACAGCGACCAGATCAGAAAAGTGTCCCTCAAGACTAAAAATAGGTTATGTCATGCCAGTCTAAAGCAGGTGATTGGATGGTTTCATTCATATCCTGGCGTTTCCATGGGTTTCTTTAGATTGGCTACAGGACAATGTTGTGACTAGAGTTCCCAAATTTTTGGGGCAGGTATACAGGACAGGCAGCCCCAGCTGTGGGATCCCTGGATGGGAGACAGGGGAACAGCAGCAGCTCTGTAGCTGGGAGGCTGATGCCTTGCCAGGGGGCAGGAGACCCTGCACCCTAGCCAACTGTCAGCCACGGGGCTGCTGGGGTCCCCCAACCCTCAGGCTGGGGTTTTTGCAGCTGGGACCTGGCTGGGATGAAGATGACTGGGGCATGGAGTTCCACCAGCAGCCCCAGCCACGGGAACCCCGTGCAGGGCCAGGAATTTCCATGGCAAGTCCTGTGTCCTGCATTTAGACATGCATTTCACCACCAAAGGATCAGAAATCAGGAAGAATGCCAGAGCCTGTGGGCTAGCAAGAGATTTGGTCAGGAACTGGAGCCAAGGGTCACAGCCAGAGGTGTCATGGATGGGTAAGGGAAGAAACAGGATCAGGGTGGGCAGGAATAGACACAAGCTAGGTGCAAGTAAGAACAGCTGCAGGAAATAGTATCAAGCCCAGCTGCAGCATGGAATATGTTGAGCAGCCAGCAATCTCTGGGTGCTTCTGCATCAAGTAGTACTTATCTCCACGGGAAAGGAAGTGCAGTCCGTCCAGCAGCCCCAGGTCAGCTCTACTTCATGTTGCTAGCAGACTGACTACTGAAGCTGACTCCTGACATTGCTAGTCAGTCTTAAATTTGTATTAACAACAAATGTTTCTGTAATGAATTATGCATTCAAGACAGATAAGGGCTGAAACAACTCTTCCAAATATTTTTGGGATAGCAGGGAGCACAGAAGAATATTGTCATCTGATATTTTCTTGGTAAGAATGATCAGAACACTTCAAGATACTTTAGGAATAAATGGAAATTTGAAACAGTGCTTTCTCAACCCAGCTGGAGTCTTTCCTGTCTACAGACATGTGTTCCCTCTTCACTTATTTCAAAACCCTTGAAAATCAGGGCCCAAGACAGTGTGCCTGTACGTGACTACAGAGGCCTTCTGCAGACATATCCCTGCTTCTGACCTCATAATACCCACCCTGATGAGGGTTCATCTACTGTTTAAATACATTCTTTCAAAATCTGAGATTCCGTTGCCTCTTGTTTAGCTACTGAGATTTACTCTTTTAACTGGTTTCCTAGCTTTAATCTCTTGTATTGATTAAAAGGTGTTGGATAACTTTGAAAGGTAGTGCCACAGCAGGAGGAAGGACTCTTTATAATCTGATCTCTAGTGGATCTTATTGACTGGTCTGGAGATAAATTATACGTAATGTTTAGCCAATATTCCCTTCCTTGGAGAGCCTGTACTTGCTATTTTGCACTCTCTCCTTGTTAAAGGTGAGTGCTTGACTGTACATTTTCTGCATTGTGTAAGCTCTTGGCACTCAGTACTACCTGGCACTTCAGTGATGCTTAAAATTAGTTGGTGGCACTGCTGATACTTATGCTCATTCCCATTCCTGGCATTCACCACCCTGGGCATTTCATTAATCTGCATGGGACTCTAACCTTGTTTGTTTCCCCCACCTGCCCCGCCCCCCACTGTAAAATTTGGTAATCCACACAATAGGTATCCTTGTCATCAATACAAAGAGGTTCCACTGTATAATATAACACACAAATTTCATTTGGAATGTGCTTGGATATAACCTTCAGCCACACTTTTTGCATCTAATATTTACTATCAGGCCTAGAGATGTTGTATTTTCTCTGACTCAGGTTAATGATCCTTAGGTCTACACTGTGCAGATTGGAGGATCCAAATAAATGAAAAGCATATTTTACATGGAATATAACTGTAGGTTTGTCTGCTCCACCAAGAGGCTCATACTTTGTTCTAGCTTGCCCTTGGTTCTGGGGTTAATCCCCACACTCTCCAAGACCTTGGTCAAAGAAGTTTTGAATTCTGTGGGAGATAATTTCATCAGAGAGCATTGAAAGAGGAATGTTACTGTTTTAGAGATTTTTGTTTCTCTATCTGAGCCAAATCCTGCCTTACTCATCCACGTGAGTATTCATGCAGATGTAAATATAAATTTGTGTGTATGAGAAGTAAATAGTTTTGGCCCTCTGCCATTAATTAATGCTTTGTGATTGACCAGGAGATGGTGAATAAATTATGTAATGTTGACAAGTTATGGGAAAGGACTGATCCTTCTCTTATGGTGTAAATCTGGATTATCTCTATTGTAAGCAGTTGTTAATAAAGTGGGCAATTAGTTCCACGGTATCCAGAAATTATCGCATCCTGCTCACATGGGGCATTTAGCTTTATTTTGGGTCAAGTTCTGCACTCTTTACTCCATTTGCATTTTAGGCCAGTTCTCCCACTGTCAATGGAAGCCTTCACTAAAGTAAAAAACATAACAAAACAGGATTTTTTTGTTAAAAATTTTTACACTAGTTTGTAATACCTGCGGATCAGATAGTACCCTCTGTTTTTAAGCAGTAATCTCCATTTGCAGGCTCTGATTTTTTATTTGTCACAGGGTAGCTTGTGCACAGACTAAGCCTGGTTTTTTTGGAGTGAGTGACTTCAATGCAGCCAATTCAAAAAGGGCCAGGCTACTCTTGGGACCACAAAGGCCTGATTGTGGGTAAATAGAGGATGGACTGAGACATGGGTTGTAGTGGGGAGGGAAAGACAATGGAGTGAAGCTAGCTTCTAGGGTAGGGCTTAGAGGAAGGGCCAGGTACTCAGGGAAGTAGTCATGAAGTTGATGCTCCAGAAAGGGAGAAGAGCTGACAGAAACTGGGAAGTTGCCAGGGGCAGGAGTTCCAAGACCCCTGGGAGGAGTGAACCTGAAGACTGAGGATAAGGCATACGTGGAGTGTTTTTCTGTTTGTTTGCTAAACTCCTCGCAAAGATTCAGGATGAGGGTGCTTTGGAGCTGGGGAGAAGCGTGGCCTGGTGACTGTTCTCCTTCATGCTTTTCAATATTTAGATTATGATTATATCTGTGTTGTTTAACTCTTATTTTTGTACCCCAACACAAGTTCTTTGATTTAATTTAATTCTTAAATTTACGTTTGCTATTTATTAATTCTTGTTTTTTTTCTTCTCAGCAAGTAAGACAGTACATGTATTTCACAGACCTATTTTTTCCTTTTCTATTTAAAGTTTTTTTTCTCTCTCCCCCATACCCTCCACTCTTATTGCTAATGAGTGTATCATCTAAAAATAGATGCATTCATCATCCAATAATATTTTGTGTCTTTCTAGATTGGAGGCCAATGTAATTGTAAGAGACATGTGTCTGGCAGACAGTGCAATCAGTGCCAGGAAGGATTCTACAATCTGCAACAGTCAGACCCTGATGGCTGCAGTCCCTGTAACTGCAATCCCTCTGGGACAGTCAATGGAGATATTACCTGTCACCAAAATTCAGGCCAGTGCAAGTGCAAAGAAAATGTTGTTGGTATGTGTAATGGAAGAGTTTTAGTCATATATTTCTTATCTCCTAGAAATAAAACACTTGATTTTTAAACTGGAAAAGTACAGTAAATATCCATTTGCTGAAGGCAGATTAAAGAAACTGAATGAAATTAACAGTCTAAAAAGTATTAATTTAATAAGTCTATCAAACTGCAGTTTGAAGCTTAGTTTAATCATCCCTTTAAAAGTCTCTTTATTCCGTAGCTGCATTACCTCACATAGCTCCATGCTAATCACTCACAAATAATATTAATTTGCTTACTGCATAGATGTTTCTTTCAGGAAATTAGCACTTTTTCAAAATGTTTTATACTTAATGAGTTCTAAGCAAATCGTTTCCATACTAGTTTTCTTAATAGACCAAAATAAATGGATTTTTTCCCCTCAAAATACTCTATGCTACGGGGTCCTTTGTGATAAATCTTTCCATTTTTTCTTTTGTATTTCTTTGAACTGTTCCTATGAAATGCAAAATAAGTCAACATTATTCCACAGATCATGAACATTGCTAGGGTTAGTTATCAAGGGCCACATAATTTTAATTTTGTAATTCAGTGCCAAGCTGATTATAATAAACTGCTACCTTCTGTGTTATTTATCATTTTTTTTTACAAGACGTGCTTTTTTGTTTGTTACTCCCACAGGTATTTTTCAGAAATTAGATTTGATTATAGCAATTTATTACTTCCAGCATATTTGAGGGGAGCCACAGCCACATAAGGACAAAATTTATCAAGTGCCCAAAATACACAGTGTACATAATACACTTTGAAATATTGATGTATGGGAATATTATGCAAGGAGAATTTCCTGATAAAGTGAGCCCTGCCTGGTAACTGTATGTATCTCAGGCCATACATATGGCTCAGAAAAAAACCCCTACCAATTTGTCATTCAAACCATTGGTAAACTGTATTTTCTGAACTAACCCAGATTGTACATTGATACGAAATATACCTTTCAATGTTCAGAGCTTAGGTAATGCATATTCACTAATTTGTGAACAATTGCTTCTTCCAGATTTCTAAATCTTAGTTTCCACCCATAGTGTTCTATGATAGCTTTGGGGTTCAAGTGAATGCCCAAAAAGCTTGACTTGTGAATTTTACAAGTTGCTATTCTTTGTTCTTGTGGCTGGAATTTTCAAATAAGCCAATAAATAGATAAATACATGAAAATGCTCCTCAAAAAGGATCTGGCCCTGGGTGATTCAGAAATTTCTTCCTGTGGAGTGCTGAGTGCCTTTAACTCTGGTTGTCTACAGTGAGGATAAAATAATGGTCAGCATGCTTCGTGAAGGTGCTCAGCCCCTCTGAGACTCAGACGCAACCTGATCTTTGCACTGTAAATAGTTGATGTGTCTTACACCTGAATTTCCTACATTAGACAAAAAAGACATTTTCAAACAAATTTTTATTATATTTTTTTCATATACATATGGGGCTGACTTTGGATTCCTTGTATATTTTCAAGCATGTTTTAATATCAGTGAGAAATTGGATATGCAAGGATTTCAGGATCAGGCTCTTGTTTCATCAAATTATTTCAAACATTTTATGCTGTGAAAGTACTTGGTATTTATTTTTTGTTTCCCTAAAAATCAGACAACCACCACCACCCTCAAAAAGAAACACAAGTTAGAGGGGAGGAAGGGGAAGGTTCATAAAACCCAATCCCGCAAGCACGTATGTTCATGCTCACTTTTAAGCATATTTGCATAGTTGTCTTCAGTGAGGCAATTTGCTGTAAAAGATAAGTTCATGGCTAAATGTCAGTAGAGTTTTTACACAATTAACTCAATATTCTGTTGTCTATTTTTTATCATGTGTAAATAAGTGTTATTTTCCAGTCCTGAGCAGTGAGATTTTACAACGAGAAGCTATCTTTTTAATACGCATGTTGCATTTTTTCAAAACTGGGCTTACAAGTAACCTCAATCTATGGTCATTTTGTATATTCAAATAACTGTGATAAAAGAAAATGTAACTGTGTACCTCAATGTTATGGAACGTGAACTGTTAGAGTTAACACAACTGTTAAATCTTACTAATGATTCTATCACCAGTAAAATACATTAGCACCAATAATTTTATTAAAGTAGGTCATTCATCTAGAATAAAAAAGGTAGAAGAATGTGAATTAAATGCCAAGCGTTCTAACTCCACTGTACTTGTTAACACTGAATGTGATGCCCTGTAGGCCTTCCTCAGTATCGTTAGGAATAGATTACCTGTCAGGAATATGTATGGCATATTCAAATAAGCACTGCGCATATTTTTAAAACTGATATGATATGAATCCATGTAGACCAATTTTAATAGTTCAAAATGAGTCATAATTCTTGTTAACAATACAGTTATTTTTAAAATTTGCAGCAATAGTGGTCCTTTTTTATTTTCCTTATTGAAATTAAATGATATGCCTTAGGTGAGCCATTCATCACTGTTAACAGAACTTGCCTTCTGTTGGAGTTCTTGAGGTTTTTATCCATATATATATATAATGTATTTCCTCCCATTTCAGGGGATGCTTTTTGGCATATGAGTTTCTAAATGTATTGTTATATATTTAAGTATTTTTTAAAGGATAGAAATATTTTGTTAGGAACTAAGTTTTTTTTTTTCTTTTGCTGGCTGCCACAGTTAAACCATGTCATCTTAGTGAAAGATTTTTTCCATTGGAAAGGAACACACACATACATGAGAGTTAGCATTTCTCAAATAATAATTTAGTTTGCTTTCTTGTGAGATAAATGTTATAAACAAAAAATCAGCTTCAACCCCAGAGGCAAGGATTAAAACAATGACTTTGAAAACAAAGCTAACAGTGCTACAGGATGAAGTATGAAGAAAACAATTTAATTTCTAATTTATTGAAGTGTTAACTGAATCATACATTTAGACAAAAGCACTATTTCATCTTGGATTATGGAAAATATTTTCTGTATCCCATAAATACTCATAATAAACACTTGTATATACATGTAATCAATATTAAACGGTATTAGTCTAATTTGTAGTGCCCATACTTATATACTTACACAATTTTCCCTCTTAGTTATCAGTTATTATTGTCCAAATCTGAAGAAGTCAGGGTCTGTCCCACACAAACTCATCACCTAATAAATAATATTGCTAGTCTTTAAGGTGCTACAGGACTGATCTGTTTGTTTTGTTCAGATACAGATTAACACAGCTACCTCTCTGAGACTATTGTCCACATTAATGCTTATATATATGTCATTAGAATTAGGTGACTGCCCCCAGCACATCTTCTGTCCACCCTCTTTCGTGTTATCATCTGTTGCTATTAAGAAGGAAGGACCGGTACTAAAGTGGTCACCTACATCACTCTTACCTGTGCCAGAGATTTTAAAATGTGCTTGAGATGAAATTACATCCATCCAAAACACTGTATATGAAAACCATAAAAAGCTGTTATTTCCGAAATACAAAAATAGAGAAAGGCAGTTATATTACCTCCTGCTGTTTTCTGTAGTTTTTGTGCTGCTACCTCATTGCTGCTGCTGTTAAAAATCGGGGTCGGACAGAACTTTTTAAAAATCTAAAATATATAGTTTGTACTGAATTTCTGTTGACTAAATTAAATATCCTCCTTCTCCCATTTTCTCCTTTAATAACTGTTTCTTTCCTCAGGCCTCAAGTGTGACCGTTGTAGTTTTGGATTTAAAGTCAGCAAAAATTTTAATGAACATGGATGTGAGCCTTGTCTGTGTAATATCTATGGCTCCCTGAATCAATTCTGTGACCCGTTTACTGGGCAGTGCAATTGTAAAGAAGAAACTAATGGGCTTCGGTGTGACACCTGCCTGGACAACTTCTTTGGGCTGGATGCTACTGGGTGCAAGGCATGTGACTGTAATGTTGCAGGATCACTTTCTAGAACAGTTTGCAATGCTGTGACAGGACAATGCATATGTAAACCTAATATTGGAGGAAGACAGTGCAGTGAATGCATAGATGGGTACTACAAAGTACAACAAAATAATTCCTTTGTCTGTCTGCCATGTAATTGTGGTAATGCAGGTACAGTAAATGGCTCTCTATGGTGTGACAAATTAACAGGACAGTGTCCATGCAAAGCTGGTGTAACTGGCCTTCAGTGCAATCAGTGTGTGCCTCATATGTACAATTTGACCATTAGTAACCATCTCGGCTGCCAGATTTGTGACTGTGACTCCTCAGGGACATTGGCAAGAACAGTTTGTGACCAGATTAGTGGACAATGTGTATGCCTGCCTAATCGTCAAGGAAGAAGGTGCAATCAGTGTGAATCAGGTAAGAAAATTGCTTGTTTCACTATGCAGTATTCTAAGTATCGAGAACTGTCTTTTCTATATTAAATTCTTTTTCACAGGAGGCTACAGGGCTTTAGCCCTGATTCACCTCCAATTTATACAAGTTCATTTTCCCCTCACACACATATCCATAGACATAAAAGATGCTACTTTTCATATGACGGATGGGTAAAGGGGTTGACTCTTGTGCACCCACAGATGTTTAGATTCCTGCCAGGCAGAAATTGTTATTTTGTATTTATAGCCTTATAGCAGTGGTGTGAATCAGGACTGAAACTTGTAATGCTAGATATTAACAAAAATGATATAATCCCTTTCCAAAGATGAGTTTACAGTGGCACTTCAATAGGGTGACCATATTTCCCTAGGCCAAATACAGGACTCACTGGCGGGGAGGCCTTTCTGGTGACTGAAGTACGACTGTTATGGCCAAAATGGGATAGATGGTCATCCTACTTAGGTGGGGGCTGCCACCCTGCTGGTGGAGCTGTGTGCTCCCTGGTTGTGAGGGGGGGGTGAGCAACTGCAATTCCAAACTGCCTTATGCCCCAGGGTGCTGGGAATGGGCCTGCCACTCCTTGGGGCAACTCCCTGGCTGCCCCATGCCTCAGGGCACTGGGAATGGGACTGCAGCCCCAGAGGTGAGGCTCCCAGCTCCCCAGAACTGAGGGGAGCCCTGTGGCAGCTGCACTGGTCTAGCTTCTGGCTTCCCTGGGCTGCAGGGAACCAGTAAAAGGTGGAAGCTGCACTGGTCCACTCCTGGCTCCTTTGAGGCATGGGGATCCAGGCACCAGCCACAACGATCTGGCTCCTGGCTTCCCAGAGCCGAGGGGAGCCATAAACCAGGTGGCAGCCTGTGCTCCTGATTGGGGGAAAAGGGAGGGGCCCTAATCCAGGGCAATTAGCCCTTTTGTTAAAATAAATAGGTATGCCTTCCTGGTGCCCAAAATACGGGGCTTTCATAGCCAAAAAGGGTCTGATGGTTACCCTAACTGGCAAGTAACTAAAACATTAATTAGAATGAAAAGATTGTGATTAAGCACACGCTTAAACAATAATAAAATACCATTTATGTAACTTTGGATGTTTTTTTACATTTTCAAGCGTATTGATCTGAGTTACAACACAATACAAAATGTACAAGGCATGCTTCGTATTATTTTAATTACAAATATGCACACGTTAAAAAAAGAGAGAGCAATTTTCATTTCACACTACTGTGTTTGTCAGAAATTACATTTTTATTATGAAAACACAGTTTACAAATATCTTTTTGTGACATAACTGCATTCGAAAGTAAAACACCTTAAAGCATCAGGACCTAGAAGTCATTATTAATTATGAACACAGCTGTCATTAATTGGCTGATTTTTGATAGGAATTACCGTAAATTGGTGTTGATCGAAGGGAATTGGAAGATAAATTTCTTCAAAAATCAGCCGAGGAAGGGAGTTCCATGCTTGAGCAGTTAGCATGGAGGAAGCTGTGGAGACATTTGCAGGAGCACTTTAAGAAGCCGGGCAAAATAATTTGTCCAATAGGTGCATGTGATTGCACCATTGTGTTGGGGATATACAGATCCTCACAAGGGTCGAGCAAGGTTTGGCCTTATAAACGGCTGAAAAGTCAATTGGTATCTCACAATGCATTGAAAAATGAGGAATTTCATTTTGCATTATTGCTAGTGGAATTTATATCTGAGTTCATGATATTGGTTGGCACTAAAATCTTTTTATTAATTTTTTTGAGAACAGGTGACTATAATAAAACCCCATCTGTATTTTTTAAAAAAATATTTAAATTACTTTAGGTACATATGTTAATAAACACATTACTATTTTGTGTTTTTCTTCATTCCTCCTTCAGTGCTATCTGACCTGCTGACACTCTGCAGCAGGCACTTAATCAGAAAGCGAGCTGGGGCTAGGCAGAGAACTGATGTCAAGGCTTCCTGAGCCAATGACTCACCCTTGTCCTTGAGAAGTGATGTCAAGGGGGTTATGTAGATCTTAAAAATGTCTAATTGATAGTATGTGCAGAATAGCATGTGGAATAAGCTGCATGGCACATGAGGGAATACTTGTTTGCTTAAAAAAATCTTGTTGTATTGCAGTAATTTATCTTGTTTTACCAAGAAGTGTATACAAATGTGCAAATGATTAGCATTAGTTTACTGATTTGTGGAAAAAATTTGATTCCTTAACATTGTAAGAACCCAGTCATTACTCATTGTATTAAATGGGAGTTTTGTACTGACTTCAGTGGAAATGGGTTTGGACCTTAATAATACCACGTAGCCTAGATCTTATATCGCTCTTGTCCTTAGTAGATCTCAGAATTCTTTGCAGAGTGAGTCAATATAATGATCCCCATTTTACAAACAGGGAAACTGAGAACAGTGACGTTATTTACCCCAGGTTGTCCAGCAGGCCAGTGATAGACCTGAGAACAGTACTCAAGTGAACTTGAGTGACAGACCAGTGAACTCTCTACTGGATCATATGACCATGCTAAGATCAGAGTATATTTAAAGGAGGTCAGAAAAATTACACTGTGCAATAATAACCTGAAAAAAGTTCTTTAATGTGTCTGTACCAGATTACAGCTTTTGTAGCAATGTGGGTATTTTTAAAGGCAGGGAGCAACGTGAAGGAAGACTCAAAGGGTTGCCAACTGTCTAATCACACAGACCGTAATTCCTTTTCCTGAATTCACACTCTTTCTGTTCTCCTTCTCCTAGAGCTTGCCTATCCTCACTCCATCCCACTTCACTCGTTCATTTATTCTCCCCCAACCTCACCTTCACAGGGATAGCATAAGGGGTTGAGGTGCAGGCTCTGGGCTGGGGCTGAAGGGTTTGTAGTGTAGAAGGGGACTCTGGGATCAGTCTGGATCAGGGGGTTGAGATGTAGGAGGCAGGGCCATCCTGATGAATTCTGTGCACCCTGAGGATCTGCACTTCCCAGCCTCCTCTAGGGAGCAGGGCAGCAACACTGTAGTGGGAAGGGGCTGTGCTCAGGGCTTTGGGGGCAGGGAGGCTGGTAGGAGAACTGGCAGAAAGGGGAGTGGTGCAGCTTGCTAGAGCTGCAGGTCAGGAGATAGAGCAGGGTGCTAAGGGATTGGGACCACTGGAACCAGGGCCTGTGGGGGCTGGGGAGACTGGACCATCAGGACTAGGAAGCATAGTACAGGTCAGAGGGCTAAGGGCTTGGGCCGTCGGGTCTGGCAGGTGAAGCAAGGGCGGAGAGCTGAGCAGGTAAAGAGGGGGTTGGTGGGGTTGGGCCACTTGGACCCAGAGATGGAGCAGGAACTGCAAGAGGTGGAGAACTGTGGCTGCTTGAGTTGGCACTATCCTTGGCTGGCACGTGGCATACCCAGTGGTGGGACACAGTGGTGGTGTCCTATGTAGCTGCATATTCCCCCTTGTCTGCCCTTGACCCCCAAGGGACACAGGGTCATGCTGGCCACTTCTGGGAGCAGCACAGGAACAGGGCAGGTGTTATGGAACAGTCCATTGTGCTACTGGACTATTAGCAGGTTAAAATCTTCTGGATAGGCTGCATCAGCCTGTGGGATATTAAGCCTCGTTCTTGGAGACGCCCAGCAAAACCTGGAGAGTTGGCAGCACTGAGGAAGAGGAAGGTAAGAAGGCAGGAAGGAATACATACCAGCAGATGAAACCCTCAGGATGACTGAACTTCATCTCAATGCCCACTCATGTATCTGATGAAGCAGGTCTTTGCCCACGAAAGCTTATGCTCCAAGATATCTGTTAGTCTATAACGTGCCACAGGACTTCTTGTTGTTTTTGAACTTAATATTACAGTTCATAGATTAGCTTTAAAAAAAAGAAACCCCAAACTGCTAAAATGACAACATACTCTCCCTCTTTTTAATAAGTATGACGTGTCATAATAAGTATATCCAGCTCTGAAGAGTTTGAATTATTAAAATTCTGTTTGTTTACAAACTGATCTAATGATAAAAATGGTACTAAATTATGGAGCTAAGGAGTAGTTTGATTGGTTTCAAATAATCTAACCATGTCCTTAGGCTTTGCCTTGGGGCAAAGATAGCAAAATGTACTGCAAGAATATCTGTACCCATTGCAGCCTAATTAAAAGCACATAATTAGGTAAAAATGGCAACCATAAATTATATTGAGGGTAGATTAGACTGATGGGACAATGCACCTATTTTAACTCAGTTTTCTGAATAAATTTACTGTGTGATTTGTAGCCTAAACTTGAGTTATTTAAGTATTCTCATCTCCTCGTGTATTTACTTAAAATAAAAGGTAGCCACAAAGAGAGAGAGATTTACCCTCTTAGCTTTCAAAAAGCCCTCTCCTTGTGATGTGAATCAAAATGTCAACATATCATCACGCCTTTTCACCTCTGGGAGCAAAGTGACCAATTATCCATGTTTCTGGAGGAAGGGGAGAAGCTGGGGAACCTCAGGTCTCCTGGTTTGTTGTTGATTTATAAAGAATAGTTTTCTTTCATAGATTTTTTGTTTATTGAATGAAAAAATATTGAAATTAATTAGAACTTGAGTGAGGCACTGTTTACTCTGTTATTTTAATTAGTGGTGAATGGAAGGCAAAAGCATATTTTTTCAAAGAGAGAAGCTATTTTTACTTCACATGTGAACTACTATGACGGGCACTGGTTAAAGCCTCTAGCCACAAAACAGGTGCAGTAGTATATGCCCAAGACTCATTGTGTACATGCCCTGTCAGCCCATTTCCCTGCCACCTTGATGTGGAGGGACTATCTTTCTGCAGTCATTCAGGCCTTAGAGTCTGTGCTGAGCAGAGGCCTAGTCAGAGAAAGGCATTTAGGAGTCCTTCACTGACCAGAGACCACAGCTTTCAGTGAAGCCACTTAGGGAAGTTCTTCACTATAGCTTATGCCGATATAATGTATGTTGCTTGGGGATATGAACCAGTGTTCCTTGTAAGCTGAGTGCTTGGGCGGCCACCCAGGAGAGATTCAGGTGACACCCAGCTGGTTAGCAGAGCATCCACAGCCTTGGTGCACATAACATTTATTCTACCCACAGATGGAAAAAAATTAGAGGGAACACTGGCACGAATCCCCTCCGTTTCTGAGTGAATTAAGTTACAGAAATCTGAGTGCTATTTTCAGTGGGAGACACTGTCCCGCCAACCTAGTTTCGGCCTTACAGGCAGGTGCAGTAATTATGCTGATGGGGGAGCTCTCTTCTGCCAGCATAAAGCATGTTCACCAGATGTGCACCAGTGCAGCTGCACCAGTGTTGTGCTTCTAGTGTAGACTAGCTCTTAGACTCTGACTTTGACTTTAGAAGAAAATTTCAAAAATGTCAATGACACATTTTCAAAGGTGCCTAAGTGACTTTAGGAGGAGCTCTCACGTTTGAAATGGGACTTCAGTCTCAAATCACGGAACTCGGCATCTCTTATAGCCTCTTCCCAAATCTTGTGTTCTCAGTTAGCAACAAATTGATGAATGCCACGAGATGCTGCATAACACTACCAGGAAACCACTGCATTACGTCTATTGAAGATGTTTTGGGCAATTAGTGAGCTGTCAAAGTCTGAAGACTAGATATCTGAGAATGTTGTATAGCAGGAACTTCCTAATGCAAATGGGATGATGCAGTTCACTGGGGCTTAGAAATCCCCCAGTTGCTGAAATGTTGAAGGATTTACATAAAACCCTGTCTTCATTATTTTTTCCTCAGTCACTACTCCTCCCCTTCCCAATTCCCCCAATTGATGGTCATTGTGTTAGTGGAAGGGGAAAGTATACAGCTTCTCAATCAGATCCTTTCCTACCTTGCCACACAAGCAGTAGGAGAGCTTCTCTTCATTTATCCAAGGGACTGAAGCTAGCCAAGGGCCTGTCAGAAGGGGGAGTTTAGACAGTGTGCTTTACATAGTGACTGACATGCATGCACAGTGTGCTAGGGTCAGGTGTGGGCCTGAGTAGCCCAGACAGGGATTCTGTTCTGGGTCTGTGGTGAAGTGTTCACATGATATGTTGCCTCTGTCACCAGCAAGGAATTCTATTTTGACTGTTAGGATTTCACTTCTCTTGCCGTGCTGCCTAGGATGGTCTGGTTGGTGCCTGCTCCTGTCATAAGTGCAAGGGGATTGGGTTGGGAGCCACTCAAAGTCTGTTGAAGTTCTATGGTTCTATAATAGTGTTTAGCCCCACGTGTGCAATAGCTGTTTCCAGCCCACTGCCTCTTCTGTCTTGTTTTTTGGTCATCTAGGACTACATTTTTCAAAAGTGACTTCTGGGCACCAATGTTGAAGTGCTTCCAAACATCCTCATTTCCAGAGAAAAGGCACTGACTCCTTTCTTAAAAATCAGCCTCCGTACCTTGTATCTAATTGGGTATCCAAACTGAGTCACTTTTTGAAGATTTAGGGTCTTACTGTGTATATTCAGAAGAAAAATAATGTCTTTCAAATATTCTCATTTAGGATCAATTTAGGTTTTTTTTTCCTTCAATTCCCTCATCTCTTATATTTGCTCCTTTTGTTTTTAAAATGTTTGAAATAAAAATCAGATGCTTTTAAGGAATTTTGAAGTGTCACCATGGCACAAACTTTGTAAATGTTTAATAATAGAGTGACTAGCAAAACCTTACTTGCTGAAAATTGACATACCTTTATTGACTCCGGGACATAGTTAAGAACTGGCCTTAAAACGGCAACCTTAACTTTAGCGTTTGTTACTGTAATAATTATAATAAAAGATATTTTCACAGGAAAGTCCTATCAGTTCAGATTAATTATAGTACTTTAGACTTACTCATTTATCTGTTGCTGTCCTTCGTTGCTTGTCAATTTTTTGCTAATTATCTGGTGGTTAAAGATATGTCTTTTTCTAGCCTGCCCGAAGGTCTGCCAAAAATTAATCTTTAATACTTTCATAGCAGGTTGTAAATTAGATATCTAAGAAGCGTTCTGACTTGTTAAACTTGTATCCTATCTTACAGCTGTACTCTTTCAGTATTGTTGTTCATTTTGCTTGAGAGTGACATTACTGGGAAATGGTCACCTCTATTTATGTACAGGGTAGGTGCTATACCATACACACAACTGCAGTGTGAGATAATGCATGCTGCCTCACTAATAACTTCAAGATATTCAGTCTGTGTGATGGCTTAGTTCTGGGCCTCTCTGGAATAAAGTGCCAGCAGTATGGTTGTTTTATGATGTGCATGTGTGTTAACTGGAGATGGATATCACTTGACTGTCCACTGGAGAATTATCTCACTGAGGACCAGAAACTAAACTTGAACAAAGATTTGAGCAGTAAAATTCTAATGTTTTCAATTTGTTTAGTTCTTCTACTATTTGGATATGAGCTTACAGCACAACACTACTGCAAAGAAAGACAATACCACCCTGGGGTGTATATATAAAGTTATCACTTGTAAGACAAAGGATATAATGCCTTGGTTAGATAGCAAATCACAATGCAATTTTGGGCCCTTCATTATAGAATAAGACATCAGTAAGATAGGGTGAGAATTCATGGACAACGAAAAGAAATTCAGCAACTAAAGAGCACAGCTAAAGAAAAGACACTCACTGAACTTTATATAATCAGGGAGGAAAAGTGACTAAGAGGTCTGTGAGGATGCTGTGGCAGTGTATGAGAGGAGGGGAAAATTCTTCTGAGTCACTGTGAGTCATACCAAAAGGAAAAATAAAAAATACCATAAGAAAAAATGTTGACTGCAGGATATCCTCTCCCAACCAGATATTCTATTTTTGTAAAGCACTTTGGGGTTGTGGTATGAAAAGTGCTAGGTAAGGGTTAGGTGGCATTATTGTACTAGAATTAGCTTTATTTGATATTTATTAATGGTCAGAGGTGAAGGGTAAACACTGTGGTGGCATCGAATTAATATAGATATGTCAGGACTAGATAAGAACTCTGGGATGACATAACAAGAAAAAAGAGTGGGTAGGCCAATTCATTGTTGACAGATGCCAGGTAATGCACGTTGAGTAGTTCAAATTATTTCTTCTGCACACACTACAGGATTTTAAATTAACTATTGCCAGTTGGGGAAAAGGTCGGGGCACCTTAAATGTGAACCCCTGCTAAATGCACAGTTGAGTAATTCACCCTTGATAAAATAACATTAGAATGTGTAAGAAATGAGAGAGGAAATAACAGTGCAAATACTATAATATTATATTAAAGTGTGAGTTCAATATTCAGCTCTGGTCCATGTTAAAAGTTTAGTAAGAATAAGTGATTCACAGGTGAGTGATGAAAATGATTAGAGATCTGGATAAATGTTCATAAAATATATTCATAAAAGATATAAAGAGGAGGAGGTTATAGAGTTGTACCACAGAATGAGTGACAAAGTGAAGGTGACCTGGATGTTTCTATTTATCCTTTTCCGTAATGTATGGAAAAGGGAAGTAAAGGTGAGAAAACTGAAAGCAACTATTACAAAACAAAAAAAAGAAAAAATTACATAAAAGCTAATTAACCTGAGGAATTCATTATTAGCTATATGGAATGATGGAAAGGAGATATGTGACATAGGTTTAATCAGGCATCAGCTTTTTCATTGTATGTCTGGGCATACTATGCAGATAACGTGTATAGTGTGGGTAATCCCATGTTCATTCCAAAATTACATGGATTGGGGGTTTCCACCAGCTCCCCGTCCTTTTCCATTGCCATTGCTGGGACCTTTCCATCAACCCCCTTTGTAGGAGGATTGAGGTGTGCTATAAGAATGCAGGGTTGACTTCCTATCCTACCAATCAAAGGAGTCCCCAGCTGTTCCCTTTGTTCCTTTAACAAACACCTCTTTTTGAGTCCTTTTTCCACGATGTGTATTGGTCACTGTATACCTTTTCTACAGAATACCTGCACTGCACATCCACCCTACACGTACATTAATTGCAACATAGAGCCTACCGCCCCTCATGCCATTCACGAACAAAGCTCCTCCTCAGTCCACTGTGAGGAAGGTGAAAAAAATACAACTGCTCCCAGGCCAATAAGGTCACAAGGGGAAAAATTCCT
Organism: Carettochelys insculpta; assembly: GCF_033958435.1. Lineage (NCBI taxonomy): Eukaryota > Metazoa > Chordata > Testudines > Carettochelyidae > Carettochelys > Carettochelys insculpta. Next base: position 61,077,166 of record NC_134139.1, read on the forward strand.
TCTGTGCTCCCCTAAAAATGTGACAGTTGACAATACCGGTAGCAGGTCTCAGCCAAACCTGGTGTTTTGTCAACTAAATGGCAGGGACTGTGTGTGCTACTTCAGCCTGCTCCATGTGAAATGTGCAGAGGGAGGAGTCAGTGACCATGCTTGACCCTTTTCACAGCAATTTTCCTCTTCTACCTCTCCATAATGAACTTTTTCCTTTTATTCATCAAGCCAGAAAAATATCTCTTCCTCCCACCCTCCACTGAAAGGTGCCATCATTTCCATAGATAGCAGGGAATAGTAGAAGTTTTTAGAAAATTATTTAGTCACATTTATATGGATAATAGGAATGTTGACTGCATAATGTTAGACAAGACAGGTTTTCTTAATGAAGTATGCTCGCCCTCTTGGCATAAGTTGACATTTTACCCAGAAGATTCTCAGAAGGAAATTCTCCAATAAGGATCTATCAGTTTCTTGCATTTCCTCTGGAAATGACTGGTACTCATATTATGAGAGACAGGAGCCTGGCTAGATGGACCACAAGTCTGTTCTTGTGCGGTGTTTTCTGCATTCCTGCAATCTGTGTTCCATTCATTTGTACCTCCCCTGCAGTGGTGTTCTTTCTTCCCCTGCTGCCTGATACCCTATGGAACTGTTGTTCCTTTCAAAAAAATTCCCATTTTTTCTTCTTTGCCTAAGAAGAAAATTTGCAGTTTTAAGAATAGAAAATCAGTGTTGGCAGAGACTAGATAGCAGCTTCAGGAAAGGCCATTGAATGGTCCTAGACTTCCTGTTCCACAAGATGACTGTACAGGTTTGTAGCATCAAAGTGTGTACATGTACCAGATTTGCCAGTATTGGTAGATATATTATACAAATGCTAAAAAGAAATGCACAAAATGACATTTTGTTTATATTGTTTCATCTGCAAGTTTGTTAAAATAAGTATTGATTCACCAATTTGCCTTTGCTAGGCTTTTACATGTCTCCATACAATACTTCGGGCTGCTTACCATGTTTTTGCCACAGAACTGGTTCAGTGAATCAGGTCTGTAATAGTTTGACTGGACAATGTGTTTGCCAAGATGCTTCCGTAACTGGACAGAGGTGTGACCACTGCAGAGAACTTCATTTTGGATTTGATTCTGCTTCAGGAAGGTGAGTGTTTGTTTTGTTTGCTTTCTTTTGTAAATACAGTTTATTTCTAATTTCTTCCTTCCATTTCCTCACACTAACGCTAAAATCTAGCCTTACAAAAACAGCGTCATCCATTCGAAAAAGTCTTCCACTGAGATGTAGACATATTTCCAAATTCACACACCGAGGACATATTTGTCCACACACTGAAGTCAGTGGAAGTTTTGCCACTGACTTCAGTGGAAGGCTAATTAAAACGGTGGCTGTGGCCACACTAACCCCTCCTTTTGGAGGGGCTGTGGTAATGAGGCACTTTGGTAGATGGTAATGAGGCGCTGCTGTGAATATGCAGCACTTCATTAGCATAATGGCAGCTGCACGCACTTAGAAAGTACTGCTTTCAAAACGCATGCCGCCCATGTAGCTGGAGGCCTTTCAAAACAACCCCCTGATTTTGAAAGCCCATTCTTCCCATCTGGTTTTTGAAAGAAGGGGCTTTTGAGATCAGGGGGTCTTTTTGAAAGTCCCCTGACTACACGGACGACATGTGTTTTGAAAGTGGCGCTTTCAAAGCGTGCACGGCCATCATCATGCTAATGAGGCATTGTATATTCATGGTAGTGTCTCATGAGCATCTGCCAAAGTTACCATTATCATATATAAGCAATTATTACAATATTTGATATAATACTTGTGAAAAACTGCATGCTATTTATATCGATAATTAACACTGGTAGGAAAATGAAATTTCTTTAGAGAAGGCCAACAAAAATTAAATATCCTCTCCCCCTATTTTCTTTTGACAGTAACAGAAAATGTAAAATTTCCAGAGAATAGATTCATCTAATTACAGACATTTCCCTTTCCAAAATCTTGTAGGCTTACAGAAGTAGAATTCTCTGTCTATCAGTACCCTAATTTCATGGTGCAGGGAAACTTTTGTATCTAATATACCATAGAGCCTTTGTGTACTCTAAAATATTATGAATGTGCTTCTTTGAACTTCTGAGGTATTGTTATACTATCTATTTCTCTTGCAGCTTCTTCTTTGGCTTTTCTAATCTTCCCAATCTCAATTTCCTTTTTACATGTTGGGCAATAAGATTTCACAGGCACTCATATTATCGCATGTACCTGAAGACCATAAAGTATTTTGCTACATTTGATATTTATGTTTTTAAAAATAAACTAAAATGAAAATAAGATACTTTCATACTAGCCTTGAGTGAAAAAGAGAAAAAACATATTCTTACTCTAGAAAGTGATTCATATATGTCAGTGATGTCCAATAAAATTTTAAGAATTGCCGTGGCCCCACCTGCTCAGAATAAATGCCCTCCCCCAGAGCCAGGCACCCTCCCCCTGTGTGCAAACTACCAGTAACTCAGTAGAGCAGCTGAGCCTTGTGAGATGTGCCACAGCAGGAGCTGCATGTGCCATGGCCTGAACCATGTGAGCGGCATTGTGCCACTGCAGGGAATCAGCAGGCTGCAGCAGGAGCCACGCACGGCTGCAGGAGCCAGGACACAGCAGGAGCCACATGAGTTGCAGCTGCCAGGGCCATGCTGGGGCCTTATGAACCTTGAGGCTCTAGGCTGGAACTGCAGGAGGAGCTGCTGCTGCCATGTGCTTCTCCCATCAAGTGATGGGACACGTGTGGAGTGGGCAGAGAGCACTCCACATGTGCGGCTCTAAGGAGCCACATTTTGCCGCACTGCGATGTCCATTTCACCACATGTGGCGAATGGCAAGCATATTGGATACCATGGGTATTTGTCTTCCTGAGTGCACTTGACATTATTCTAGTGTAGATTTTTTCACTTTAAGTTTTATATTATTGTCATCATTAGGCTGGGAATTTTTTTTAGTGTTGAGGATTAAAGACATATCTGTTAATGGTAGGCTTGGAATCTGTAAGAATGTGGATTTTCTGTTCCACTTCCCATCAGTCTTGATAGTAGAGGATGGAAATAATGTAGTATTAAGTTTCCTCATAAATTCATCTCCCTTAATCTTTAGTTAGAAATTGGATTTCGTTTAATGTTCCAATCAAGATGTGGAAGGGTTTACAATCTCTGTGTGGTAAGCAATGCCTTTCATACGCTATAGAAGGGGTAATACTACCATATTCATGTCTGCATCCTAACCCCAAAGAGTTTAGTCTGAGAACGTCTGGATCCCAAAGTTTTGGTTACTTGTATCCTAAAACATAGGTTTGTTTTTTTTTTGAAAAAACAAAACAAAACTAGATTTGAATCCAGACTGAACTTCTGAACTTTAACATGCTCTTTCTTTCCTTCTTTCTTTCTTTCTCTCTTTCTTTCTTTCTTTCAATTGTCAATCAGGTATATGTCAGGCAAAAAACAATGCATGCTGTTGAACTGTGCCACCAATGGGCAGGCTTGTGTTCTGTTCTCTACAGGTTCTTATACTACACTCCTCATGGTAATATTTATGTGCCTTACAGTAGTGTATTAATCAAAAACTCTCATGTTTGTTAATATCCTCGGGATATCTATAATGATGCAGTTCTCTTGGTAAATGGGACAGGGTTAGATAATACCAGTGTCACAGTCATGACCAAGAATATGGATTTAATCTCCCATTGATAGCCGTCTTTGCTATTGGACTTTATTAGAATCCATTGTGCTATGCCCACAAACCCTCAATTTTACCTAGAACAGAAGAATTCCAGCATTTGGCTTTTTAGTAGTTTGCAGTGGGATCCTTCTCCTTTTTGCATGAGCAGTTGAACGCGGAGGGCAAGCGGGGAGGGAGAGAGGTTAGTAGCACCGCAATGGAATTATCGTGGGGCGGCAAGCAGGAAGCAGATGTGTGGGGCAAGGAGTGGGACTGGAATGGTCAGGGAGTAGGTAGGAAACCCAGGATTCCTCTTTCCAAGCCTGAAGGTGGTTGTCCTGTCCCCACCTGCCTTGCCCCTGAGCCTTGGCAGTTCTCCTCATTTCCCCCTCCTATCCCTTCTCTCTGACCTTCATGTGTACAGCCAAAGTAATCTGGTTTCATATAGGGAATGCAGAGAAAGGGAGGTACAGAATTCTCCTATGCCCAGCTTCCAAGCTTAGACCCAGGCAGTTGAACAGCTAGAAAAAGTCTGTGGCTCCTACTGGGAACTCAGCTACACTTTGACCAGAAGGCCAGAAGAGTTTGTAGACCTATCTATCAGCTATGCCTCAGTACACTCCCTGGGACTCTCATAATCCCTGAACAGGCCTATAGGGAGAGCTACCAATGAGCTTTGCTTTGTGGTGCTAGAGATCTGGATCCTCCTATGTTGTAGATCTATAATGGTTCTACTGTGTATTGGGCAGTGTTCCTCCTTCTCCTCCTCTTCAGAAGGGTTAATCCATTAAAAGAGATCATCTGTAGCCATATATGCTCATCTGTTAGCATTCCATTTTTGTAGATTTTAAGACTTCTTTTTAAAAGGAGTGATTTGCCATTATTTGCAAATTTGACACTGATTTAAGCATTCCCTGTCCCTTTCCAGCGATTTGCAGGTTACAAAATGAATCAAGCAAGGCATATTAGCTACCTGCAATCTAAACATCAGAGCCATGTTTAACTTCTGCTATTTTTCTGTTACTATTTTGCATTATGCAGAGACAGGCTGCATGCATGCTAAGGCTGCATCTACACTGGCACAAATCAAAATAGCCATGCCAATGGCCATTTTGAAGATTACTAATGAGGTGCTGAACTGAATATTCAGCACCTCATTAGCATTAGCACAGTTCTGGCCATGGCACTTCGAAAGTGCTGCTTTCGAATGGGTGCGGCTCAGCGCGACTACACGGGGGGTCCTTTTCGAAAGGACCCCATACGTTTCAAAATCCCCTTTTCCCCTCAGCTGAAGGGAATAAGGGGATTTCAAAATGTATGGACTCCTTTCGAAAAGGATCCCCGTGTAGCCATGCCAAGTCGCGCACATTCTAAAGCAGCGCTTTCGATGCGCCGCCGCGGGAAGTGTGCTAATGCTAATGAGGTGCTGAATATTCAATTTAGTGCTTCATTAGAAATCTTCTAAATGGCCATTAGTATGGCTATTTCTAAGATTTGTGCCAGTGTAGACACAGACTAAAAGATACCATTGATTTTAACTCAGTTAGTCGAAGTTTTCCAAATGCCTGTCCTCACTGTAAATTCCATTAGCTAGATTTATGGACCACGAAAATTGATATAATGTCGAAATCCTAAAATCTTAGTAACCTGATGGATGTAGATTTTCAGTTTGAATTTAAAATTCTGAATGAAGGAAAGTGAGGATGCGTCATGTTTTTAAATCAAATACATTAGCCTCCACAGGTGTTGTGTATGTGTCCCACAATGCCCCACAGTTTTCTGCTCTGGCCTCTTACATCTCTGCAGCTGTCGGTTGTAGAGGAATTAGGCAACAGGAAAACTGTTACAATTTGGCTCCTGCAAGCCCGTGACTGTAGGGTCATGAAAGACTGAAAAATCTTCTTTGTTTTTCTTTGTTAGTAGTGCAGCTGTGGGGTCTGCAGTTCTGAGTACACCCTTGCTAGCTCCCTGTTATTTTCTGTACTGCCTGGCACCAGCCTCTGGTCCCCCCATACTATGTGTCAGCTAGGCTGTGGGTGGGGGTCATGCTTATCTAGTAGGATGAGAACCATCTTTTCAGCTGTTTACATGCTGTTCTGACCCCCACATCCTCTCCCATCCCTCCCTCCCCCATGGAAGTGCCACACGAACGAGAACAGTCCCACGCCCAGCTGCATCACATGGCTTCACCCCGAGCCAATAAAGGAACATGTTGTGCAAGGTGTCAGGCAACTGGCATGTGGTGAGGGTCAGGATTTTCAGGGCTGGCTGTAGTCGGAGGTCTTTTAGCCACTCGAGGGAAGTCTACCTCAACGGTCATGATTTTCATGGCTGGCTGTAGCTGGGAGTCTGTTAGCCACCTGGGGGATATCTCCCTTGGTAGTCACTAGTTTTGGGGCTGTCTGTAGCCGGGCTCTTTTAGCTGCCCAAGGGAATTCTCCCTCAGCAGTCATGATTCTGGGGGGCTGGCTGTAGTCTGAGTTCTTTTAGGCAGCTGTGGGAAGTCTCTCTCGCCTGTCACAGTTTTCATGGCTGACTGTAGCCAGGGGTCTTTTAGCTCCCCCAAGCCATACAAGTTTCAATGAAGGCAGTGAAGAAGCTATACAATTACCACAGTTGTCGAAGTAAGGCTTGCAGTGGGGAATATTCTTTTCCTAAGGATCTTCTTTTCCAGGTCCAAACCTGGCTGTAGTCTGAGGTCTTTTAGCCTGATGAATCGTTCAAGTTTCAGTGTAGCAACTGTGTCTACTTAAATGTAAGGGTCTTCTTTCACAGGAGGCCTAAATGCAAGATTCAAGTTCCTAAAAACGGCTCCGTGGGCAGACATGATTTTTGAGGCGGTCAAAAGTCTACTGTCTTTTAGCTGCCCCAAGCCATTACTGATGATTCATTCACGTTTCAGTGTAGCGCCTGTGTCTACTAAGAGTGCTCTTTCCCAGGAGGCTTAAACCCATATTCAAGCCCAAATTAAAGCCTACGCACACTGTTCATAGGGGCAGGTGGTGGGTTTCCCTGGGCAGTCATGGTTTTTGGGGCTGTCAAATGTCATGATTTTCAGGTGCTGGCTGTAGCCAAGGGTCTTTTGGCTGCCCCAAGCCATACACGTTTCAATGAAGACAATGTAGTAGCTATACAATTACCACAATTGTAGACATAAGGCTTACAGCAGGGAATATTCTTGTCCGAAGGGTGGTCTTTTGCAGGTCCCAATCTGGCTGTAGTCTGTGGTCTTCTAGCCGCCCCAAGCAGTAACTGTGAATGATTCATTTGAGTTTCCGTGTTGCACCTGTGTCTACTTAAACACTTAACATGGCAGGAGAAGGAGGGGAATGAAATGTGGGAAGATGTCGTCGTATACCCATATTTACTTATGGAGCCAGAATGCAACAGGGCTCAGGGAGCTGTGGGATAGGTTCCCACAATACACTGCTGCAGCACTTGATTTAAGCTACGTGTGTGGCAGCATTAAGTTGTTTTTGTGGGGAGCACGTGGGAAGATGAAGCTGCTCAAAATCAAATGGCTAAAACCAAGCATTAAGAAATCAATTTTAATGAAATCAATTTTATCTCGTAGTGTAGACACAGCCATAGAATACTGAGGGCTTAAGATTCCACCAACCTTGCAGGAACAGAGAGGAGTATTCTGTGGAATACAGCTTGCAAAGTAGAAAATTTCCTCCAGGAATTTTTGACTCCAGGATTTTACAGTGATTTAGACAGAATCCTAATGATCATAAATATTGCCAGAGATTATATCAGCCTTACTCCTGTATTGTTTGGTATAATGAACCGGTCAATAAACATTACAAATTGTTTATCTATATATATCTCTTGACAGATTACTGTTTATGAAATCCACTTAGCAAGTGAGGTTTTCCCATAAGGATGAAAAATTAAGATTTTAAACAGATTGCTGGAGATGCTCTAACTGCACCTAGAGAGTCAATGTAATAAAGGTTTCTCTATATTAATATTACAAAAACCATTTATCCTCACAAAATCAATATTGCAATTCATCTTGACTTGGTATTTTTCTTTCCACATTGTAAGTGTTTTTTCTTTGGTTATGTATAATTCTGCTTTAATACATGTGAAATATGTTTGATTTAAAATGTTTTGGGAAGGTAGCATCTAAAAATAACAAGCTACTAATTTTTTTTTTAGCATTCTTCAAGAATATTGAAAATGCTGCTTATATGGCTAGAAAGTTTCAAAGAATGAGATTTTATTTTACTATAAAAATCCTTAATGGCATAAAATATTTTCTTCACAAATGTATGGGGGAACTTTTAAAATAATAAAATATATTGGTTTCACTATCTGAGATACTAATGAACTCAATAGGACAACTTGTACATTAGTGTTTTCAGATTGGGACTTACGTAAATAAAAGTGGAGGCTATGGCTGCGTCTACATGGGCACGAATCTTCGAAATAGTCATATTTCAAAGATTACTAATGAGGCACTGAATTGAATATTCAGCGCCTCATTAGCATTAGCAACAAGGGGTCTTGTGGCACCTTATAGACTAACAGAAATGTATGAGTATAAGCTTTTGTGGGCAAAGACCCACTTTGTCAGATGCATCACAGGACCCCTCACTGCTTTTGCAAATCCAGACTAACACAACTACCCCTCTGATGATTAGCATTAGGATGCTTCCGGGTGCGGTGCTTCGAAAGCACCACTTTCGAAAGCGTGTAGCTCGGCATGGCTACACTCAGGGGTCCTTTTCAAAAGGACCCCGCACTTTTCAAAATCCCCTTATTCTGATCAGTGAGCGGGATAAGGGGATCTCGAAAGGTGCGGGGTCCTTTAGAAAAGGACCCCCATGTAGCCGCACCAAGCCGCACGCTTTCAAAAGCGGCTCTTTCAGAGTGCCACGGCCAGAAGCATCCTAATGCTAATGAGGTGCTGAATATTCAATTCAGTGCCTAATTAGTAATCTTCGAAATGGCCATTAGCATGGCCGTTTTGAAGATTTGTGGCCGTGTAGACACACCCTGTGTGTTGGATAGAAGACACTATAAGTACTGTAAGAAAAAAATAAACCCAATCCTCCAACACACTGTAAGGCATTGTTAAATTATTGTACATATCTAAAACTAATTTGATTGTTTCATGTGTGACTGATAAGGTTCCTCTGAGTATTTTAGTTTTCATTATTTATCAGAGGTGCAGTAATATACAGTAGTAGGAAGAGAAGCCTCTTTAGTTATGTACTAAAACACACACAAAGTATACACACTAAAATAGCAGCACGTAATGAAATGATGAAAAAATAAAATGTAATTATCAGTACAGTACCTTTTTTTCTCTAAACCATTTTCTTCAGTCATGATATTTAAATAGTCTGAACAAAACCTTAAAGTGAAGATGGATTTGGCTACACTGTTTACGTATGAAACGACTTAACACAGTTGTTTGAAAGAATTGCCCTTTTCTCTTGACTATAAAAGAGAGCAAAGTACAGTATAGTGGTTTCCAGGAGAGGATGTATTTTATTTATTCCCGAAGGGATATTAGTCCATAAAACAAATTTGCAGCTTATTTTGCAGCTTTAGCTTTTATCAGCCTTTTTAAGGGTGTTGAATGATTACTCAGGAGATCACACAGCCAAGAGTTGAAGTGCAGCGAAAGAACTCTAATAAACAGAGCTCTGCAATGGACAAAAACTGTATGTGAATAGTTCTCTTCAACTTGTTTAGAAATCTGTCACATTTAATGTCAATTTCACTGATTACTGACCTGGATCTTAGTACTCTAATGTGAAAAAAGTTTTTTGTTTCCTCTTTGCTTTTATCATTCTAAACTGTAGATGAGCTCAGCATTATTTGACCTACAGGTGTGCCTCAGAGAGGGAATAAAGAAAAGAGAAGTGGAAAGCGAGAGCAGAATCTTGAATATGATACATTCACTTTATATTGTAACACATGTAGGATCAGGCTACAGTTGAGGGAGGCTAACATTGGGGTCCTCCCAAAACAACAAAACCATGATGGATGTATGAAAGATTCAGTGAAGTCCCTGACTGCTGTTTGTGTACTCTTGGGACCTTTGGCACCTAGTGTAATTTAGAACTGCTTTTGAGCTGTTCTCATTTATGGACTCTTGTACTGCCAACTCAGATTTAGGTGAGTGCAAGCTTGAGTTTCATAATACTTTTGATTTCCCCCTTCTGATTTTCACTGTATGGTAGCGTATTACAGCTAGGGATTTAGCTGGTGGTTTTTCATATTTTTGTTCTGTCCATTGAAATACAGATGTGGCATTAGAAAATAAGAGCAGAAAAGTGTAGAAAACTCTATACTGTGGTGGATGATGTGACTGTGAAATGGCATGGGATGTTAGCTGCTCATTCGAAAACAAACTCAAACCATTATCTGTAACATGGATAAGACCATTATTAAGAATCATACACTTGTATTTTTAACTGGTCTGGGTAGCCATTTTGGGAAAAAAATAGTTAATTGGAAACCTTGTTGAGCAGGATTCCAAAGATATATGGTGGAGAGGTGCAAATTCTGTTTTTTCATTTGGCCCATGAGCCAGGATATAGATTTAAGATCAAATATCTCGGTCCTTTGGGGATTTTTAACCAATGCCAATGACAGATTTGCACAGAGGGTGAAGATCAGTATGTAGGCCTTTCTATAGTAGTTAATTTTTTAATTATTATCATATATTTAGGCTGCATTTTTTTTAGCCAGCTCCTGTCCTCACCCTCCCACAACCAACTTCCTGCAGCTGAAGCTGCCAGTGGGCTCCCTGCCCCAGCTGACTCCCCACCACAGGGCTGCACGTAATCCATGACCTCCCCAGCGGGGGATCCTGTGGCTGCGACTGTCGGCAGGATTCCACGCCCAGCCAGCTCCCAGTTTGGGGCTGGTGGGGTCTGCTCCCCCACAGCACCCCCTTAGCAGGGGCTGCTGTGCCTGGGGCTGCCCAGGTGCTGGTACTGAGTACTGGAAAGTACCGACACAAAAAAAGCACTGTATTTAAGTACCTTATTGTCAACTTCAGTATCATAGCAGAGAAGATGTGCTTCCTGCTATGACCAGTGGTATTTCTGAACTTTCTCTTCCTAACCTTCCTTTCTCCCTCTTTCAAGACTTTCGGATCTTTTCACATTTTTTTTATTTTGCATGTGTCCCTATAAATTGCCTCTGTGGGCAATAAACCATTTTTCTTTGCTGTAACCAGAGATTCTTCAGGATCTTGAATATATCTTGAAGATCTCTCACATAAACAGAGCAGACTAAATAAGCAAGTTATCTTGTTGACTTCAGTTTCACTCTTTGAGCAAGTAAGGAATGTTTTGTGTGAATAAGAGTTGCAGCATTGGACCACAGTACGTTTATTAATCAATGCTATTATGCACTGTGTGTACAGGTCCATTCTATGTCAACGTGGTTTTAAATCAAAGGCTACATCTACAGTAGCACACTATGTCGAAGTAGCCTATTTCAATGTAAGAACATCGAAATAGGCTACTTTGACGCGTATTGTCTACACATCCTCCAGGGCTGGTGCCGTCGACATTCAACATCGAAGTAGCGATGGAGAACGTCGAATGGAGCCACCCTGGAAGGAAATGTGGAGCATCCACACACACAAGTGCTCCCTGTAGAAATAAGGGGCCAGCAAAGCCCCAAGCTGCTCCCTTAGAGGGTCCCTCCCAGACACACTTGGCCTGCACAGCATGAGATCCACGGAGCCGACAACCAGTTGCAGACCCTGTGAATGCATCGTGGACCTCTAGCTGCAGCAGCAGCCAGAAGCCCTGGGATAGGGGCTGCTGCATGCGGTGACCATAGAGCCCCAAAGGGGCTGGACAGAGTGTCTCTCAACCCCTCAGCTGGTGGCCACCATGGAGGACCCTGCTATTTCGAAGTAGCGGGATGCAGATCATCTACACGCCCTTCTTCAATGTTCAACGTCAAAGTTGGGCACTCTTCCCATCTGTGGATGGGAATAGCGATTTCAGTGTCTGGCCACCTAACGTCGATTTCAATATTGAAATAGCAAGCGGCACGTGTAGACGTGGTGCGTGCTATTTTGGCGTTGTGCCGGCTACTTCGAAGTAGCCGGCTAGTATAGATGCACCCAAAGCCATTTTTCTTTACCCAACATAGCATAAATTTCATCTAGTGTTCAGATTCCAAATACTTATTCTGAAGTTTTAAGAAAGCACTATGAAGTAAATAACATGAAAATTTTAAGCTGCATTTCCTTTTTAAATAGATCCAATATTTAATTATTTTTAGTGCATCTCTGTCATCTAGGCTGTTATATTATAATTCAGAATTATGTAAGACGGAAGAAGCCACTGAATAAAATCCTCCTGTGTCTAACTGAAATGTTAACGTGCTTTGATTACTTTCGCAGCTTATTTTTGTTTATAGATGTCAGCCCTGTAATTGTCATCCTTCAGGAGTCATTAATGGGACTTGTCATCCTGTAACTGGACAATGTGTTTGTAAACAATTTGTAACTGGCTTGAAATGTGACAACTGTGTTCCCAATGCTAGTAATTTGGATGCCCACAACCTATTTGGCTGCAGTAAAAGTAAGTGTATGTTAGTCTTAAAACCATGTCTTTCAAATGTGTGGCTTTTATGGGTTTCGTTAGTGCTGAATTAGTTCTGCAAAACTAAAAGAGATTATTTTTCAAATTTCAAGGTCCAATTTTTCTTCTTTATAGCTATCTTGGGAGAACTTTCTGGAAAGATTTTGTTAGCGTCCTTCATAGAGCTTTGTACCATACAGAGAGCTTGAACTCAAGTTTCTGAGCCCCCTGAGTCCTCATTGGCTTCATGATGAGTCTCATAATGAAATGGGTCTCCATCAGTCACTGTGAGAGACCGTGTAACACATCATGATAGGTCGTCATTAGCTGGCTTGCAGAGTGGGCTAAAGCTATGTTGACAATTGAATCACATTGCTACTGGATACAGGTCGAACCTTTCAAGTATGGCATCGTCAGGACCTGACCAGTGCTGAAAGAGACAATTTGTTGGACCATGGGAGGTCAGTATTGTCTAGCACTTTACCAACACTTCCACTGCTTACTGGTCTGTGAGAAGACATATAGGGGCAAATTACAGCCAAATAATAGCACAAAGCACTGAGAGTCAGGTCTGGTGGCTGTAAACTTTATGGAACGATGCAAAACTTGGCCATACCCATGATAAGTGGGCATGCAGCTAACTAAAACTGTGCCAGATCATGTATGTTGCTAGACAAGAGAGTGCCAGACTAGAGAAGTTCAACCTGTACCTGCACTGCAACAACTGCAGTGTGTCTGAAGTGCAGGATGGCAAGACATCAGCCTTCATATGATTCCTAATTATTCAAAATGACACTTTCAAATCCACTGTTTCTGTGGATTATCTTTATGCTGGCATTCTTTGGATGCTGGGCTATAATCACAATTGCATATTAATACCAGTGGTCAAGATGCATGATGGGAAATTTTAAGAAAAATGTCTAGTGCAAAAAACGATTAGTATTCAAAGGATAGAGAATGAATTTAGGCTCTGAAAACACTTGAAAACAGAGACTTAGGCTCCTGTCAATGAAAATCAGTCAGACTCGTGGTCATTGCCAAACATTTTTTATCACATGGTTGTGTTATTTTGGACATTGCTTCTGCAAAGTATCTATTTGTCTAGATTAGGCATGAGAAAATACTGGACAGTGGGCTGAATACAGTCTGCAGGCTCCACCTCTATATCTTCCTATGCCTTCACATGTATCAGACGATTGCAGCTGTCTCTGTCTACACTGCTTCCCACCACTCCCATTGGCCGTGAATGGTGATCCATGGCCAACAAAAGCTGCTATTGCCCAATACTTACAGAAGTGCACATAAATATACAATTTTTATTGCCCACCCTTAATCTAGTTTGCCTAGGCAGATACATCATGGTCAACACCTCGGATCTGTGTTCTAGATTTGCACGTATGCATCTATCTATACATACACACAAGGGCACTCATAAATAAAACTTCCACTTTGTTTGTCATTTGTGCTAGCATCCTAGTTTAAATCAGTACCCCACTGATGAGGATACAGTACTATAAATGGTATAGAACAAGAAAGACAAGTAACAGACAGGAAGCCGTGCTAGTCTATACACTATCAAAACAAAAAGCAGTCAAGTAGCACTTTAAAGACTAGCAAAATAGTTTATTAGGTGAGCTTTTGTGGGACAGACCCACTTCTTCAGACCAGTTTTGAACAAGAAAGGTGTATTTATTTCTAGAAGGTTTTCAGATTTAGGGTTTTGAGACCCATCCCTAGAAAACATGGTACCTCTTTGTTCTGCTCATTCATTGGTTTGGAGTTTCATTTTCAAGTGTATAAAATTTCATTTGAATTTAAATTATTAATAACATTTAGTATTTTATGGTACTTTATCTTTAAATGATCAACTAATTTATATTGGTATATGCATTTTATAAAGGTCAATGGCAATTCTGCTATAAATTTTAAAATCACACTACGTAGACTAATGTAGATTTCAGTTGGAAAGTGTGTGTGCATGAGTGTGTGTGTTGTGGGGGATGGTAACATACAGCATTGTGAAAAGTAACCAGGGTCTTTTTCTGGACATAAATGAGGAGCGGATGCAATCTTTTCATTTCAGATATTTTTGCCACTGGTTCCTAGTTGTCATCACCAGTTTTGGGGCTTTTGCTCTTTAGATTAATGTCTAGCTTTGTAAATGCTATTCTGAATCTGCTTAGTCTTCTGCAAATCTATGGATCTCTGACAAGACAATGAATTCACATTCATTAATCAGAACCATAGTAAAAATGATGTGCCCAGTTGTTCAATGTTTCCAGTGTGATGAATGTTCCTAGATGGAAATTCAGTGTTTTAAGTGCAACAAGAAGTCCTGTGGCACCTTGTAGACTAATGGATACTTTGGAGCATAAGCTTTTGTGGGCAAAGACCCGCTTCATCAGATGCATGAGTTGGTGGGTGGTTTCACAGGGGTATTCAAAGAGTGGGGTCCCAGTAAAAGGGAGGGCCAGAGCTGACAAGGTCTATTCAGCCAGGTGGAAATGGCTCATTATCAATAGTACGTCTCAAAAGAGGAAAAACCAAGTCAGATCAGTCAGGGGGATATGACCCATTGTCAGAGTCGAATGTGGAGATATTAACACCCAGGGCAGACAAACTGCTTTTGTAGGGTATGAGCCACTCCCAGTCTCTGTTTAATCCTTTGTTAATGGAGTCAAATTTGCAAACAAATTGCAGCTCAGAGATTTCTCTCTCCATCTGACTTTTGAAATTTCTTTGTTTCAGGACTGCCACCCTTAAATCTGCTACTGAGTGTCCAGGGAGATTGAAGTGTTCCCCCACAGGCTTCTGTACATTATTGTTCCTGGTGTCTGATTTATGTTCATTTATTTTTTACATAGAGACTGTTGAGTTTGGGCAATGTAAAATGCAGTGAGGCATTGCTGGCACATGATGGCATATATTATATTAGTAGATGTGCAGGTAAAGGAGCTCCTGATGGTATGGTTGATGATGTCACTGGTGTAGAGATGTGAGCAGAGTTAGCAGCGAAGATTGTTGCAGGGGCTGGTTCCAGGCTTAGAGTTACTGGTTTGTGATTTATAGTGACTGGTGAGGATTTGTTTAAGGTTGGCAGGCTGTCTGTAGGCGAGGACAGGCCTACCTCCCAAGGTTGTAGTTTGCGGAGAGCTCTGATCCATCGGACAGAGACAAACATCTACAAGACCTTTACCAATCTTTCCATTGAAACTTTTAAGGGCGCGATCCATAGTGTATGCAGACTGAAGGATGCCTACTACTACTACCTCAAACTACAATAGCCACCTAAAGGAAGTGAGGAAACAGACGGACACAGCCAGATGGGTACCCAGAAGACACCTGCTACAAGACAGGCCTTGCAAGGAAAACAAGAGACCACCACTGACCATCACATACAGCCCCCATGTAAGGCCCCTCCAACGCATCATCAGCGATCTGCAACCCATCCTGGACAATGATCCTTCACTCTCACAGACCTTGGGAGGCAGTCCTGTCCTTGCCTACAGACAGCCTGCCAACCTTAAACAAATCCTCACCAACCACTACAAATCACAAACCAGTGACTCTAGGCCTGGAACCAGCCCCTGCAACAATCTTCGCTGCCAACTCTGCTCATGTAACCAACCAGGCTCGGGTTCCCCAGAAACGAGGCTGCACCCAGAAGGCGAGTGCTATATTTGGTTTATTGAAAGCACGTGACACCCGCGATGGGAGCCCCGGAGATGCCGCAGTCACCAGTGGGGGAAAACCCGACATGACGGAGCTTCGCTCGGGGAGAGGCTCTGTAGCAGGCCTCCTAACACTAACTAATAAAGCTTCAACTCATTTACATAAGATTGCTTACAATTGCCTATGCATTACTTTCACTATCTATTGTGGCCTACTGCCAATGTGGCCTTGAAGTACTGGCAAGCGCACTTTGTTTTGCAGCTGTTCACCTTGCACAGACTGGCCTGTTTGGAATTCTCCTGAGGATTCACACAGGGGTCGGACTGCACTCTTGACCGTTACAATGTCTTCTCGCACCCTACAGCTCACATAACTACACCAGTGACATCATCACAGGACCCAACATCAACCATACCATCAGGGGCTCCTTTACCTGCACATCTACTAATATAATATATGCCATCATGTGCCAGCAATGCCCCACTGCATTTCACATTGGCCAAATGTGACAGTCTCTCTGTAAAAGAATAAATGGATATAAATCAGACATCAGAAATGGTAATGTACAGAAGCCTGTGGGGGAACACTTCAATCTCCCTGGACACTCAGTAGCAGATTTAAGGGTGGCAGTCCTGAAACAAAGAAATTTCAAAAATCAGATGGAGAGAGCAATCTCTGAGCTGCAATTTGTTTGCAAATTTGATTCCATTAATCAAGGATTAAACAGAGACTGGGAGTGGCTCGCACCTTACAAAAGCAGCTTCTCTGCCCTGGGTTTTAACATCTCCATGTTAGACTCTGACAATGGATCATATACCCCTGTCTGATCTGACTTGGTTTTTCCTCTTTTGATATGTACTATTGATAATGAGCCATTTCCACCTTGCTGAATAGACCTTGTCTGCTCTGGCCCTCCCTTTTACTGGGACCTCACTCTTTAAATACTCCTCTGAAACTGCCCCCCCACTCATGCATCTGATAAACTGGGTGTTTGCCCACGAAAGCTTATGCTCCAAAATATCTGTTAGTCTATAAGGTGCCACAGGACTTCTTGTTGTTCTCAAAGCTACAGACTAACACGGCTACCTCTCTGATACTTGTCAGTATTTTAAGTGGTGCATAATTTGTGATTACTCCTTATTGTAATTTAGCATTTACAGACCGCTTTCGTATTAGTAAGTCACCACCCACATTAATCTGTGTTAGCAAATACAATGGCCAGGCAATATGGGTGTCCAAATCATCTTCTACTGGAGGGAAACTTATTTTATATTATGGGGGTCAAAATATGCCAGATGCTTTACCACCCCACAAATCATATCAAACCAACTAATATACAAACCTTCACCACACACAACGGAGAAGCATGTTCCTTGCCCCCCAGTGCACTTTTAGTCTTACTATAAAAGAGTATACAACAAATAAGAGCAACAAACCAGAGCAAGAGAGAATCAAATTTAACCTAACAAACTCACCTGGTTAATCAGCTGAACAGTGAGGGTCTTGATAGGTTAAGAATATATCTGTTTTGTCAGGGAAACTTTCAAAAGTGCCTGAAGGATTGGGATGTGCTTGTCCTTCTGGCTTTCAATTAGACGGCTGCTCCTAAACTCTGTAGGTGCTATTGATGATCTCTCCCTTTAATCCTAGTTGAAACTAAAAGCTAGAGTACTGCCAAAGCAGTATACAATTCCAACAAGAAGCTGTGGAGTTTTGCAATTTCCGCACCCTTGAGGAACCTTAACGATATGTTCTTCACTATTACTGCATTATGCTTAATAATCACTGTTAGGCTAAGAACCTGCTAGGTAACTTATCCAAAAGACTGTACTTTAAAAGAGATTTTAGTTATGTGTTGAGGACTTTTGTGCCATAGATGGTGCTATCGTTCTTCACAAGTCTTACTTGAGGAGGTCAAGTCCTTCTACATTTATTTAAAAAAAAATGGTTTGGTGGAGCAGGGTTGGTTTTTTTTTGTTTTTGTTTTTGTTTATTTTGGTTTTGGTTTTGGTTTTTTTCCTTTTGCGAGAGAGAGAGTTGGACGTAATTATCAAACCATTACACATTATGATGATACATCTAGAGACCAAAGTCCATGAAACTCCCCAAGTTTTGAATTTTGATGTGGCTCCAACAGTGTGGTGTTGGACCCCTAGAACTGGAGAGACCGTTAATCTCCATATCCATTATGGTCCTGAATTGATGGAATTTTCCGTATAGATATCAGTCAGTAAAGACTGCGAGGTGAAGAAAAGTGGCAAACACTTCCCCTCCCTCCCCCGTATTGAAAAGCAGGGGAGATTAGTGCCTCTGTAAGAATACTGTATGCTGGAGCACTTCTTGGGATGGTGCACAGCAGCAATACCCTAAGCTGGCTAGAGGTCTGATGGAATAATGTAGCCTTAAATGTTCTGGCTTATATATTACGTCTATTTTATCAAACATTTTATTAAAAATCATTTAGGATTCTCTAACAATCTCTTGCTGAGCAACAGCAACGTCAGTCAGAAAGTAACATGGCCATCTGTGGGGATCACAGAAAAAAACACTGAGAAAGTTGTTCTTACCTATTGGACCAACACCTAAATACATCTTGCCTCTTGTTGGTACTGGTGTAATTGGGAGTAAATTCATTGATTTTATGTGATTAATATTGGTGCAAACATGTGTAAGGGAGATCAGAATCAAGTCCAATGGTATCTGGATTGGTCTCTTGTAGCCAGAGGTAAGATTTTTCTCTTCAGCTTTGTCAGATGAAGTTATGTAGTCAATGGGATCAGCTGAATAGAAATGAACCTCCTCCAAATGTAACAGATGATCAGATCGCAAACTCTAAATTAATAATGTAAACAGATGAATATGATCCATCTTCTGATAATTCCCTAAAATCAAAAGAAATACAGAAAAAGAAGGCTTTAAAAAACTGCAGTAATACTGATTTTTACCTTTTGGGGTTTTATCAATTATATTTTTCCTACTGCTTTGAGAAATAAATTTTGCTTTATGTAGTTAGATAAAAAAAGCTTTGTTGCAAATTGGTCCTGATGCACTAGTTTTAATTTATGTTTTTTTAATCATATGTCCACTTGATACATTTTTATCATAATAACCTTTATCCTAAATATTTCACTTCTGTTTATTTGTAAGCTTATTGATTAATTCTATTTTTAAAATATTCCTCTTTAAAAATTGTCCTTTAGGTCCATCCCAGCAACCTCCACCAAGAGGAGAAATTCTCAATTCTTCAGTTATCTATCTTTCGTGGAACCCACCGGATTCTTCAAATTCTAACTGGCTTATGTATGGCCTATATAGAAATGAGACTGAGATTTATACAACAGAAGACCACTACCCTTATAGTGAGTGTTAATTAAGAGAAGACGGTGGTGTTTGTCGCATATGTTTTTTAATTATTATCTCAGGTTCCTGTGTGTGTTCTATAACTTTCTCCGTATTCTGTTTTTCCTTATAGTTGGCTGAGGTTCCACCCTGCTAGGTTTCTTTGGAAGGAAACATCTGATTAAGTTTTCAAAGTTCATTACTGAGTTTGAGTATTATTGTGTAATGCTTAATCTAAGGCTGTTTAAATGCTGTTAAAACATGTTAAAATGCTTGAGTTATGTAGTCTGGTGCTACAGTAACCCCCAATAAGCATGATTTCAATTTGTGATTAACTTGCATTAATGCAGGTTAAGTGCAGATTGAAAGAAGCACAGCTCCCCACTCCAGCCCGGGCTCCACCAGCTGGGGGAAGCCAGGGAGAAGCCACTCTGCCTCAGCTGTCTGCCTGCCTGGCTCCCCCAGCTGCGGGAGCTAGGTGGTCAGACAGTCCATGTGGCATGGCTTCTCCCCTGCTTCCCATGACTCCCCCAAGCCCAGGGGAGCTGGGATCCAGGCTGCCACCTGGATCCCTGCTCCCCACTTCCCCAACTTGCATAAAATTTGCATTATGCAAGGTTGCGATGGAGTGCAACTCTCACGTAACTTGGGGTGGTCTTCCGTACTTTTAATTCTGATATATTTTCATATTTGTTCACATTGTGTACCTTACACGTAAGCACCATATAATGCAGAAGAATACAGTGAATTAAACGTGAAAGAATGTTTCATGTGTATATGAGGAACTTGCCGAATGTGGTGAGAGAAATAGAAAAGACCCAAAAGTTGATTAATTATATGATAGCTTTTCCTTTGCTTCATTTCCTAAAGAAAAGCCAAAACGTAGACTATGGCTGTGTCTACACTAGCCCCAAACTTCGAAATGGCCATGCAAATGCAATTCCTATCTGCTCATAGGAATAAAGGTACTTCGAAGTAGGCAGGGTCCTTTCAAAAAGGAGCCCCGTCTGAATGAGCCACGTGGCGGCGAGCCGCGTCAATTTCGAAGTGCTGCGGCCGCCCGCATGCTAATGAGGTGCTGAATATGTATTTCAGTGCTTCATTACTAAACTTCAAAATGGCCATTTGTATGTAGACATAGCCTTTGTGTTGAATCATTGCACAAGTAAAGTCAATATGGCTACGTCTACACTTGCCCCCTTCAAAGAAGGGGGCATGGTAATCAGGCTGCTGGGAGATTACTAATGAAGTGCTGTGATGTGTATGCAGCACTTCATTAGGCTAATTCCCTCTCTCATGGGAACTTCGAAGTGCTGGCATGCTGTGTAGCTGCAGGCACTTTGAAGTGCCTGCACTACTTCAAAGTGCCTTTACTCCCCGGAGTGCCTGCAGCTATGTGGCATGCTGGCACTTCAAAGTTTGAGCCTTCAAAGTTGCTGTGGGGGAGAGTTAGCCTAATGAAGTTCTGCATATGTATCGCAGCACTTCAATAGTAATCTCCCAGCAGCCTGATTACCATGCCCCCTTGGAAGAAGGGGGCATGGTATAGATGTAGCCTATATTTTATTCATGCTTATAATAATGTAGCATGTAATCTATTTAAGAACAGAGTACAAGATGTAGAAATTATTTCATTATTGCACTGACATATTTAAGGAGCTACTTAAAAACCCCTAAATATTCACTACTTGGATAATTAGACATTGATATACTCTTATTTAACAAAACCATTATTTTCTATCTGATTAAAAACTTATATTTCTGACATTTCTTGGCATTGACTCTAATTAATGTTGTGAAAATCATCTGTATGGAATTTGAATGGTAAGAACAATTTGTTAATGCTGTCAGAAATTTGTATAATTCTAACAGTACTGTGATGCTTGTTACTTATTCTTAGAATGTGTGTGTGCACGTAGCACCTATAGTATACACAGGAAATATCACTTTAGTGCAACTAAGTGAATACACATCTTATTACTAAATGGGAGTTTGAACTTACATTTGTGGAAGCATTGAACTTTTCAAGGAAGATTAACAGTAGTCTTCTAATTCGGACTGATGGTTTGACTCCTGGTATTGCAGACTACTACATCAGTGTGATTTTTTTAAGCCCTTTGCTAGGTTTGCTGTTAGAAACTGAGCACACTCAGGAAATTACTAGCTCCATCTTGTAGATAAAATATAATGCTTGCTATAAAATATAGAACAACACCAAAATTCCACATCATAGTTCATTGGCCTTAACTATGTAGAAATATAAAGGAAAAAAGGCATAGTATTTGTGTTTCTTTTTCTTCCAGACAAACTGAAAACAAGAAACTAGAATAATCATGAAACATATACATATATATATCCTAATATATCCTGTTCTTGGGCTTCAGCTTTTCTCTTTCTCCATTCTCCCACTCCTGTAATATCCTGGGGTTGGAAAGACTATTTGATTTAAAAAAAAAATATTGGAGTAGAAACTTTGATTTTATCTGCAGTTAGTCAAGTGTGTTGTTTTAATGTCTATTGTATTTTGTACTTTAGTCTTTTTCCTATGTGGATACTGTAGCCTTTCAAATGTTGCAGAAAAGGCAACCAATTCAAGACAAGTTTCTAGGGCCACCTATACAGGCAGCACCTGTCAACAAAACTTGCCAAGCATCTACAAGGTTAAAGTGCTCTGTTGAGAATTTTTTTAAAAAAGTCAGCTGTTCAGTCAGCAGAATTATTATTCCTGTTCCTGACCAGGTAGTGTGCCTCTGTCGACAGTGTTTTGTTGACACAGTACCCGTGTAGACGGTTCTCTCAACAGAGAGGGCTTCCAGTTCCCTGTGTAGCCCTATTTGCAGAGCTTCCGTTGAGCCATTCTGTCAAGAGAGGATAGGGCCATCTGGCTGCTCTCTGTCAACAGAACAGCTAGCTCTTTCGTTCAGCTTTTGTATGTAGATGCTATCTGTTGACAGAGGTACTGCCTGGTTTCGCTGTCGACAGTGACCTCTGTCAACAGAGGCAGCACGTGTAGACATGGCCTAGACGTTTGGCAGGTAGAACATAATTTCCTTCTTCTGCTTGTTTTAGGAACTCAGAGCTTCAGTGACTCCTCTTTGTTCCCTTATACCTTCTACTCCTATCACGTCAAGACCAGCAATGTTCATGGTTCTACAAAGAGTGCATCAGTGATGTACAGAACAAAATCAGGCACACCTAGAGGAAGCCTACATTTAAACGTAATTTTTCCTGTTGGTCCACACACCATTTCCCTTAACTGGACAACCCCATCAAATGACTCTGGGCCTATAGAAAAATATGTATTGATGTGTTCTTATTCATTTGATCTTCAGCCTTGTGGCCAGTATGAAGGTTTAGAAACTTCTACAGCTGTTCAGAATCTGGTTCCTTTTACAAAGTATGTTTTTTGTGTTCAAGCATGTACCAGTGGAGGTTGTTTGCAAAGCCTGCCAGTCACAGTAGTTACTGCACAGGCCCCTCCAGAAGGGCAACAATCTCCTGTGATACAAAACATCAGCGCTACAGAACTCACCTTAAAATGGGCTCCACCAACAACAGCAAATGGTAAGGCTTACTATGTTTAACTTCTTAAACCTGAGGTACAGCAACGAAAAAGCAGTATTTTATCTAAATCTGTCTGGGTATGTCGCACAGCACCATTATTTTGAAATAAGCTATTCTGGAAGAGATTTTGAAATAATGCTGCTATGCAGAAAATGCATTTTGAAATAGCTGAGTGCTATTTCAAAATAGAGCATCCAGACACAATAGAACCTGTTTAGAAATACAGCCATTGGACGCACTATGCTTATTTCAAAATACCTCCTATCCCTGTCTACAGAACCCCCATTTTAAAATACCTATTTCAAAATAGCTGCTATTCCTTGTACAATGAGATTTTCCAATTTTGAAATAAGCTGTCCACTGTTTTGAAATAGTGGTTGTGTCATTTAGGTGCTTGCAAAATTATTATGAAATGGTAGACATTATTTTGAAATAACTTTGCTCTGTGTGTGTGTGCGCGTGTGCGTGTGTGTGTATCTATCCTGTATTCCCACTCAGAAGAACAAACGTATTGGGCAAATAAAAAAAAAGGTCTCTTATCTGTTGTTTGATACTCTTAAGTAGTCTCTTAGTGCCAAATCTTGATTACATTGGCATGCAAAATTCCAAGTGACCGCAGTGGAACCAAGATTTACACCTTCTGTGTCTACTCTAGACCTAAGTTGACCTCTGATATGAAATTTTAGCTACACCAATTGCGTAGCTAAAATTGACTTATCAGCAGTCAACTTCAATGTCTGTCTACATGGAAGAAGGTTGACAGAAGCGTTTCTCCCATCGACCTTCCTTAATCCTCACTATATGCAAAGAGTTCCAGGGTTGACTTTGACCCTGGAAAGTACCGTTTCACACATGTGTGAAACAAAATCCTGGAAGATCAACCCTGAGCGGATTGATTTTCCTTGGCCTTGTGGCTCTAGCAGCACGATAAGAACAATACATATAATTTAATGTAAAATGGTAAACTTAATTTTTTATCAAGAAGTAGTTTGCACAGACTCAGTTACTATTGCTGTATCTACAAAAGGAATAACAAAGTAAAAGAATGAAAAGAGTTTTATAATGTCCAAGTATTCTGAGCCTGACTTGCATGGCATATTTCCTGCTTTTATTATGGGTATGGAAGCCCCAATTTTTGTAAGAAAGACACTGATGCACTCCATTTTGCTATTTGCCATTTTATCTTGCAGTGCTTGGCCACATTTTTGTGGGATTCTTGTAAATCACACTAGTAATGTTTGCACTACAAACCTCATTAGATACTTCAGGAAAGAGCATGCATGTCCACAAATATCATGGGCAGGTCTTAGGTCCCACTTTGCATGAGGACTGTATCTTCCTAATTTGGAGCCAGTCAGGGCACTAATCTAGACCAGATTGCTTCTGTATGCTTCTGCAATTGTTATGGCTACAGGCACTGCACTTTTAGCTTGCGTCATTATTAGCATCTCGATCATGTGGTACTTGCTTCATAGTTATGTTTGGTGGTTGCCACTCCGTGAATGGAAGCCTACAGTAGCTGAAGCAGTCAATGTCAGCTCCTAGATTCCAATCTCACTTTTCCCAGGAACTACTGAGGGAAGAGGCACTTCATTTTGTTTGTCAGAAAATGTTGTGTTAGAGCAAATGAGTGGATAGACCCCATGTTTGGTATTGTGCAGACAGAGCACTACTTTTGGGCACACAGATGCTGCTGGTGTGCCTCTGCTACGGCACAGCAGTGTTATGGGCAGGTATTGCCAGAATAGCTCCTAATTACTCATATATTCTTGGTGATTTCTGAAACTCAAAGGATGTTTTATAGTGGGGAAGGTAGCAATTGCCAGTGGCACCCACAGCTGCCGGGGGCCTGAGGGCAAGGTGGGAGGGAGCAGCCCAGCTCCTCATTCCCACAGGGGAAAGGGCCCAGGGCAGAAGGTGCAGTGTTTAGGGTAGTCATATTATATTATATTATATTATATTATATTATTAGAGCTTTAAAATATTTCTATGTTGACATTTTAATTGATGCTGAATAACAATTTGCAACAAATCACTATTGATTACTCACTATTATGTCTAGGTGTAATTATAAGGTATGAAATCTATATGAGAGGAGCATTACAATCTGATGGAAGTCGTATTCCTCCTGAAAGTCGCATCTTCCAAAGTAGTGGATGGTTCAATCCTCAGCCGATTATGGAGTCTGCTAATGAAAATGCATTAATGCCACCCCACACCAGTACCACAGTAGCTAATCTTGAACCTTTCACAGAGTATGAGTTTTGTGTTTTAGCTGTAAACATGGCTGGAAGCGCATTTTCAGACTGGGTATCAGCAAGAACTGGAGATGGAGGTAAGTACTAGTTCATTTGAATTTATTTTTTAAAAGTATAGACTATATGAAAAAAGAAAGCTCTTATGTTTTGTAAATAGGACCAAATTCTGCTCATCTTAGTTATCCAAAACTCACATTTGTTGGTAATGTATCATGTGTAAAATGACTATGGAAGCAAAATCACAGTTGCACTGAAACAAAATTCTAACCCCACATGATAGTAATTTCTTATTACTTTTTTAAGTTTGGGTTTCTGAACTTTATCCCGTTTTCCCCACCACTCTATGTATTGCCTTCAAAGAAACACTCATTCACCCACTTTTTCCATAAAAACCTGGAACAACAGGTAGGGCTTGAGGTGAACATTGAAGGCCAACAAACTCAGATTCTGTGACATTTGAAATCTCGGGGTGATGAGATCCATGTGGATGAAATGAATGGCATTTGAGTTCTTTTTCAGGAAAGGTGCATACATATGAACCTAAATTTAAATACATGCTTAAATTATTTCCTGAATTGGAGCCTTAGTTTATATTTACAGATACTTTTTCAAGAAATATTCAACGCTCACAAGTGGGATTAGATTTTTAAAAGAGCACAGATCACAGACATTAGGTAAGGGCCAAGCATCTAAGTAGGGACTAGACTTTTAAAAAGATTCTGCACGCAACAGCTGCCATTGCTATACCTATGGCCAGATTTTCAAAAGAGTGCAGTATTCAAAATACTGCACTCTTTTGAAAATAAGGCCACTTTTTTTTTTTGGCCTAAATTAAAATTGATCTCTGCTGGGAGCTCTGGCTTTACCTATGTGATAGAGCTCAGGTTTCAGTAATGGTCCCTTTATCTTTGTTGGGGCATCCAAAATCATGTCCCCAGTTATTTACTTCCACAAAATTGGAGGCTAGGCTAAAACCACTTTTACTGTTTGTCTTCCTGCATTTCTGGTTTTAAATAGCATATATAGAAGAAGTGTCAAATTCGCACTTGGGAAGAAGTCCATTAGTATGGTATTTATACCTAAAAGGCACTATGAACTGGGATTCTGACACTGCAAAGTAAGAACTTGGAGCTTTTACTGCAACACTTTTACAAGTTTTGTTATCCAAGACAGTAACATTACTCTATAAGAAGTGAGAGATGTGTTAACTTTAAATCTGTCACGGAAAAAAAAGTGTTTAAAGCTGTGTGAGCATTGAACACAATTGCTGCTTTTATCAGTTTTTTTCCAGATTTCATGACAATGCTGCATCTGAGAGCTTTTCATCTATAGATTTCCTACTTCTAACTGCCAACAAAGGTGTTTAGTAGTTAAGGCTATGTCTACACTATGAGATAAAGTAGAATTTACGGCAGTACGTTCGATATTACATCGCTACAAATACCATTACCTGGATTTAAGAAGCACTAATACTGATATCATAACATTGATGAAGCCGGCAGGGTGTAGTGTCAAGTTCAAATTTGAAAGTCCAAATGAAGGCCAATGTGGAAACGCCATGTCTTAAAATTGAATTCATTAGCCTCCAGTGGTGTCCCATATATACTTCACAGTGCCCCACAGTGCTCTGCTCTGGCCACTTCCATCTCTGGTCTCCAGGTGTGTAGGAATTAGGTAACAGGAAGCCTGCAAATTTGAATTGGGCATCAGGAAGCCCATGACTGTGGGGTCAAGTTTGTAGGAGAGGCTGAGAAACTTCTTTCTTTGCTATCAGCACTGTAAGCACATCTACCCATTCAAAGCAGCCCCAAAATGGAGCTCATAGTTCTGCCTCTACCTCTACAAGCTGAGCACTTGGATTTTTTTCTCAGCGCTGGTGCCAGCTTCTGCCCTGCCACACTATGTTGCAGCTAGGCTGTTGGGGGGTCGGGCATGAAAGAGAGGCAGAGAAACTTATTTTCTGTGGTTTACATTTGTGCAGCACCCCCCCCCACCGCCCCCGACGCCACAGGTGCCATGCATTTGGGCTCCTTCCCATGCCCAGCCACATCATGTGGCTAGCCCCGTCTCAATAAAAGGACATGCCTGCTGTTCAGTGAGGACCATGCTGCCAGGCAGCACCAGGCCCTGGCTTGTGTGTGGTGAGGGCTCCAAGGGCAGCTAAAATTTTCAAGGCTTTGCTGACACCCAGGGGGACTGCTTCAACCGCCCCCCCAAAAATATATTTAGGGGCATGCTGCCTCTGGGGGGGAAGTTTCCCCCAGCAGCTAAGATTTTGGGGGGCTTACTGCCATCTGGGAGGACTGCTTCCACTGCCCCCCACCCCCACAAAAATGTTTTGGGGGCTTGCAACCAACATGGGAACCATTTCAACTGGCTTTACAGCCATGGTCCCCACACTCCCCGCACAAAAAAATTTTTGAGGACCATATCATCTGGCCCATCATCTTCCGACGCACCCAATCCCCACATGGGTTGAGTGGGATCCGGCACCCTGACAGTCAATGGGTGCTGCCCCCCCACCTGAGCACCACCACTTGAAATTTGATGAGCTCCATCCCCCATGTTGGACCACTCTGTGTGGTGTAGTGGGAAGCCAAACATCTTTTTCCTAACCTTCTCTATCCTCTTTCTTCAAGTTTTGGCTGCCTTAACAAAGGGAAGAGTAGGTGGAGGGCCAGTTGAGAAGACACAGACTGCAGGGTGTGCCAGGGCTTGGGAGCTGTGTCATAGACTGGGAGGCCAAAAATCCTGCCTCACAAAATCTATTTTTTTTCCAAAACCTTTACTATCCTTCTCTTTCTTCTAGCTTTGCACTGTTCCTGTATTATTTTCAGGGACCATATGTGATCAAGGGATGAGTGTTAATGACTGCAGGTCCAGTTGAGAAGACTCAGACACCTGCTGCTTTTTAAAAATCTTTGGTAATCTTCCAGTTACAGCTACGGTTACAAAAAACAGTTCAGTTGTTGAAGCAAGATTTCAGTTAATTTGCCGTTCTTTGTAGATGCCCTATTTTTTCTTCCTTTCTCCTGGAAAAGTGGCATTTGCATGCCATGGGAAAATGACATCATATACCCACAACCATTTGTCAGGCATTTTTTCCCGTGCTGTACCAGTGAAAATACACAGAATGCTACCAGGCTGAGGAAACTGTGGGATAGGTTCCCACAATGCACCACTGCAGCAGAGGATGTTTGGCAACTGAGTGTGGCAGCAATGTATTTACTTTGTGGAGATCTTCTGGGGAGGTGAGGATACTCCAGTTTGAATTTATAAAACACAGAATTACAAAATTGATTTTAATACATTTTTTATCTCATAGAGTAGGCATAGTTCAAGTGTTGGTTAGTACTTCTTTAAAAGCATGTGTATTATAAAATCAAGGTTTTATTCTGTACAAGTGATAACGTTTTGCCATTTCAAATAATATTAAAACAATATAAAAATTCCATTTAGACCTGAAAATTAATTTTTTACAGGGGGCTTATTAAGGAATTGGATGTGAAACGACATTTTATCATCTATAACAGATGGCATTTTACAAATACAATAAGAAAACTTGCATGACACATGTTGTTCATTTATTTTATGGTAAATTAGCACATTTGTTTTTAGCTCCTGTATTCATGCCATCTCCATCAGTATTCCCTCTTTCACCGTATTCTCTCAATGTATCTTGGGAAAAGCCACAAGATAATATAACAAGAGGAGAAGTGATGGGATATAGCATCAACATAATTACCACACAAAACATCTTGCCAATATTTTCCCAGGTATTGTTATCAATCTGTTTTCATTGTTTTCTGATGTATGGATGTTGTGCAAAAGAAAAAAAATGGTGTCAGCCTTGGTGTCAAGGCAAAATTTTTATTTGCCTATTTACTGTACGTTCCGCTTACCTAATTTCCTCATCCAGTGGTTTGCCAGTCTTTTCATTTTCTGTAATATTCTGTGAATTGCATAAATATGTGTTGAATTGTACTCCTGAAGAGAGTTGTATTTCAGAGATTGCTAGATATTAAGAGTCCATTCAGGTGAATTATGTAAACCCCCTGAAGCTGTGCATATATTGAGTCTGTTAAAGAAGCATATATATGTGCCCTCAGGGCACCCAGCAATATGTGCAATCCATTCATAGCCCCACTATCCACTTGCCAGTGTTGACATCACTGTTTTATTGTAGTTTTTTTTTATTTTTTTTTGAAAACCTTCACTTTTGGAGTCTGATGATTATGCAAAAATTCAGCCCCTCACCCCATTCCCGTGTGTGTGTGTGTGAAACCTTTGTGGTTTCTTGGAAAAGCTTGAAAACATGATCCCTAAAGGTTCAAAAAGCAAACGAAAATCATGACATTTTAAAAAACAAAGTTCATATTTTGGGGGCCCTTCCTGATGATTTTTGAATTAGCTGTGTGGGAGGAGCATGTACATTGGTTACTGTTGGAATATGCCACTGGTGCTGATTTTCTGCTTTACCCAGGGTAGGCCACCCCGACTTTGCCCCTTCCCCAGTGCAACCCCCTCACTCCACTCCAATCCTCCTCAAGGCTCCTCCTCCATGCTGTCTCTTTCCAGTTCCATTCTGCCCCCTCCTCCTTCTGCTCCCTCCCATAAGCACGCTCTCTAATCTCGATCTACCTCCTTCGGCTCCCTGCTGCTGCTGCTGCTTGCCTCTACTGCAGCAGCTCCTGCTCACTCCAAGCATCTGATCTACAGCAGGCAGGAGGCGTTGGGGGAGGGAAGGAGCTGACCATTGCATGGCTGGTTGGTGCTGAGCCAGCCCTGGAACAACCATGGTATCCTTGGTTAGGAAGTATGCCCTGTGACTAATGTACTACTGCAGTTCGACTTGCAGAAATCCTACAGTGCATGGCAAGTTGTTGCATAGAGCCACAAATGGGAATGAAAAATAGTTGTACAAGTTACACCCACCTGATCTGGCATGGTTGGGACCTGACAGGTCCAAAATGACAGAATGTCCAGGACCAGGAAGGTCCAGGTTTGTGCCCCGGGCAAACCCAGCCTCCCGCTTTCCTGGTTTTCCAAGCAGCCATGGAACTCTGAGCCATGTCCACATGCTCCCAGAGCTGCCACAGGGCTCCAGCAAGCAGGGTCTCTGTCTCTGGCCCCTACGCTGCCACAGAGCCAGTGGGGCCTCCTAGTTCAGCCCCTGTGTTGCGGTAGTATAGGTGGGAGGTCTGGTGGAGGGTCTGGCCCCAACCCTGGACTGCCACAGAGCCAGCAAGGCATCCAATTTCAGCCCCTGCACTGCTGGGGTGTGGAGCATGCAGGGACTTGGGCCTTCTACCCTGTGCTAAGGCAGGGAAGGTGTGGCCTCCGGCCTTGGCCACATGCTGCTGTGGGGCAGGTGGAGACTTCAGCCTGGGCCCTGTGGATGACCCTTGGCCCCAGCTCTGGGATTTGCTGGGCCTGCCACACCCAAGGTCCTGCTGGACCACAGATAGTGCTGGATGAGAGAGAACTGGATTTAAGAGGTTCTCCTTATCCTATGGCTTCTCCTTATCCTATGGCTTCTCTGTGTGCATGTAAGTGTAGGTTAGAATTCAGTCCACAGTTTATGGAACACTTTGGGTGCCCTTCAGGAGGAAAAGTGCTGTCTACATGTACGACTTGCAGTGTTACAACTTTTCCTATTTTATCACATTTATCCCAACATTTATTCTTTTTTTCATAAAATTCCAGTTCCTGACGTCATTTTATTGATTGAGCATCTCAGCTTTTATTTTTCAAAATAATAACTTTCTAATCTCCTGGTTGAACAAGTGAACCCTAAAAATAAATGGCAAATGAAAAGAATCCCAGATCGTAAAATTATAAGATTTTTCAGGCCTTGAGCAGAATTTTTAAATATTAGGCTTGACAATAGTGGATTTTCAATTTTAATTATTTTGGGAAGAATAATGACCTAAAAATCTAAGGAGTGAGTGAAGAAGTGTTGTCCAGAAGCTAGAGCAAGGGACTGGTCCCCACAATTCCTGCATTCTGTTTCTGACACTGATTTAAGTGCATAATTTATGGCACTGTCTCTGTCTCCATCTGCTTATCTGTAAGATGGAGGCAATAATACTTTTCTGCCTCATGGGGAATTTTAAAATTGTAGCTTAATTATTTGTAAAGTGTCTTAGGCCTCAAGGGTTCCAATTTTGAGAGATTTTTAAATTACCAGAGAAACAAATACCTGGAATAGTTTAAACTGAGAAACAAAATCTTATTCAGGTTCACCTATCTCAAAGCCCTTGATAAATGACTTTAATTTTTAGGTAAAATATGTCTTTTCTTTTTAATTCTTTGCTGGTTCTCATCAGAATATGTGCCACTCCTATCACCTATTCCACAGTGATCAGATGGATAGACTTAGATTTCATCACTTAATGGTGACATCTTTGCCACCTGTAATCTACCATGTTGGTAGCACCGCCACACAGCTTTATGAGGTAATAACCATGTCTCCTCATTTATCCACTCGGGAACTGGATTAATACCTTGTAAAACAGTGAGATGGAAATATTGCCATTTAAATCCTAACTTGTTGAGGTTCACCAAAATAATCCTTTTCTACTAATGGGCCTTGGCAAAACTTTCCATGATTCTAAACTCAGGAATGTTCAAATACAGAGGCTAATTTCTTATTGGTGGCCATATCCTATATTAACAGGAATGAAAACATTATTTAGCCAAATATCACCTTCCAATTTATTTGCCTTGCAGGTTGTGTATGTAGCTGAAGCTCATGAGCTTTCCTATATAGTGATGGGATTAAAACCATACACATTGTACCCCTTTACGGTTACTCTCTGCAATCGAGTTGGATGTGTAACCAGTGAAACAGGCATGGGACAAACCTTAGCAGCTGGTAAGGAAATAATCTGATCCTTGTACAAAGTTGTCACAGCTTTCTAATAAGTACCAATACATATAATCATAGTTTGATGCACAGTGACAGGGAGAGGTGGTGTGTTAATATAAAGTGACTTGCTTAATTATAATTTGTTTACCTTGACAGTGTGAAAACAAAGTTTTCCATGCTGGCTTACAGTATACTCTAATGGGATAGGATTTATGTGCTTCTATCTCAATTACAAGTCAGTTAGTTAGTTATCCTATTCCTGTTTGTTTATGTCATGCCCCTCCATAGCTCTTATGCTGATTAGAGCTGATAATAAAGCAGTTGCTTCTTATAAGTCTTCATGTGCCAGAATTTCAAATGTTTATATGCACTTTAATAAATTCCTGGCTTTGCAAACACGTGGGGGTTGCATTCTTTCCTTATGAAATGGAATTGCAAACTTTAACTAGCTTGTGTATGGCAATATTTGTATACCTGTGCCAGGGACACAATGGTGTACATTCATACCTTGGATTTGCCCGTTTCAAGATATTCAGGTCATGAAGTTTCTCTGTTACAGAGATGCTGTTCTGTAAACATCTGTTTGAAGTCAGTGGAATATTTGCTGGTGGTGTGCAGAGCTGGCTGGTCACATTGGTGTTTCCTTATTTCTAGCTGCGGCACTACATTAATAATTTCACAATAGAAACATTTCCAATTAAGCACCTACTGTGGTTGTCATGGGGATGTTGTGGGATCATGAGTGGGAAGGAACAGCAAGAATTTCTGTGTCACCTTATAGACTAACAGATATTTTGGAGTATAAGCTTTTGTGGGCAAAGATCCTCTTCATCAGATGCATGAGTGAGGGTTCTAGGGAAGGGTCTAAATTTATAGGTTCATGAAAAAGAGGGAGTCAGAGTCAAGAGGAGGGCCAGAGTTGACAAGGTCAGTTCATCACAGAGGATGTGGCCCATTATCAGCAGGTAATGTGGAATTCTGAATATCAAGAGAATAGAAACCAGGTCAATTCAGTCAAGGAGGATGTGGCTCATCACTGGTAGCTAATGGAGAGGTATGAACATCAAGAGAGGAGAAACTGCTTTTGTAGTTGGCCAGCCACCCCCAGTCTCTGTTTACTCCTTGGTTGATGGTGTCAAATCTGCAAATGAATTGCAGCTCTGAAGTTTCTCTTTGGAGTCTGTTTTTGAAGTTTTTTTGTTGTTGTTTCAGGATGGCTACTTTTAACTCGGTTACTGAGTGTCCAGGGAGATTGAACTGTTCTCCTACAGGTGTTTGCATGTTGTATTTCCTGGTATTAGATATGTGTCCATTTATTTTTTTTATGTCAAGACTGCCCACTTTGGTCAACGTGGGAAGGCAATAGGGAGATGTAAGAGATGTGATCCATGAAATTAATTAAGTATTGTGATATGGTCCAAAATTAGGTATTTTAATGTGCTCTCCTACCCTGCTGTGGTTGCCTGTCTACTTGTTTTCAGTGATGAGAAAAAAGAGTTGTTTTCCCTCAGTGGATTCTAGTCTGTCATGGGTCAGTCTCTCTGTTTAAATGGACAGAGTTGTCTCTGAGAGCCATCTTTTCTCAGTTGCTGAAGGTCAGGGAGATTCCTTTGGTTTTTTCATGCTTCAGTCCCTTTAAAATTTTGACTTGGCTGTCTTGAGAATAAGTCATCTCATATAAGCATGACTTTACTTCTACACCATCATTCTGAACTAGTCAATTGTCATATGTGGAATGGAGTATCACATTAGGGCTAGCCTGTACAGCTCTGAACCATAGGAAACTCACTAGTCCAAGGGATTGTGAGCCACAGAAACCAGCATTGGACCCTTTGTTATTACAAATTATCCAGCCTGGCTTGTATATATTTATTCAAAGATCAAGAATGAATAGCTCTGTTAAGCTTGACAGCTTGTTTATGACTGTCTCCTCCCCAGTTGTGTTAATGCTTGGAGACCTATCACGTTAAAGAAGACAGAATGCAAAACAGAGTAACAGACAGATCTGGATTTATTAAGCATTTCACAGTATATAGTATCTTTCTGTTTGCCATTTCCAGATCTTGTAACTGACCACTCTGCAAACTGGAGGGTTTGGTCTTGCATTAGATTCTCTCAGTAGAAGCAGTAGCACTGATGCCGATTTCCTCAGATTTTATTAATACAAATTTTAAAATGTACAGGAGAAAACACTTGGCTTTTGCATGCCATTTCATCTCTCACCATTCAGCCTTTTCTTAATTGTAGTGACTTGTTTACAATCCTACTGTTAAATGTTCCATACTATATCCATAACAGTTTTATACTTGCAATAGGTCCATCCTCAGAGCACGTATTTCTAAAAAGCATTTAAAATATGTTTATTTTTTTAAAAAGAAAAAAACCTACTGTATTTTAATCTTCAAGTTAATACAAGAGGTAGGATAGTACTAGACAGATGGCGAGATTCCATTCCCACCAATGGTGGATCAGATGCTGGTCAATGCAAAGTGCATGTTGCACCTTTGAGTGGTCAAAGGGAATTAAAATTGCCTTGAAATTGGAGATGAGGATTCCCTGAGTATGAAGGAATCTGCTTAGGGCAAAGAATCAGCAGCACTAGTTCTGTGCCACTCCTTGTTGGCTCCTTGGCAGAAGGAGCTCATTGGAGGAGGTGTGGCTAGAGTGTGCTTCAATGTAATAGTATGGCTATTAAAATCTGGGGTAGCCTTGAGTTTGGCTCTACCACAAGCTGAAACTAAATGCTGCTTCCAGGTTTATGGCAAATGCTTCACTTGACTTCTAGGAACAAAATTTGGCCCATTATCTCATACTGGTACCCAGCCTTTCCCCCCACACTTATCACAGTCTCTTTCTAGGCACCATTTTATTTCTCAAACATAGTCAAAACACAAAAACTCTTCCTAAACCCACCCTGGGCTACAGCTTTCATGGAATTTTATCTTTTGCCTGACTATCCCTCCCACAGGACCTACAATAAGCTTTTTGTGTGGTGTTTTATTTGGATATTGGCTCTCTGGGCTTTCTCCTTGGAGGCCCTCATTCTCCTATAGGCTTCTGAGGGGTTCAAGGCAGAGAGTGAAGGGGCAGAGGAACAGAGCTGGGCTGAAAGCTTCAGGGAGAGGATGCTCCTGAAGCAGGCAGCAGTGGAATTAGATTGGGTTGGTGGAAGTAGAAGCCAACTGAGCCACCTATGATCTTCTCCATGACAGACAGCCACGGACTGGAGTATGAAGAAATGTGCTGGAGCCATGCTTGGTGTGTTGATGTACTAATAGGATTGGGAAGAGTGAATATGCTGTTTACTCTATGTTGGAGAAATCTGGATTGTGGCTGAGAGTCTTTTTTATACTAATTAACCCCACAAAAGGCTCTTTGTATGCGGAAAGCTTGTGTGGAGATACTGGAGGCTGTGGAAGAAAAGGGAAAGCATTGGTCCTGTTTTGCCTTGCTGTAGCAGACGTCACACTAGGAAGGAAATGTTTTCTCACATACAGAGAAGAATGCAAGCTGGTGACTAGCCCATGGGAGAGAAAGGAACTCTGAATGCCTGGAAAAGGGGTGGGGTGGGTGGGGGTGCAGGCGGGGGCAAAAAGGGGCAGTTGCCCTAAGGCCTGACAATTCAAAAGGGCCCAGGCCTCCCAACCACCCCTACTTCAGAAGCAGTGATGGCCAGAGCCTTACACGCCTTACATCACAGCTAGAACGCTGCACAGTGTGGTCCAGGCAGCTCTCAGGGATGGCTAGGGGAGGGTTTTGTGCTATGGCATGCTGCTGGCAGTGCTGAAGACTGGCCGCCCCAGCCCCACCCCACCACTTCCACCCAAGGCTCTGCCCCTTCTGGGAGTGTGAACTTGGCCCCCTTCCACATGCTTTGCCCAGGGGCTCCGCAAGTCTGTTGGCCATCCTTCTTACAGGGCTACTTTGAAGCCACAATGGGGCACCCAGGACAGTCCCCTTTGTCATGGATCTCAAATTACCATTTTTTTTTTAAATTTTCAGAGGGTTTTCTGCTGTTTAATTCAGACCATTCCATTTATGGATTGCATTCTCAGATGATGTAATTGGCATAGCTTTGTGTACTGGAGGTAGGTAACTAACTGTCATGAGAAAAAGTTCAAAGCTCTAGTTGCATAGAATACTAGGAAAATCACATCACTTCCTGAATATTAAAATGAGTTTAGGGATGTTTATCATTGAGGATTTTTATTTCATTTCAGCAGTGCTGGAACAATTTGTGCAGCCAGCGCTGAGAGATGTTCATTTGAACTTGATACCCTACATATAATGGACGCCATTTCAGGCCAGGGGATGTTGCGGGAGTCCTAGATCCCCTATTTCCAGCATCTATGGGTTTTTTTTGACAGCAGGTTATGGGAAAATCAATATCATTGTATACTTAATGTAGTTTTCTCAATGGCAAAAGCAGGTGTTCAAAACTTTTCAGTCAGGCACAGAGACATTAGTTGAGTCTCTTTCTACTCCACTCTCCTGGCCCTGGTGTGCAAAATTTCAGCAGAATAGAGTTAGCTGTGTGAAGGCTATATCAAAAGAGTAATTACTTATCCTACAGATCTCAATATCAAATAGTCAGGGTGCCTGAAACAATCTATACTTCTGTGTTTCATTAACTACTGTGACTGAACTCATTTTTTGTAATTGTTTGCCTTTTATTTGTCCTTTCTATAAGATTTTTTACAATTTTAAATGTAACATTTCTTTTTAAAAGAGACACCAAAACACACTCATGAGATTGCTGCCATTCACCCCAGAACACTGTATTACTTCTCCTTTGCTTTTAATGACAATTATAGGGTTCATAAGATAATTTGGGGAAGATATTCTTCCAGCAGCAGCTGCAGCTGGCTTCTTGGCAGACTCTTTAAGCAGTTGTATTGGTGGATTTGGAGTTGCCTCTGGGTTTACTTGGGTAATGAGGCTGATGGACTGTCTGGGCTGTCTTACGTTCCTGAATGTCATTTTATTTTTGATTACCCTTTTAATCCAACTAATTTTGTCCATTTTTATCCATTTATGAATAAAGTCTAAACCTATTGAAGAGCTACATTTCATTTGCATTAGCAATGTGTCACTTGCTTATGCCTTTCATAAATTGGTTTTCTGCACAATTCTAAGTAACAGTCTTAAAACAGCCCATATCCCCTTACGCTGGTAATTAATTGTGCATTAACTTTTCTCTCTCTATTAAAAGTAAAATATGATGGCTGTTTGCTGCTGGTCTAAAAACACACATTGTTTTGCATGCATGTATGTAGGTCTTTTCATTGAGAATAGGACCCAAAGTGATTAAACAAGCTCTCTTAATATGTTAATTTATAATTTTAATTACAACAATCTTGTGTATATATAGTCATTAGTGAATACTAATATAAATATTTTCTACCTTTTTATTCATAATGCATAAACCAATCATCCAGTTACTTCTCGGCAGTTGCCTGTTTTTGTTTCATAATACAATCTTTGTTCTTAGTTATGAATGCATTTTGTTCATTCCTGTCTTGAATAATCCCTCATTAAGCTAGTCACTTTCTGCTCCATGCTAAAAAGGAAAAATTATCATGCAAATGTGGCATGCCATATTAAAAAGCACATTACCAAACACTTCTGTTGCTGTCCTTCAATTAGTTTCCCTTCTTTGAATTTAATTTCATTTGTTGTTAAACTACTGACTTGATGTATGGACTCATGAATTCGAGGCTGCTGCCAAGAATGTAGAAGGGAAAAAAATCAAAGCCTCTTCAGAAGGCTGCAGAGGCAAAACTGAAATGAATTTACTTCACCTTTGACAAGAACACTTGAGCAGCACTGGAGCTGTCTGATGATTCACTTTGGCTAATTATCCGATTATTTATTTCAAGAACAAAGGCACTGTTTTACAATTAGAGAAGTGTAAAGTAATCTAAGAAATTTGGTAATAACAGATGACTTAAGTCACTTTTGCGATAAACAGTATCTGCTCAAACTTGTCTCGCTTGAGTGTTCCCAAGCTGTAGTTAAACCGCTCTTTGAGTGTTGGAAAAATAGCAGGAAGCCAAAAGTTGTTGTTTGTTTTTCCAATATTACACTTCAGAGATCAGCTCAACTTATTCTTTTGCCAGTGTGTCAAATTTGCAGGGTCTTTAAGGTATGTGTAAGTTGTATTTCTCTTGATTAAAAGCTTTTGCTTCAAAGCAATACTTTTTAATTGCCTAATGATATAAGTCAGTTCTTAAGAAAGAACCGCACATTTAGGAGTTCATTTGCAATATAACTGAAAAATTCATTGCATGGCAGTAAAACAATTTACTGTTAATTACAAGGAGAAGAATTTGCTGTACCATGCTCGCAGATTGCCATGAATCATGCAGCACTCCTAGAGATTTATAACAGATGTGTAAGTGGGATGAATTAGCAGGGTTTAATAACAGAGACACAAATCATGCAGACTTCAAGGAGCTTTAATTGATATACTAGAATGTGACGGGCATGAATCACTCAGCCATTCAACAGCACTGTAACATATGGTCAGCTCAATATGCTGCATCTTAAATCGGTTGGTAAGTCGTTGGTTGTCCCATATGGTGGAAGCAATATATTTTTCATGATTTTTTTTAAAAAATACTGTACTTTATAACTATTTTTGAGATATGATTATAGTACATGTTATTAAGAATTCTCCTGATACCCATTATGGATGCCTTACATTTGTTTTTACATTAAAGTTTCTTTAAAATAGTCTCCAACCAACCTAAAAAGATTCTTTGGAAAAAAATTTAGAATGATTGTCAGAAGCCAGAAGCACAATTGCTTCACTCATTTAGTACTGACACATCTGATACTGCTTGAAGTGTATATGGAAGAAGCGCTTGTATCAGGAGTTCTACAGCAAATGCAGGGGCATATGAACCAATAACGTGAAGAAGTAATGAAACTGATAGCTGTCTGGCTTCATATGTAGTTTTACTCTACCCGCCCCCCACCAAAAAATACCCCCATCATGCTAAAAGCAACTACACCTCTGAAATGGTGGTGACATTCACAACTGCTCTGATTTGTATATACTACAATATAAACTCCAGTTGAAAGCCGTCAAAAGTCTAAGTATTGATGCCTTCATTGCGAGCATTACCTTTTAAAATAGAGAAAGCCAAAGTAATACTTTGCTTCTGTAATTGTAGTGAAGACCTGAAATAACTAATTGCAGACTGATGCTGATGGGTACAGGTACATCAGCCTGTAATATACTTAGATTTATTTACTCAAACACCTACATGTATGTAGACTGGAATAGGTTTTGTAACCATGGTTCAAATGCATGTTATTGGATCAGGAATCTGGCGGTCCCTGGGAAAGCTTTAGCAGTTGTTTTAGTAAATCTGACAGACTTGAGAAAGGAATATTGCATCTTTAGAACTGCGGCTGCCAGAATTTAATGTCAACAATTAAAATTTATTTTGATCCTTACCTAGTGTTTATTACTGTTTGTATACACAACAGACCTTACTAATACAGAGATGCACTATTAGATGGAATTACCATCTGTTCAGAGTGAAATGCTGGCATCTGTCTTAGATTCTAAAAGTAAAATGATATTATTTCAAACAAAAACAAAATTAACTGCTCTTAGCAACTTCATTTTTACTCGTGCACTTACATACATAAAAAAGGTTTATTTGCAATGACCTACGTAATAACATCTGTATTCGTATATATTACTTTAACATAAGCCGTATGGCCCTTCTGTCTCTACTGTTCTTTTTGCCCTCTGTTTCACAATGGCAGGCAGCAATGATAGGCTTTTAAATACAGTTTTAGCTTTACAATATATTAAATATGTATTATAGTGCAAGACATTAAAACTACATAATTAAAATACACAAAATGTGACTTTGAATCTACTAAAATCCAGTATGCTCATTATTTTGACAGATGTGTCTTAACAGAATGTGACTGAAAAAAATTAAATAGGTAAAATTATAGTCAATTCATCTTAACTTAGTAGCTACAGGTACCACAGTGACACCTTTAGGAAAATATATACTGTATCTTTTAGTCCTGAATATTTTTAATTTCAGCAAATAGTACCATAAAGGCCAATGTTATAGATTTATAGATTCAGCTTTTCTGGGGGGTCTGGACTTAAGTAAACTAATAAGACTAGGCTCTCACAGTGTGCAGGGAGGTGGATTCTCAAACACCAAGGACATCGTAGTTTAAATACTGATGTTATAGCAAAGACTTTCTGAAAGGGTAGGTTTCTATTCCATATATCACAAAATAATAAATTGTGTCATGCCAGTGTTTAATGCATGTACACAGTGCATTAACTGTAACTGTAGTACATTTATTTGTGCTAGAGGAGACTTGAAAATGATTAAAAGATCAATACTTCCCTGTCACAGAAGCAAGTGTTACGATGCATTTAAGTAGTTAATTGCATAAGCCCCATAAAAGCTTCAAGTTTGGGTAGTGGGATGCTATAATTACAGTCCAAGCAACTGCCATTCATTAATGGTGGATTTCTAAGGGAGATTTGCTTGTTGTCATAAGTGGAGGCTATCTGTGTGCATTTTACAAATGATGAATTTTAGCATTTCTGCTTTAGCATCAGTAAATTGCCCCAGAGGCCTCAACCTCCCTATTCATGTTTAAAATGCTGACGCACACCTAACTTGTTTGGTGATGAAGTTTTGATTATTAAACCCTGTTTTCTGTTTAAACCTCTGCATTTATATTGAAATGCATTAGTGTTCTGCCCTACTTATGTAGGGAAAGCTTGTTACCTCACACCACCGTATTTTCAATTTGACGTTGTAAATTTCTAACAAAGCAATGTGATGCTAATTAGATTGTGAAGTCATAAATGATGTCTAAGTAGGAATTTACACCATGCAATATGGTTAGTGGGGTTTTTTTTTCCACCACTTTAAGACTAGCACTTATCAAGATGGACGAAAAGAAATAGCAATATGTTACAGTTTAACGAGAGAAAAGTATGTTAATAGTCCTGTAAATGCAAGCTTCTTTAAAAGGATGTCATTAATTCAGTTGAAATGAAGGTCTATCAATGAGCTCATAGTAAATACAATGGTGTACTGGGATGTAATTTCTCAGATTTTGAAGACCTATATTTTAGTCTTTATCGT
Source organism: Carettochelys insculpta (assembly GCF_033958435.1). Taxonomy (NCBI): domain Eukaryota; kingdom Metazoa; phylum Chordata; order Testudines; family Carettochelyidae; genus Carettochelys; species Carettochelys insculpta. The sequence goes on from NC_134139.1 coordinate 61,118,294, forward strand.
GTTATTCTCGAAGTGAGGTTGGTACTCACAGTCGTCATAGGAACAGTTTACTTGGTCATGTTTCCATCATATCTCCCTTCCAGTTGTACACAATGAAGGTCCATTTTTTAAAAATCCTTATTTATCACAAGGGAGTTACTAATAGTTTAAAGTGGATATGGATTCCATGAATAAAGAACTAAGTACATCAGCAGTAGACAATAGCAGGTTACACTGCTTTGCTGAATCAATTTAACTCACACCTGTATGACCATGTCTTCGTTATCCAAACATGTCTTGCTGCCCTCCAGTGGCTTACTGTACAGCATTTTTTAAAAAGTCAGTATTTTTATTTCATAATTCCACTGTCCAGCGATCAGTACAAATGGCCTGATTAAATAGGTGTCACACTGAATGTTCCAATATTGGGAAAATAAAACTGAAATTGTCACATGTCCATACTTGCAAAGGGGCAGTCTTATATCAGCTTTCTTAGTGTTCTACTGAGCACCAGATTTTAGATAAGAGAAGATGGAGAGTAACATTTATTTTAGTTGGAGGATTATCTGTATACAAGACAATGGTTCATAAAATTATATATCTGCTTTGAGGAAGAACCTTTCAAAGGAACAGAGATGATGTGCCCCAAACTGTTTATTTGCTACTGTGAAATCATTGTACTGGGCTAATGGTTGCACTCTTGTTGACCTGAATTAGTTCACCTAGTGGTAAAATCTTATTTTGTCATATACCAGAATGCTAAAGAGAGGTCAGGAAGAAGCTACAAAAGTTTGGTTTTCTCATGAGCTTAGGTCCAAACCATGCACTGAGAATCATGTGGGCATATGTCTTCATAGAACTCCTTGAGAACAAAACTAGATTGGGGTATAACAGTTTAATCAAGGAAAGAACATTAATTATATTATTTAGGAAGTGATTAAGATTATTAAGGGCCCACAAGAGTTATGTCTTGTGGTCTGCATAGGATGGAATTGTAGATAACTGCATCAGAAGTCTGAAGACCAATTGAGGTTTATTTCAGGGTTGAGTGTAGATTTGTTTTTGGTTTTGTTTTGTTTTTTTTTAATACCAACAGTCCTCCCACTAGTATAGTAGCATGTTAATAGAGGTCTATGGAGTTTTGCACCTATTGTTTGTTTGACTAGCTATCAGGTTCATCATAAACAATGTGTTGTGTATATGAAATTAAGACCCAAACAATCTGGACAGCGATGCATGGGTAACCATTTGTTTTCTACACATAGCTCCAAGGAAACTCCCTGCCCCTCTTCTTGAAGCAGTAAACAGCACTGTGTTAAAGATAAATTGGAATGAACCTGAGGAACTTAATGGGCCTTCTCCCATCTACCAACTGGAAAGGATGGATTCATCATTTGCTATGTCAAAGGTAGAAGTAATGAAAGGAATCCGTTTTCCAGGAAATGGTTATTATAAATTCCTCAGTTCTACACTCCCTACCAATACATACTTTACAGGTAAATGAATTTAAATTACTTACAGAATGTTTAAAGTGTACTCTGCATTTCTCTTACCCTTTATTATCTTCTATATCATTTTTATTGCTTGATCTGTAGATTTTACTTTGAGTATTGTGTGATTGTTAGCTATGTAAAGACTAAAGACTACTTCAGTTGTGCTAAGTCTATAACTGAATGCATCATTTGAAAGTCACAAATTCCCACAAAGAACCTGTAGAAAACTTTATCGGACATGGGATTTTGATTCCTTTGGAATCAGACACTGAAACATATGCTATGATGAGCTATGCAGCAGACATGATAAATTTCCTTAGTGGTAAGTATAAACTGTGTTTTTACTTATTTGGCCTGAGATCTCTGATTCTAAAGTTTATCTGCTGCTTGGTTACCATTTTTGGCTATATCTAGATTGCCAAGAATTGTCAGGAAATGATATGCAAATTTCACAACGCATTTGCATATCTCCTGCTGACAGTTCTGTCAGGAAAGGATTTCACGACATTTGGCCCATCCACACAGGGCTAAATGTCAGGAAAACCCCCTCTGCTGATACACCTCTTCTTCCTCCTATAATGAGGATGGCTGGGATGTTGGCAGAAGGCTCCAGGATCATCAGACTTCTTTCAGGAGACTGCTGGTCTCCCAAAAGAAGTCTGCAATCTGGACATAGTCTTAGTGTCCCAGTGGCTGTGTGAGAGCTAGTACAGAAAAACATCTCTCTCTTGCTCCTGTTTTGGTTTTCTCTGGTATTCTGAAAGTGATAGGACAAAATGTCTTGGTGGTTTTGAACATCAGCATTCTGGCTGTGGGAATGTGGTGAGGGCAGAAGTGGAGGATTCTCCAGTTTGACCTATTGACTGTAATTTTTTGCTGTTTCTGGGTTACTGTCAGCAGCACTTTTTCAGTCCTTGCTTCTGGCTTGGGAGAATGAACTTTTTAGGAAAGCCTGTGAGGTATGCTGTGCTCCCTGGAAACACTCTGTTTCTGCTGATGCCTTAGTTGAGTGGACCTGACAAGTGTATTTCCAGGGCATCAAAAGAAAGTTCGGCTGAATGGGAAATGTCTAGGCCAATCTGATGATGATGGTGATGCCAGCTCATGATACTGATTGAATCTGATGAAAAAAATGAAGGCCAACGTGATCGCTTTTCTCTGGTTTCCTGTTGACAGACTGAATCAAATCACATTGCTCGATGCTACTGTGTCAACAGCCAGTCTTGTATTCGCTCATTTTGCTGACTTTGTCTTAAGCACAATTCTTCCTGATAGTGTATAGCAAGCCTATAGCAACAACCAGTGGACCACTCCTCCATACCTGATTGCTTGATGTTGATCCTCCAATATTGAAAACCTGTAACTTCTCCTGTGTGTTTTAGCCACAATTTTTTATTTCCCATTGTCTTTGTGCTTTTGTGGTCAAAACTGCAAGGGTATCAAGGGTGCAGTTTTTGCACAAGGGGCTATTGCTATTGGCTCCGTCTCTCTAGTAGAAGGGTTTTTCCCCCGTCACCCATTGGCAAATTAAGGGAGGAGAGCCAAAGAGCAGTGGATATCACTGATTCTTCCTCATATAATGCTCAGAGCACCAAGTGCTCCACTTTTCTTCAGTGGGGTACGACAGCTAGTGGGGATTGTTAAGCTAATTTGTTCTGTTGTCATAACTTTTGTGGTACAATCAAACTATTGTTTGACCAAGGGGCAGTTCAGCCAATGAGATTTTTTGTATTGAAACTGAGGGCACAGAGGAAGGAGAAAGTTTCTGGAGGTGGGTGAAGGGGACTCTGGCAGATATTGAGAGAGAAAGATGGGAGAAAATGTTTAAATTAACATTCCCTTTAGGTTGCCTATTGATGACTGATAACAATACCGATAAATGTAATTATCACTTGGGATTATAATCTTTCTATGAAGATCAGCTGCTAGTCACAGTATCTGGAGGTGGGATGGGGGTGAAATATAGTAAGCACTTTGTCCAGACATCTACAGATAACACTTGGCAATCAGGTTAAATCAGCCAGTATGATACCCAGAAATGTAGAAGTCATGTATCTTGACAACTCAATAAATTATCCAGAAATAAAAATCTGGGCAGCTGTACATTTAATCATCTGAATTCATGCCCCCGCTCCTTCCAAAATACGACTAGCAGGGATAGCGCAGAGAAATTGAAGAGTGAGATGAAAAAAAGACATGTATAGAAGGTAAAAATCCTTTTTAATGGTTTTCTCCACATATTTGTTCCCTAAATCTTTCCCTTTACTATGCGTGGCTAAGGTCAGGCACTTGGCTTGCCATGTATGTGATAGATGAGATGGTTTTACTATGTGTACAGCTGTGCATTTTTGACATGAAAGTGTGCCAGCCTGTATATTCCGGCTAGAAGAGAAGACAATTGTTTTAATTATTGAGCCTGAAAAAAGTTATTGAGAAAGCCAGGAGGCAAGTGATGGTGAAATGCTTATGTAGCACCTCATGCCATGAGGTGGTGCTCTCTGAAGATGGAATCCTCTCAAAGCCCTCATGATTCTAGTGTCTGAAAACCTCAAAAGCATTAAAAATGCATCTTTGCAATGTCCCTGTGAAGTAGGGAAGGAGTTGTCTCTATTTTATACATGGAAGAACTGATGCACAATGAAACCTAGGCTGAAGTTTTAAAGGTGCGATTGGGAGTGAGGTTCAACTGGAGTTGGGTGTCTGACTCTGTGGGACTCCTTTGAAAATTGCAAGCTTGCCCATGATCAGACAACATGTCTGTGACAGAGTGCAAGCATCGGTCAGGAGCCCAGGATGTTTTGGGAGCATTGCTGAGCTGGAAAGCATTCAGGGTCCAGTCTGAGGGGTACATATTGATTAATTTAGTTCAAAGGCAGCTCTGGATTTCTGGCTCTCTGTGGCTACGTCTACACGTGCCCCAAACTTCGAAATGGCCATTTGCATGGCCATTTCGAAGTTTGGGGCACGTGTAGACACGGCCTGTGAAGCCCAACCTGGAGCGTTTATAAAGAAATGAAAAAAGAGTGGTGACAGAGAGATAACAGTCATGTAGCATTTTAAAGACTAACAAAATAATTTATTAGATGATGAGCTTTCATGGGACAGACCCACATCTTCAGACCATTGCCTTACCAGAACAGACTCAATATATAAAGTACTGAGGTCCAAAAATGATCAAGGTTGACAAATCAGAAAAATGGTTATCAAGGTTAGTAAATCAGAAGACCAGAGAAGTAGGGGGTTAAGAGTGAGGCCAAACATCAAAGAATGTAAAAGAGTCCTTCTAATGGGTCAGGTAATTGATGTCCCTGTTCAAACTGCATGTTAATGTGTCGAATTTGAATATGAAAGTTCTGAGCATTTCCTCTGTAGATGGTTGTTAAAGTCTCTTTTCAGCAGAACACAAACTCTCATGTCGTTAACAGAATGGCCCACTCCATTAAAGTGCAAGCTGACATGTTTGTGTATTTGGAGATTTTTGAAGTTTGCTGTACGTCCATTCATTCTTTTTCAAAGAGTGTTGGCAGTTTGTCCTATGTATATGGCGTGTGGGCACTGTTGGCATATGATAGCATGTGTGATGTTAGTTGAGGAACAGGAGAATATGCCCATGGTTCTGTAATTAACATGGTTAGGTCCAGTGATGGTATCTCCAAAATAGATATGTGGACAAAGTTGGCAATGGGGCTTGTTGCAAGGAAAAGTTCCAGCATTAGTATTATTGTGGCACAGCCTGTGGTTGCTAGTGAGAATCCTCATAAGTTTGGGAGGGTGTCTATAGGAAAGAACAGGCCTGTCACCTAGGGCCTTCTGGAGTGTGGCATCATGATTTAGGATAGGTTGTAGGCCTTTAATGATGCATTGCAATGTTTGAGTTGGGGGCTGTAGGTAATGACAAGTGGTGTTCTGTTGTTGGCTTTTTTTGGGCCGATCTTGGAGTAGTTGGTTTCTGGGTATTTATCTATCCCTGCTGATTTTTTTTAAACTTCTCCCAGGGGGTAATTCAAGTTTATGAATGTTTGGTAGAGATCTTATAGTTTTTGGTCTCTGTCAGTAGGATCAGAACCCATGTGATTGTATCTCAGGGCTTGACTGTAAACGATGGATCGTGTTGTGTGTGCAGGATGGGAGCTAGAAGCATGTAGGTAAGTGTAGCAGTCAGTGGGTTTCCAGTAGACAGTGGTATTGATCAGGCCATCAGTGATTTGTACTGTAGTGTCCAGGAAACGTATCTCTCATGTGGAATGGCCAAAGCATAAGTTCATGGTGGGGTGCAAGCTGTTAAATTCTCTGTGAAATTCTTGTAGAGTCTCTTTATCATGGGTCCAAAGGTTAAATATGTCACTGATGTATCGTAAGTAAAGAAGGGGTAAGAGCTGAGGAATCATTGTTCCAAGTCAGCCATAAATATAGCATATTGTGGGGCCTTGCAGGTTTCCATAGCAGTGCTGCTAAGCTGGAGGTATAAGTTGTCCTCAAATCGGAAATAATTGTGTGTGAAAACAAAGTTACATAGGTCAGACACCAAATCAGCTGTGGTGATGTGAGGGATGGTATTCCTGATTGCTTAAAGCCCATCTTCATGTGGAATATTAGTGTAGAGAGCCTCTACATTCATGGTGGCCAGGATGGTGGTGTCAGGAAATGTGGTGTTGGAAAATTGTCTGGCTACTTCCTGTTCATAGTGGCCGTGGCTACACTAGCCCCCCACTTTCGAAAGGGGGATCCTTATGAGCCACTACGGCATATGCTAATGATGTGCGGTCATACATATGCAGTGCTTCATTGGCATAATGGCAGCTGGGCGCATTTTGAAAGTGCCTCTTTCAAAAGGCACACTGCCGATGTAGACAGGGGCCTTTTGAAAGGCCCCCCCTCTCAGATTTTGAAAGCCCCTTCTTCCAAAAACCAAATGGGAAGAAGGGGCTTTCAAAGTCCAGGGGTATTTCAAAAGGCCCCTGTTTACACTGGAGCCGTGCATTTTGAAAGTGACACTTTTGAAATGTGCGCAGCCATCGTTATGCTAATGAGGTGCTGCATATGCATGACAGCATCGCATTAGCATCTGCCGAAGTGGCTCATTAGCATCTCCTTGTTGAAAGATGGGGCTAGAGTAGCCTTGGACAGTCTGATTTATTAATGATGACAATGACACCCCCTTTGTCAGTTGGTTTGATTATAATGTCTGGGTTATTTTTGAAAAAAGAGTTGTTAGGGCTGCTGGGAGTGGCTTAGCTGTGAGACAAGATGCAAGTTATTCCTCCAGTATTTTTGTTTTTGTCCCATTCAAAAGTCCTTTATTTTCATTTCAGACCAGGAAGGGACTTAGGGGCCAAGTCTATTTGCAGTTATGTGAGGACATTAGTCCTTCCTAAATGGAGAAGATTCAATCAATGCAGTTGGGTAAAACTGTTGAAGATATTACTGTGCTATAAGATCATTTCTAAAGGAGAGGTAAGAGAAAGTCCATGGCTGTGTCTATACTTGCATTCCTCCTTCAAAAGTGACATGCAAATGAGGTGAAGATTTACATATCTGGTGGCTAATTTGCATATCTTTTGAAAGAGCTTCTTTCAAAAGAAAAAAAGCAGTGTAGACTCAGCTCTTTCAAAAATAAACCCGATTTTCGAAAGAACCCGTCTTCCCATAAAAAAAAAAAAAAGGGAAGAAGGATTCTATTGAAGATGGGGTTTACTTTCAAAAGAGCCACGTCTACACTGCTTTTCTCCTTTCAAAAGAAGAATATGCAAATGTGGTGCCAGGTATATAATCTGCACTTCATTTGTATTTTTGATTTCCCTGAATTGCTTGCCTCTTTCGAAAGAGGAATGCAGGTGTAGACCCAGCCCCTTGTGTTTTAGTCTCTGATTTTTCAGAAAGTAATTTTGGTTAATCTTGGTGGCGCAGGAGAGTTTAGCAGGCTACACCAGACCCTTGGACCTGAATTTAGAACTCCACAGTGTCCGTTTGCAGTTCTTCTCTTTCTTATACAGGGAGACACTAGGTAGCGTTGCACTCAGATATCCTGAGTGCCTTAACCACAAGATTATATTAGAATACTCACAAGTAAAATATATGTTGAAGGAGATGTATGGGGGCACTGTGTTAATGATTCCACCTCTGGAGACATTTTTAAAAATTCATATTGGGCAGTGAAACTCATTGATTTAATTACTACTCTGTATTTGCTGCAGATCCATAGGCAAGCACCACTACATAATTCTAGATCATATGATGAGGTGTTCTGACATGTATGTTGCTTTGTCAAATGAGGATAATGCTTTGGCTGTGAGCATGTGCTACCTCTATGTATTACCTTTTGCTTTGCACAGATAGCCAACACAGCAAACTCCAAGAGAACACAAAGAACCACACAATTAGATGAGGAGGAAAGGTACCAAGCCAAGTGAAGTGCAGGAATAGCACCTGGTAAACTCTGAGGATACTAAAAATGTATGTCCATGAGAATAGATGCAGCTCAGTCAGAGGCGGGCCTAGCCACTGCCTGCTAGGATGGATAATGATAGCCTTTTAAGGTACATCTTTATACACAGAATCAAACAAGTTACATATCATTGTATTACCCTCTGATGCACCTAGATACCAAATTCAATCAAAACATTGCTATCCATCATACTGTCATCCTGACTTTATCCTGGCCCTCAGTCAGTCTGTGCATGTTATCCATGGCGAGTATATTGGTACCAAGATGTTGCCTAATGACCTGTTGTGACTCCATTCTTCTGGAATGTGTTTACAGCTTATGCCTAGTACCTCTTAGGTATGTGTGCTTTTGCAGTATCAGCACTGTTCTTGCTAGATTCTGTGAGCAAGGCCTGCCTTTTCATCACAGCTCAACTTTGTTTTATAGTAGCAAAATCTTGAGCACTATTAGCTCAGGCTTCTACCAGGCCTGTGATATATGGGCTTGTGTTTCATCTTCTTACTCCAGATAAAAACTGGAAATGAATGTGTACCATATTTAGGTTCCTAAGTAAAACGTGATTGAGAAAAATGATTTTCTGTCAGTTGATGATCATATGGAAATTTTTAACACTGAAGCTGCCCTATAGAATAGCAAACATTGGGTGTAGGAAGTTATCCAGATGATCATGTGAATATCAAATGAGAATATGCTTTAAATTGGAACTGTAACTTTGAGCAAAAACATCCAATTATTTCAAACTACATTACGGTTTTTGTGATGCAGGCAAATATTCTGCTAGGACCAGTGAATAAAATGTTGAACACAATTTTACTTGTGATCTGAAATGAGAATGAAGAAATAGAGCAAATTCCATTCAGCACAGCAATAAATCTTGAGCAAACATTTTGTAGTCTTCAGAAGAAACAAATGTTTTCTCTGATAAATGGAAAACATAAGCCCTCCCAACTATTTCAGGCATATCAGAAGAAATTTATGGGATATATTATGATTAACTAAGACAGGTGATCACTTTACCATTACAGCATTAAAAGCATGTTTGGGATTTCTGTCAAGAGGTGCTATGTATTTTCAGATCCTGTTGAGTTTTCTCTCCATACACAGGTTTATCTTCACAAATAACCATTTAAACCATGTTTTCCTCTTCCATCAAAGGTCTTGAGCCTCCTTATGAATTTGATTTTTTTCAGCAAAGAGGAGAGCCATTCTGTCACATCCTGCCAAATAGCCATTGCCTGGCCAGTCTAGAAGAAAGACAGGAGGCAAGGGATGTAGTGCAAATCAGCCAGCCCACAGTTTTATGTACATACAATATGTGAGAGTAACAGGTTACCAATAATATGGTGCAAGAAGAGGTATGATTCCCAAGCCCTATCCCTCACCTCCTTTGATTAGGGGGTTACAAAGAGATGGGGAGGTGAGATCATCTCCCCATCACATGAGATATAGGAGTCCACCCCCACCCTTACTTGGCTCCCTTAGGAATGCTTTTCTTCAAATCCTTTCCCCATTCATTTTATCTGATAACTATATTCCCTCCATACTGAGTAACTTCACCCACCTGAACTTGGTTAAAAAAGGGCCTCCTACTCTTCCAGGCAGCAGGAAGGATGCTGCAGTGACTTTCTCCTGACTTGCCTCCAGCTGCTTCCTGTACGTCCCCAGAAACTTGCCTCCTTTATTTACTCCTTGCAAGAAGCTTTCAGTGTGCCAATGCCATATTTCCTCTAACTGCTCAGGCAAAGATCCCCTTAACTTAAGATTGCAGTGGGCACATTTCCACGAAAATTTAGTCCTTGCATTTTAAATGAATTCATAGTTTCATCTGGAAAGAAGACATTCCTCCCTTCCTTTGTAATCCCAAGAAGCCTAAACATCAGGCAATGGGGGGATGGATATAAAGAAAAAGGAATGATCCTGCACAACAAAGGGAATTATGCTACGTTATGAACAAAATATCTTAAAACATTTTCTAACGTGCACAACAAGGACTTGTGCAGCAAATGTTCCAAGCTGACACTGACCTCGCCAGCATTACAGGGGTAATATTTTCACTAAGATGAACTGTTTTAGTTAGGCGTAGACATGCTTTCTATCAGCATCAGGCATCTGCTTTTTCTCTCTCTTCTATATTATAAAAAGATTTATTACAGTCAGGACAGAAAAACTCCACTTGTTCATGAATTCTCATATTTACTTCTTGTAGCATAATAGGTCAGCTGTGCAGCACAGACTCTGTCCTCCACTTGCTTTTTTTATCCCCTCAAAGACTCCAGAGCCAAAGTACATTGTTGTTGGTGTTCACTGGCATTCTGCACTGGTAGGTTTGAAATTTATTTTCCTGTCTTTGAACAAAAAGTTTCAAGGTAGGTAGTATCTCCAAGAGCACAGGTTCTGCAAGCAATACATTTTGGTCCTGATCCTGAAACTGACACTGTGCAGAAAGAACGCTGTTCCTAAATGGCCTCTTAGTGTCTGCTGGTGTGAAACCAGTTGCAGGATCAGGGCCTCGTTATTTTGTTTGCTGATTTGTGCTAATAGCCAACTGGTTCATTAACTTCCAGCTCCACGTCTTCTGTTTTTAACTAGCTTAATTTCAACCCACTCTTTGAATTTTGCCATTTTAGCCTTTTGTACCTTTTCCCATTAACAGCTGAGTTCACAATTTGGGTAAATTGGCATGTCTTCCATCCTCTTGAATCTTTCATAAGAAAAATAGAACCCCACTGTTCACACTGTCCAAGAGATCATTTTACCTTTTTTTGACTCAGTGTTCTATAGCAGAAGGAAAAAGGGTGGCATAAAATAAATAGAATAAAAAAAAATCAAAGATATACCTAAACAGAAGTGTTCAGCTCAAGAAATCTTTCTTAATCTTTATGTATTTTAATTTGAAGTGCCCGAGTATGAAGATAGGAGTGTTCCTCAGTATGATGGATAAACTACTGAATTACTAATGCACATGAAACAGCAGAAAAATCTCTTCTGAAGAGGGGTTCAAAATGCATTTCCACATGCTTCATTACATTCTGGAAGATGTTGGCATATTGGAAAAGCACCACAGAAGAAATCTGCAAGGATCTTGGTCCTTCATCAACATCTTCATTAACTGATACAGGCTTGGTCTATTTTGTTCCACAAAAGCCAACTTTGGCACCAACTACGGTGGTGCATACGTGACTTGATCACAGTCTTTTAGAGGGGGAAAATCTATAACACTGAATCTCACCATATCTACTGTTTCTCCTTACTGCTTGCTGCATCCCACTAGGACCACCCTGAGGCAGTGAAAAAACCAATATGTAGAAGAGAGATTTTTTTTCCAAGTTTTCCATTTTACCACTTTAACTTTTTTCCTGTCTCTGAGAGATTTCCCTAAACTTCAGAACAAATGATGCAAGCTCTTTTTGGTGACCCTCTAGTAAAGAATCCAGGATGCTGAATATTTTTGTAATTATGGACACATGTCCATGACTCATGCACATTTCAGTTAGAAAGGAGAAGAATGGCAGAGCTTGACCAGAGATGCACACTGATGTAATATCATATTTTTAAGGTTATGCCTTACTAGATGTTAACTTCCTGATGAGTATTTACTTTTTCAGTGAGACCAGAAAGCGACATCTAGGACATTTTAATAGCCTTGACTTCAGTGTTAAGTCCTTTTTATTGTACATTTCTGGTATAGTTGTACTTTGGTACGACATGCATTTGGAGAAAACTGCCTGGCCTAATTCAATACGTGAGAAACACCTTAATCTCATGCCCAGCCTTCCTTTATTTGGAAAAGATTATAAATGCCAACCTCCCACTTCCCTTCAAAATGTCAAAAACGAACGAAAACCCAAACAGTCGGTTAGCTACTACAATGTGTGTTGATCAGAACTGCTCAGTCACTCAACCAGAGCCATGTTTATAGGGCACCCCAAGTTGTATTAAGGTGCCCCACTTTACAGGAAGGATCCCAGCACAGTGCAAAAGGATACAGAAAGGTGTAAAGCCTGGGGCTATGTTATCTTTCCATGAGAGTCTGGGTGAGGGTATGATCCCTTACTCTTATCCAAAGTATACCATGGATTCTGTGGAGAATGATGCTCTGGAGGCATCAGAAATTCTGTCCATGTGGAATGGGAGATCTATACAAGGAAGTTCTCCCATGGATCTCTGGGCCATGTTTGGTTCAATACTCTATTTAGCACATTGTTCTGCTGCATTTTTATCCAATTTGATGAAATATAGTAACTATAATTCTGAGAGGCTAAAACATGTCATTTCACTTACTCTGATCCTTATAAAGGTTGTCTGCTTTTAAGATGTGGTTTCCTCATTCCCGGATTTTGACTTTTGAATAGAACTCTCCAGACAGACATGTATGGAAATACATGCATTGACTGTAATTGTATTGTGCATATAATGAGGAAATGTTCATATAAATATTATCAGTATGCATTTCAGCTTCTAATTGATCCTCCAGAGAGATCAAATTAATACCATGTGTAAGTTTGATGGGCTTTATCAATTGAGTGACTGCTTAACAGAGTAAAGAAATTAAAGGATTAAAAATGTGTGCTTGTTACGATTCAATATCTAAGGTCTAAAATCAATCCTCTCATAGACTGAACAATGCCATTGCATCAAAGCTATCATTCAGGATTAGACTGATGATTAGTTGAGGAAAATTTTTTGTATATACACAAATTCAAAAATCAAAACTTACCTTCTATTAAGGTTGCAAAATAAAACACTTGTTATGAAAGCCAGAATAATGTCTGCCGTGCAAACGTAATTCAGAAACGTTGCATGTGCTGTATCATACTTTTAATGACATGCTGACATGAATGTGTAGTTATTTCTTTTTATCATCCTTATTCAATCTTCCCTTATTCAATGGACCTGCATTTTATTTACAGCACACCATCTCTGTCATCTAATCTAACAGAATAACTGTTAGCAGCAGTAGGTTGTTATCCTCTAAGTGGCTAAACCACTGGAAAGAGATTACCTGGGGAAGGGGACAGGTGGCAGATGGCAGCAGTAGCAGTCACAGGGGTCCCCTCCTCCTGTTCCCCTTCCACCTACACACACTCTTCACACAGTGATCCACTGCACCTTTTCCCCTTGTTGAGCTCAGCTTCCCATGGGAGGCAATGGTAGAGTGCCACATGGTGACTGGGTGGGGATGGGGAAAGTGATCACCCGTGGCTGCTGTTGCCACCTACCCCTGCTCCCCATTTCCTGTCCCAGGCAATCTTTCCTCTCCTGTCCAGGATGGCTAGGACAATTATTGCAGGGCCTCCTAAAGCACAGAGCTTTGGGTGGCTGCCCCACCTCATCCTGTATGTATCCTCAGTGCCTGTCTGGAGAGTTCAATTCAAAAGTCAAAATGGCTCTGACCAGAGGAAATATTGAGAACATAGGTCACAATTTCCTTACTCTCAGTTCTGATGTCCAGAACTACATCAGACTTCTAGAGGAGGAACTGTGATGTCCCCTGACTGAATAGACCTTGTCAACTCTGGCCCTGCCCTTGAGTGAGATTCCCTTTTTAAGTCCCCCTCTGAAACCTGCTCACTCATGCATGTGACGAAGTGGGTCTTTGCCCATGAAAGCTTATGCACCAAAATATCTGTTCGTCTACAAGCTGCCGCAGGACTTCTTGTTCTTTATGAAGATACAGACTAACTAGGCTACCTCTCTGTTACTTATGTTGGATGGAATCTCTGTAGAACTGAAATTCCAGCTTCTAACAGGGCTAGAAAAAGGCAGTTCTCTGACTCCAGGGCTCTCTGCCAAGTTTCATGATCCTATGACAAAACTTGGAAGCACAAGAGCTTCTCATTGAAATAGTTGTTAAAAATTTTAGAAATTGCTAAAATGACACATTTTTCCATAAAGTGAGCCTTTGAAATGAATAAACTGTTTTAGTTAAAACTTTTTGAAATATTTAACCCAAAGTAGACAGTGTTAGAAATATTTTGGTTTGATCAGTTAGAACAACAGAAAGCCATCATAATTCTAGGACTGGAAGGTCCTCAAGAAGTCATCTAGTTCAGTCCGCTGTACTCACTGGAGCACTAAGAGTTACCTAGACCATCACTAACAGGTGTTTGTGCAATCTGTCATCAGAAATTTTTGTAAGTAGATTAGACAATATTTGTATGCTATTTATTCTAGTGTTTATCCACTTGTACAGGCAGTGTTTCTTAATGGCCAGCCTAAACCACTTTTGTAGTTTATACCCATTGCTTATGGCCTTCTCCTAAGAATTTTCTCCCTTTTCCTGTAACAACTTTTTATGTACTTGGAAGCTATGTCCTCTGTCTTTTCTTTTCCATACCCAAGGATTTTTTTTCTCAGCCTTCCCTGATGAATCATGTTTTCTAGACTTTTAATATTTTTTTATTGGTCTGGTCCGGACCTTCTCAATTTCCCTGCCTTTTTTTCTGATATGTGGCATCAACAACTCCACACCATATTTCAGCTGAGGCCTAATCAGCTTGGAGTATAGTGGAAGAATTATTTCCCATGTCTTCTTTACAACAATCTGGCTAACTCATCCCAGAATGATGTTTGCTTTTTCACGACAGTGTTACACTGTTGACCTATATTTAGCTAGTGATCCATTATAATCCTCTGATCTCTGTGGGCAGTACTGTTTCCTCGACAGTCATTTTCCACTTTCTTTTTTCTTTTTTTTTTTGTATGCACTTTCTTGTTCCTTCCTAAGTGAAGTACTTTGAATTTGTCCTTATTGAATTTCATCCTGTAGCAGTTTGGAACTCTTGGCCGTGACGCCTCCTGCTGGTCACTCAGGGAATTAAGTCTAAGTCCAGCCTCCCAACAGCCACTCCTGGTGGTGTCTCACCCACTGCTACCTTTTTTTTGTCCATTCTTCACCACTCGTAAGGACCCACATCCCTCACAGACCACAGTGCCCTTCCCTCAGGGTGCAACCTCATGGCATGGTCCTCCACTCCCAGAGAACCCCAACCCCCCATACCCATCTTGCCTCAGTGACCTACTGTCAGCAGTCATCTAGCCCCTGCCACAGGGCCAAATTGCAGACTGAAATGGCAACACAACATTGGCAAGGGGGTGTGAACCTGCTGCCTTTTCCTGCTTTGGCTACTCCTCTGCAGCCTTAGTGCCTCCCTGGGCCTCTGTCACTGGGCCTCAGCCTGGGTTTTATTCAGGCATGAGCTCCCCTGGCTCACTGTGCTCTCCTTCAGCACTACTCTGTCTGTGATATCCCATGCTAGCAAGCAACTAGGTCCCACTCTCTCCAGAGCTCCTTCTCTCCATATAATCCAATACAATCAGCTAGGCCCTGATTGGCTATTTCCAGCCTTCTCCTAGGCCTGGGTTTAACCATTATTTTCCTGGAGTGGGGCCACCATCTTGCTACACATTCTATTGACTTTGAACTGTTTCTCCACTTTTTCCTGATTATTAATTCTATCATCTGATGTACTTGCGACTTTTTCCTGGTTGGTGGTTATAATTGTACTCTCTATGCCATTATCTAAGTTAGTGATGAAGGCCTTGAATAGAACTGACCCTTGTGAAACCCTACTTGACATAGAATCATAGGGCTGGAAGGGACCTCAGGAGGTCATCCAGTCCAGCCCCCTGCTTCAAGCAGGATCAACCCTATCTAAGTCATCCCATCCAGGACCTTGTCAAGCTGGGACTTAAAAACCTCTAGGGATGGAGAATCCACCACCTCTCTAGGCAATCTATTCCAGGGCTTTACCACCCTTCTGGTAAAGTAGTTTTTCCTAATATCCAACCTACTCCTCTCATTCTGTAAATTCAGACCATTGCTCCTTGTTCTGATATGTCCTCCCAGCTTCACAGTATACCACTGTTAATTACTCTCTGGGAATGGTGTTATGCAACTGTTACACACTTGCTTTACAGTAGCTCCATTTAGTTTGTATTTCCTTACATTAGTTTATGAAAAGGTCATCTGAGAACATGTAAAAAGTCTCACTAAAGTCAAATTGTACCACATCTACTGCTTTCCCACCTCAAAAAGTCTTGTTACCCTGTCAAAGAAAGCTGTTGGTTGGTTTGCCACAATCCATGCTATTACTTATCTTTTACATGTTTACAAATTAATTGCTTAATTATGTCCTCCTTTATTTTTCTAAACCCTGAAATGGTCTATAATTCCCTGGGTTGTCCTTATTTCCCTTTTCGTAGATCTCTCCCATCTCCCATGAGTTTTTGAAGATATTCACTGATGACTCAGATATCTTCTCATTCGACTCCTTGAACATTTTTCATCAAGCCCTGGTGTCCTGAAGACTTGACTAAATAATTGTTAACTTCTTGTGTCCCCATTTTTTCCCTCTGTTCTTTCCTCATTTTCACTGACATTCACTATTAAATATCTACTACCAACTTTTTTTTTTTGGAAAAACTGAAACAAAAATGCTACTAGGACTTCTGCCATTTCCATATTTTCTGTTATGTCCCCTCCTCACTATCGAGTAACAGGTCTGCTCTGACCTTACTCTCTTCCTCTTGCTTCTAATGAATTTTTAGAATGTGTTCTTTTTACCCTTTTTCTCTCTAGCTAGTTTAATTTTGCTTTGTGCTTTGACATTTCTATGTTGTCTGTATGTACTTGTGTTTGTTTATATGCATCCTTTGCCAGTCCTTCTCCCTTGCCCTCCAGAGAGAGACGGATTTGTGCTCCGCTCAACAGTCTTCTTTATGCAGCCTTCCCTGTTCCTGACTGGCTGCTCCAGCAAGGCTGTAAGCTCTCTTCTGTATCCCTTTCCAAGAATGCCTTAACTCCTCTATTCCCTGGGTGGGGCAGCTGACCCAACACAAAAATCCTTTTTTGAAGATCTTCTGGTTAAGCCAGGATTGTCTCCTGCCACACTTTCTACCTTTCCTGTGTGAGGGATTATTTGCTCTGATGTCCCTTTAAAAAACTGCCAACTCTTGCATACTTGCTTTCTCAGGGATCTTTTCTATCAACTTAGTGAATATACTAAAGTTTGCCTGTGCAAAATCCATGTTTTATTTTACTGTTTTTCTCCTACTCTTCCTCAGTATCATGAACTGTATCCTTTCACCACCATTGTCACATATGCTGCCTTCCACATTCAAAAGTTCAACCAGTGCCTCCCTATTTGTCAAAATTAAATCTAGAACAGCCTCCCCGGTAGCTATATTTATCATATGAAATAAAAAATTCTCTCCAATACATGTCAAAAACTTGTTGGCTTAACTGCACCTGTTGTATTATTTTCCCAACAGATGCCTGGATGGTTGATGTCCCTCATTACCACCATGTCCTGTACTTTGAAGGACTTTGTTAGTTGCTTTAAAAAAAAAAAGAAAGAAAAAACTTATCTACTTCTTCCCAGTTAGGTGATCTTCAGTAGATCCCTACCATGATATCACCTTTGGTTTTTTACCACTTTTATTCTTATCCAGATACTTTTGACAAGTCTGTCTCCTATTTCTATCTTAAACTCAGTCCAAGTGTATACATCTTTAATATATAAGGGAATGCTGCGTCCCTTTTTCTCCTTCTGTCCTTCCTGAGTGTTATGATGTGATTTGAACTGTGTCATATTTGTGTTTATTCACTAGCATTTGAAAGTTCTTGCTTGTTCCCCATATTAATTAGATTTCCTCCATCTTCTCTTTTTTGTTATCTCACTTAACCCTGCTACAATGGCCTACGCTCCCCCAGATTTCAATTCTACATGTATCTCTTCCTGGGCCCCTAACTTGATTGGAAGGAATAAAGAGAAAACCACCTGAATTCCCACATTCTTGACCCTTATTCCCAGAGCCCCGTAGTCACTTGAGATTTGTTCAGGGTCTTGCCATATAGTATCATTAGTGCCCACATAGTAGAGTAGCATGGGGGTAATAGTCAGTGCTGTTTGATCCTCGGCAATTCCTTTAATATCTCAGATACAGACCCCTGACAGGCAGCATCACATCCGAGTTGTAGGGCAACCATATCTCCCTGTGCCAACTATGGGACATGAAGATATGGGTGGAGCGCCAGCCCCTCCTGGCTCCACCAAGCCCTGGGGAGCCAGGAAGGAGGTGGCAGCTGCTGGCCCACTTGGGAGCCCCAGGGAAGCAGCAGCCACTGGGAGCCCTGGGGAAGTGGCATCTGCCCGTGCTCCCTGAACCCCAGGGAAGTGGCAAGGCTGCAATGGCTGCCCACACTCCCCCACTTTCCTGAGGCTCAGGCAAGTGACTCCCACCAGCAACTGCACCTGTGCAGCTGCTCATGGAAAAGGTCAGCTGGAGAGGTCTCAAATATGGGACAATGAGTCCCTTTTAAAAAATAAGTTGATATGCCTTTTTCGTGTCCCAAATACAGGACCATCCCACCTAATATGGGATGCATGGTCACCCTACCAAGTTGACATGTGAAGCTGACAGATGCACCTATTCCTGGAGTGGTGACTGAAATTTTTCCAGCTCTGGGAGGACCTGGCTTCTCTTCCATTTTTTGGGCTGGTTTCTCATTGCCAGGGCAGCAAAATAGTTCATCACTATCATGGATGGGTTAGGAACAGGAGTGGAGCACTGGGTCTCTCTCTAAAAACAATCATAGCCTACTTCATGGGTAGCATAACAGCAGCCCTCATTAACTGAATAGCATCCTCAGCCTTGGATATCTACATATGAATATGCTCAATGAATTCCTTGGCAGCATTCCGAGTCACCGCTTCCTGTAGTTCTTCCACTTGATTCTTAGGTGATTGTCACTGGAATTTCCTTTCACACTGGATGGTTTCTCTAGCTTGGCTTCTTCAAAGTGGGAAATGCAGGCCACAATCTTTGCAAATCCACACCAGGACTTGGGTAAAGGCATCCCTGGTCCAGTTCTGTCAGGATGAAGGTGCAAGTGGAGGAGAGGGGAGCAGTGTTATCAGTGGTGCAGCCCTTCCCTAGCCACAATGGTTTTATTATGGCTCCCTCTTAAAAACTCTCCCTTTGCTACCCCACCTTGGTTGTGTAGGTTTTGGTTTTATGGGCTTTTCTCCTATGTAAATCCTACCCTGCCCCCCACCCCTTGTTAATCACACAAGGCAGGGTGATCACAAGGCTGATTGAGGATAATCCAGATAACAAAGTCTCAAACAGTCCCCAGCACACAATCCTAACTAAACCTGTAATTTTAAGTAACTTGAGAGAGAAAGAAAAACACGAACAACCAAGAGCCAAACAAGCCCACTCAAATTTTCTTCA
This sequence comes from Carettochelys insculpta, assembly GCF_033958435.1. Classification (NCBI taxonomy): domain Eukaryota; kingdom Metazoa; phylum Chordata; order Testudines; family Carettochelyidae; genus Carettochelys; species Carettochelys insculpta. The sequence continues at coordinate 61,137,449 of NC_134139.1, forward strand.
TTCAAAATGGTGATTTTCTTCTCTCCCTCTCAAAGTACTATGTTTGCATCCCCCTGTTCACTAGCTCAGTGCTTCAGTTGGGATCTCTCTCCAGTTCAAAGTGGTTTCCTTTTTTGTTCCAGGTGCTGTAGATGCCATGGTTAGATAAAGAAAGAAAAAAAAATTACTTGAGGCATCTGCTGTCCATTCTGAGACTTGCTTTGCTCTTTGAGTGGCATCTCTAGCTGCGGTTCAAGAAACAGAAAGCCTGCCTGGAGAGGAACACCCAAGCTGTTTGTTTATCAAGAAGTATATGTTTTTCCCACACACATTTTCCTGCTGAAGAATGATATTTAACCAGGTGATGGTCCACTTGGTTTCACTGACACCTGTCTAGTGTTTCAGCTTGCCTTTTGTGTCTGAGGATCTGGTTTATGACTGCTCCCTAGACTTGGAACATATCTTAGAAATACCACAAAGAAGATATTCAATATTTATATTCAATATTGCACATACATTTTCCCAGGACAATAATGAGCAGCGCATTGTGACTTTTGAAATGACACTGCACAGGGCATACTTTGTGCAAAATGTATCAATCCTGTGAAAGGGGGTGAACACAGGTATACAGGCAGTCACAGAATGTTTCACGGAACAAAATGCTGGAGCTGAGAAAAAAAGTGATCACTGATTAGTGTCTCTTAGTTATCACCCAGTGAAGCTATGATACCTTCTCCATTTTCATTTTATGACCTTATAAAAAAAGATTGACCCACATGTGCATAGTGGAGGTTTAGGAGTCTCTGCAAAAGCTTTTAAACATTCTTCCTATGACAGCTTCGGTCAAGTGGCTTTGCAGGTGAATGAAATTGTACTTGAATCTATCAAGGCCATCTTCAAGACTTACATGATTGTACTTTTGCAGGTGAAAGACTAGACAAAAAGTATTATCTTCCAGCACAAAATTCTGAAATTATATTTACACATTTCTCCTGATTGCATGTTTCGTTTATTCAAGCCATCCACAATAGTGGCAAGCAACATCATTCAAAAGCAGCACTTTAACAGAAAGATTAAAAATGTTTGTCTGTTTGGTTGCCATTGGCTGTGGTTAATGTAGGCAGGGGAAGGTATTGCCTTCCCAAAACTGCCCACATTTTCCTGCTGCCAGGGAGGGCTGGAGCCATGGTGTGGCAAGCCCAGTCCTCCAGATATCTAGGACAGATCAGGACATGATGATATCTAGTGAGCATGTGCAGACCAAACTACAACCAAGACTCTCCTGTCAAAGGGTATTTCTACCCAGCAAAGTTATTTCAGTATAGAAGTCCTTAGTTTTAAATAACTTTGCTAGCATCTATACTATGCAATCGCTCTTTTGAAATAACTTTGAAATAGCACCCATATGAAGCTGTGTTTTCAAGCAATGAAAATAAACACAAGTCTCTACAAATAATAGCTCTTCAAGTATGTAAGTATTTCCAGAATGAAACAAGATCACGAATTTTTGTTTCAGAATTCCCATCTTCTTTCAGGTTATTCATGCTTCCTGCCAAATACATTGGAACAGATGAACCATCTCTGAGTCTAACTGTATACTGACAAAAATTATTACATTAGAGAACAGTATGGAGTAATAACTGAATTCAGTAGTACTATTTTTACAACTATTAGAATGAAAACATCAATTATGCCAAGCAACGTTGTTCATATAATAGCAATTTGAGTTAGATGGCAGAAATGTCATATCCCAAATTATTAAGGATTTATTGATCTCAGCAATTTAATTTTCTACATCTTTTTTTTTCACAAAAATCCCTTAAAAGTCAGGATGGAGAGTATTCTGAAGTGCGGCAAGATTACTCTTACACCACTTATTTTCATCCAAAGCATGTTTGTTTGACATTTGTTAAGAACTATGTGTACTAACCTCAGATCCCTATTACCTTAAGATTAATTGAGAAAATAAATGGAGAAGCAGACAACCTGGAATCTTGACTTCTTAAAATTGCTGACCCAATTACTGCTAAACCCTTTGCTGACAAGTTAATATCTCTCTTTAAACTGGTAAATTGCACCATTTGGGGGTGTACTGGAGTTAGTCCGTTGGCTAAAAGAAAATGTAAGTTTGATTTAAATAATTATTGACCTATCTTGACCTGTTCATTTCACTTCCACTGCTCTTCTCAAGGTAAGCAATTATATTTTATAGCAAAGGATGGTAATCAATGTACAGGAGCTATCTTTATTGATTTAACTAAGGCCTTTGATCTGGTGATCACCAGCTATTGCTATCTGTGTTGGCCTCAACAATATCAGGTACATCCACTGTTTTTTGATTTTTACTATGAGCAAAATTAAGAAATTTTATTTGTCTTAACTGAAATTAAAGATTTGTTTGAGCCCTTAAAAGATATTTTGCAGACCAGACATGAACATTACAGTCTTACAATAGTATTTTTGGGGCCTCGAAACTGACCTGCTTTGTCACCTAGTTACTTAATGGGAGACTGTGTCTGATTTTTTCAAACCAATCCTACTTATGCACATAAGTTCAGCAGATAAATGGATGTCTATGGCTGTAATTCTATCATGTTTCTCATATGCCTGATTTATAAGCAAAAACGAATAATTATTAATTGGTTTAAATATTCTTACTTTCACACAAACAAGCACATTATAATACTTTTGTGTCATGTTAAAGTTTAAGAAAACCTGTTTATTTTATTATTTTATATTCTATGCTTCTGTATTCTGGTTTGGAATGCAAGCAGAAGTGTGAATTTATAAGGAAAACCATTTTTATTGTATTTCCATCACTAGCAGACAATCTCCAAGAAAACATATTGTAAAGTTCTCATGTCAATTCTGCAGCCCATCAAAGTCCAAATGATCTGAAGAAGCATTTGGCCTCTGTCATGCTCGTAAAGTGGTGCCCTTTTGTGGATTATCAGAGCACCTCCAAATAACAATACAGTAATTCTAATTTCTTCATGATCTTGTTCTCACTTCATGCATCTTTTCTCTTTCCCTCTTTCTTCTTGCTTTTGCTTCTTTTTCACCTTTTTCTTGATCTTTTTCCTCCTCCTCCTCCTCCTCCTCCCCTTTGTTTTGTTTCAGGGGCTGAGGTAAATGATTTTTATACTTAGAAAGCTGTGAAGTTTGTGGTCATTAGGACCTCCTCTTCTAATTAGTTCCATAGCCTATGTCCTATTGGCCAAGAAAATTCAGTATCCTGTTCTGATGAGCCTCATCCTTGAGGTTGACAAAGGCTGTTGGGAGAAGTCATCACCAGAATGAAAAGGACATTCACTATATTTCATTGAGTCTCAAAGTTTCATAGGGAGACTTTAAATTTAACTGTGTATTCTATGGAGAATCAGTGTATTGAGAAGATCATTGGGTGATGTGCTCTTGGCAGTTCGTGTTCATGAAAAGAAGGGGCTGATGCATTCTGGACTAGCTGACATTTAAAAAAAAGTTTAAAGAATTTATCTGTTTGTTGTGAGTTGCAATAGTTTAGCTTGAAAGTCATCAAGCTATGGATCATTAATGACTAATGAATATTTGATAAGAAAGGGCATGGTCTTTTGGTTAGTTGTAGATGGTAGAAAGCAGTTTGTAGCTATTGCTGTCCAGATAACCAGCAGAAATGAAATTAATGAAACCTATGAACTTGTTAATAGTCAATCACTAAATGTAACATAGTGGAATTCACAATTAAAGACATAATTTCTCCTTAATTTTTACATTTTGTAATTTATTGTTCTGCTTTTATTTGCACTAAGACTTGCACATTTGCTCATAACTTTTTTTAAGTATGATGCCTCGTATTCCTCAACATCAACATTCCTTGATTTTGATCACCACAGTCTGATTGCTTGTTTTACAGGCACCTTGTTTTCTCAGTCTGTTTTTATCCTTCTGAGGTGTTATTTCCATTATTTACTTGACTGATTCTTCTATTAAGTCCTCTGTCTGGAAGCACTGTCTCTTTCTAATATCCAATGCTGTTAATAGATTCACTTATGCAGGCACTCAGTACTCCACATCGCTTAATCTCAGACTTTGGTATTCAATCAAGAACCTGATTATCTTCTTAGAGGGGCAAGGATCCACTTATCTGGGCAGGTATTGGCTTGTATCTTTAACAAGTGTACTATTCATAATAATGAGAAGAATGGTACAATCAAAGCTTTCATGGTGACTTTTACAGGAAGGGAATAGAGAATTTATCCAAATAGTACATAGGCCCTTGCATTCATTTATGGACATGTTGGTGTGGCCTTCTGTCAACCTATTATTGATTTTTTTTAAAGCCACTACAGTCATCAACAGAAATATGTTTGGAACCCAGTATGGCATATAACAGACTTGGGATGAAAAGCTGTTAGCAAAATAAGAATCAGTGGTAAAATTTACCTCTGAGAGATTTCCTCTAGTACTAAGGAGCGGAGAGGGAAACAGGAAGACGGTTCTATTTCAAAGACAAGATCACAGTTCATTTTCAAGACCTCTTATTTTCCTGCTTTATTTTTCTGGACACTCAGGCCAGTTGAAATCCCATCATAAAGATGACATTGCACTTCATATCACAGGTCATGAAATGGATGTATTGGAGAATAAATTGAATGAGGACATGCCAATTTTAACTAGGTAGGCAAAGGAATTCCATCTGAATGCATCAAAAATGAAGTCCACCCACCGCTTCAGCCACGAAAAAAAGAGGAGATTGAATCTTCTATGTTGTACTGCTCAGACCAATTGGGGTTCATTTCTTAGAACACAGAAAACAGTATATTGTGTCCAGTGTGCCCAGTACTTCAATAAGTCTTTGGGGTCTGCTTATATTCTGCTTCCAGCAATATTTCTAATGTCAAATTTGTGTAGTCATTTCAATCATATATATTGTATATTTTAATCATTTTATCCTCTGTGATTCAATGAACTGCCTCATAAAAAGGCAGAATGTATGCCCTCCATGTCTAACATATCAACCCAACCTTATCCCTCAACCAAAAGGTACTTTTGACAGGATACCTGAGAGTTGCAGACCACTCTTGATGCCATCTCCATACAATCTTCATATATCTTTTGATGTCTTGCACTTTTTTCCCGAATTGGAGTGTAACAACAGACATATAGGTGCTGGATGCCATCCTCCTTCAGGGACCATTCTCATCTGGCTATCCTTTACCAGGATTAGATTCTCTCCTCCATGACAGAGTGATTGGAGCAGGTCTCTCTTCATCACCCACTACAACCATACCTGACATTTATCCTGGGAATGAATTTCAGAATTTCACATACCTGCATCTTTTCCAAATTCTTTGGTGAGCGTTGGCATTTTATCTCCAGAGAATGAAACTGGTCAGAAAATTACTTAGACCAATGGTTTTCTTGATGGTCACTTGATAATAAGGCCATCATGTCACCCCCTATCTGTGAGTCAGTTGATGGCTGATCAGCCCAGTTCTGGAGCCACAGGTCTTATCACAGAAGGAGTTGGCATTAGCAGCTGTAGGAGGGGTGTTGGAGCAGTTTTTGCTGCTCTTTTCTTTTTCTCCACCTCTCCTTATCTATTCTGTGGTGGGACCTCTCAAACTGAGCCACATCCTCAAAGATTTCTGCTGTCCACTGGGAAAGGTTCAAGGCAAAGTTCTCCCAAGTGTCGACACAAATGCTGCACATTTTCATGAGTGCCTTGAGCATGTCCTTATATTGCTTCCTCTGGCCCCCAATGTGCCTCCATCCTTCCTGCTACTCCAAAAATAGAATCTGTTTTGGGAGGCACTGGTCAGACATCTGAACCATACGACCAGTCCAACAAAGTTCTTGATGAATGATAATGGCTTCAATGCTGGTGATGTTTGACCCTCCCAGGACACTAGTGTTTGTGCACCTATCTTCCCAAGAGATATTCAGGATTCTCCTGAGGCAACATTGATGATATTTCTCAAGCACTTTTGGGGGGAGGGCGGGGGAAACCTGGTCTCAGATGTTTGTTTCACATGGTAAGTGAAAGCTGGATCACTATAAACTAGTTATCCCCAAAAAGCACTTTTAAATTTATTTTAACATCTGTGTATTATGGTTATATGGGAAAGGTAGAAGAATATAGAACAAAGTATGATGCCTTCAACCAATATTGTGTGACCACTCATCCAACTTCTGTTTCATTATATTACAATATTGCAATCAACCATAATCTTCCATGTCCTAGATAGCCTTGTGTCTATGAAGATGGAGAGAGGAAGAAAAGAATTAAATGACCAGTGAGTTTACCACCAGAGGAAGAGAGATTTCTTTATTCTCATGATTCAGGAAAAGTCAGTCATGTATTTGGCAATCATTCAAGTTTAAAGCAATAATATAAATATCAACAAACATAAGAAACAAAGTTATTACCTTTAATTCAAGTTTTAAATCAATAATTAAAAACATGCAGAGGTAATATAATTTTAATTTCTCTTCTCAAGATCACTCAATGTATTAAAGTCAACTTATATCATTTAATATTAAAGAAATACCATCAATATTGCCCTTATTTTTGGTTGATTGTTAGTTACAGCATTAAAAGTAAAGCCTATAACAATACATAACCAGACCCACAACTACTTCTAGTTCCCATAGCTCTATTGACTAATGTCTTAGAATAGTGTAACTCATGAGCAAAGCCAGTGAAGTCAATGAAGTTTCAGCAACATAAAAGAGATGGGAGTTAAGAATGTGTCTGCATGGATTGGAAGTCTTTCTTTTCAGGTTTGGATTAAAAGATGTCTGTGTATGTGCTTTGCTTTCCTTTCCTTTTTTAATTTAATTCTGAAGTCTGTGACATTATGGCTCCAACAGAAGCCTTTTTGGTTTCGGTTTCATTTTGCATGATCTCAATACAATGTACTACAGTAAATGGCAGCTTTGTATGTCTTTCTTTTTTTTGGCCCAAGTGGCCAATATAAACAGTCTAAAGTTATGTGATTTTTTGCAGAGAAATTGCGCGGGGTGTCATATAACTTTTTCCATTCTTGTGTTTGCCAACATTTTATAATGTTACAGGCTCTAAGGAGTTCCAGCAATTTGAATTTGCCTGCTCAACACCTTGATTTCACTAGTGGTAAACAGCACTTTTCTGACTTTCATAACCTGGGATATTTCCTAGACTGCAGTTACTAAACAACCAATTTAAATATAAATGGTATACAGGGCACACTATTGGAATATAACCCATGTAGATTTCTACACAGCCATTTCTTCCATACATGCTTGACTGGTACAGTTAATCTAGAGGTTTGGGTCTTGGGAATAAGCCAGATTCCAAACTTATGCTAAACCTTCCAGTGCTGGCTCAAAGCATGTCATGGTCATGTTGTTCATGGCACTTGCGGTCTGTCCCATGAAAGCTCATCACTTAATAAATTATTTTGTTAGTCTTTGAAGTGCTACGTGAATGCTGGTTTGTTTTGTTAGAATACAGACTAACACAGTTACCTCGCTGTTAGTATATAACATACTTCTGTTAATATGTGCTAGAATGATGTATCCTTTTTCTCGAGTACATCACATTGTTGGCTCATAGGCAATTTGTAATGCATTCTATTATCTTTTTCTGCAAAATTACTACTTAGCTGGTTAGTCTTCCTTTCATAATTGTGCATTTGATTTTTTTCCTTCCTAAGTAGTACTTTATACTTGTCTTTATTGACTTTCACCTGTTGCTTTCAGACCAGTTCTCCAAATTGTCAAGAAAATTTTCCTTTCAGATTTTGACCTGCAAATTGCTAACATACTCTCTCAGCTTTGCGTTAAGTGCAGGTTTTATAAGCATACTTTCCACTCCATTATCCAAATCATTTAATGAAATTATTGACAGTATGGTACAGTAAGCTCCTCTGCAGAATCCCACTACATATTTTCTCCCATTTCCATGGTGAACTATTGATAATTACTCATTGAGTTCAGTCTTTAGCTAGTTTTGCACCAATTTATAGTACTTTCACTCAGATCACATCTCTAAATTCTTATGAGACTGTCATCTCAAGCCTTACTAAAATCAAGATGTCACATCATGTCTACAACTTCCCCTAACCCTCCAGCGACTAAGCCAATGACTTTGTCAAAGAAGGACACTAAGTCAGTTTAGGATTATATGTTTTTGAAAAATCCATGTTGGCTGCTCTTTGTATTGCCATTGTCCCTTAGATTACTCAAAATTGATAACTTCATAATTTGTTCCAGTATCTTTCCAGGTGTTGATGTGAGATGGACTGCCATTTGATTTGTTAGGTCTTCACTTCCCTGCTTTTAACAGATAGGTAAAATTTTGCCTTTCTCCAACTCTCTGAAATGTAATTCATCCTACACGTGTTTCCAGGTATAATAGCTAACTGTTCCAAGAGTGTTACATTTAGTATTTTAGCAGCCTGATGAGAATTTGATTAAGCCCTGACAACATCTAACTTGTATAAATATTCTTTAATCTACTTTTTTCCCCCTTTTGGCTTTCAGTCTTTCTCCCTTCTAAGTAGTAATTGTGTTTAAGTGTCTGATCTTAATTTGTTTTCAACGAGGACTAAAATAAAATAAGCATTAAATACCTCAGGCTTCTTGATGTTGTCTGTCTCCCTTTGATAAGTAGACAACCTACACTTTACTTATCCTTTTCTTGCTACTAATATAGGCTACATCTAGACTAGAGAGTTTTGTCGACAAATGGAAAGTCCATGCTACAAATGCATTCTGCCAACAGTAAATTGACAGAACGTGGAACTTCTATTGACAGCCTTCTGTCATTTCCCCAGGAGAAAGAATGCCTTTCTTGACAGAATCTCTGGTGGGGAACACCCTGTCCACAGCAATCACAGTTCTATGCTTCCTGCCTTCAGCCATTCTGAAAGGCACAGGCAGCCCCAGAAACCCCATGGCAGGAAGTGGAGAGTGAGGTAGCAGCCCAGCACCATGCTGCTTTGCCCAACACTGCCAGAGCCACTCCTTTCTGCTCTTTGGTGTGATGGCGAGCCAGCCAGTGAGCCAACAACCCTGCAACCCCTTGGGGCCCTCTAGGCAGCCCTTAGGTCCCAGAAGCCCCCCACCCCCCGCCACCACCGCCCCAGCAGAAAACACTGGGCCTCTTCATGGACTGGGCCCAAGGAGGAGATCCTATTGGACCCCTCCACCAAGAGGCATAATGCCCCTGCATATACCTGGCTGGCCACCACCTGGATGCGGTGGGGCTGCCTAACCCACACCATGGAGCAAGTGCAGGTTAAGGTCAAGGAACTCATGCAGGTGTACGCTCAGGACTGCAGCACTGGCCAGAGGTCAGGGACAGGACCAGCCATCTGCCACTACTATCAGGACCTCTGTCACCTCCTGAGGGGTGAGGATGCCTCCCCCATGACTGCTTCTTTGGACATGGCTGAGGAGGCCTCCACCACCACTGGAGCCCCAGTAGGAGGAGGAGCAGCCCAAGATTCAACCTGAGCTAGAGGCAGACTCTGGTTCTGAGGCCAGTGAGGACACCTTGGTGATTGCCCAGGACTCATGCCCTTCAAGCCATCCCAACTCCAGAGCATCCCTGGACCTCTTTGAGGGACACTCAAGTAAGAATCACACACCCATGGATGTGGGAGGTGGGCACAGATGGAGCATGCTGCAAGTCTCACAAAGCTGGCTTAGGCTGGATCTTGTGCTGCGGGAATCATGTGCAATGCACTCAGCAGACAGCCCCCAGGCTCTGGCACCAGCCCACTGCCAGCCTCATAGGAGGCTGACAAGCCCCAGGCTTCAAAGGAAGAGGGGCCTGCCAGCCCCTGCCATGGCTGGAAGTGGGCATGGCTGGAAGTGGGCCAGCCACATAGGTGATGGCCTCACCCCAGACACACCTGAGGACTGTGGCTCTTGGCTCGCTGGCATGCCCTCAAGCAAGAGTCAGCACTCACTCCCACGGAAAGCACTGTGAACAGTGTGTGTGGGGGCAGGGGGCTCATGGAGAGCTACACTGTGCCTGGATCACCTGCCATCCATGCAGGGATACCCCAGTGGCCAGCTGATAGCCCATTGAGTTGTTGAGGGGAGCTGCAACAGTGAGTCTTGACCCTAAGGCACCACAAAGACCCCATGCAGCAGGGCCTGCCATTCATGGCACATGTGCCTGAGCTACTGGGACTTCCTCATCCCTTGGCCCAGCTGGTGGTGGCTGCTGCTCACAATGGGGATTAGTGTCTTATGGCCTATGTTGCACAAATGACTCACCATCTTTCCTCCGCCCTTACGACTGCACCATCTGAGGGCTGGGCCAGCCCATCTCCTGATGAGGGCCAGTCAGTCCCACCCCAGCACTGGAGCAAACCAGCCTGGGACCAGGGTGGGCCAGCAACCCCCCCACCTCACTGTGAGGGTGGGCCCATGGCCAGAGGGGCTATCGCCAGCAGGGCGAGGACCTCCAGCAGTCAGATACTCACTGATCACCTGGAGTGGCAGCTGCAGGACAACTGGGAGTGGCGGACATAGGCCTGGGACCAATTGATGTCCCACTTTGATGCCACCACTGGCATCTGATGGGACCTGTTGGCCCAAGCTCCCACAACTGCCATCTCTGCTCTCCCCATCTCTGCCCCCAGGTATGCTGCAGCTGCTGTAATGGGCAATGGCCATAGCTGCCCCCCCCCACTCCACAGGCTTCTCTCCCATGCCGGCCCACCCTTCTCCCTCTGCTGAGCTCAACCTTACTGCAGTCCCACTGCCTCCATATCTCCCCATGCACCTGTCCCTTAACCCAACCTCAACACAACCCCTGAACCTGCAGCAGGCAGGGATGCTGATGCTGCTTGGCGTCCCACTCCCCCATGGAGTCATGCACCCACCCCGGATTGATGGCCCCTCCTGCTGTTCTATGCCCCTGCCAAGTTAAGATGCCCCTCACTCCCTGTTCCAAGTCCCCTGCTGTATATAGTTATATTGTATTGCACATTGTAAATAGTTTATCTCAAAGTTTAGTTTGAAGACATTTATCCATGTTAAAGTAAAACAAGTTTTTATTCTCCAACCCTGCATCCATGTGTTTTGGGGAGGGGTCAGAAAGGGGTGAGGGGGAAAAGGGAGGGGTTATGGTGTGGATGGGATAGGGCTATGGGCCTGAGGCATCCCACTGGGGGTGCCTTAGGGAGGGTCATTAGGGGATGCAGGAGAAGTTCTCCATGAGGGCGTCCTGGATCCTCACCCCATCTTTAGGGGCCTGATGGACGAGACTGGTGCCTGCCTGTTTGTAGCCAAGGTCAGTGTCTGTCCCCCATCCAGGAAGGAAGGCTTTTCTCTTTTCCTTCACAATGTTGTGGACAGCACAGCACGCTGCCACCACTTGGGGGACATTCTGCTCCCCCCATGTCCAGGCAGGTAAGGAAGTACCTAACACATGCCTTCAGGTGGTTGAAGGCACACTCAGCCTGCATGAGTGCCTGGTTTAGCTGGGCATTAAATAGTTTCTGGCTGAGGTCCAGGTGGCCATGTAGGGCTTCATGAGCCAAGACATGAGGGGGTAGGTTGTGTCCCCGACCATGCACAATGGCATCATCACATTCCTGACTGCCATTCCCCAGTGGGGGATGTAGGCATCCACCTCCATCCTCCAGCAGACATCGGATTTGCGGAACACCCATGCCTCGTGTTCCCAGCCTGACTACCCAATGTAGACATCAAGGAACTGCCCAGGGTGGTTGACCAGGGCTTGCAACACTATGGAGTGGTACAGTTTGCAGTTGATGGACCTGGTCATGCTGTGGTCTGAGGCATGGATGGGGATGTGTGTCCCATTGATTTCAGTTGGGGAACCCCAAGGCTGTGAATCCAGACATGACCACGTCCATGTCTGCAAGATGGACCACCCTTCACAGCAGGAGTGTGTTGATGGCAATTGTGACCTGTAAGGGACAGAGACCAACCACTCATCAGGGACCAAGGGACAGAGGCCGTGGGCTTTGATTGCCTCCCTTGCCCCCTCCTATTCCCTCCCCCAAGCTCTATGGAAGTCCCTCCCCATTGAGGCTTCCTCGCCACCTAGGCAGTAGGTCTGTGTGAGGATGGGATGGCATGGTCCCCTGGGGATGGGGCTTCCCCTCAGACCTCTGAGCCCACTCCCTGAGGATCCCCCTTGTGTGGGACATCCCCCAACTCTGTGCAGGGCCTGCAGCCCAAGAGTGCCTTACCTGCATGAGGAAAGCCCCAACAGTGGACTTCCCCATGCCAACTAGTTCCCAACGGAGCAGTAACTGTTGGGGATGGCAAGCATTCAGAGGGTGACAGCAAACCACTTCTTCACAGAGATGGCGGGACACAGCCAGGTGTCCTGTCTCCGGAGGGCAGGAGCAGAGCTTCAGAAAGTGTCCTGCATTCGGAAGTTCTGGAGCTACTGCTGGTCATCCTACTGCCCCATGACCAGCCAGTTCCGCTAGTTGTCACTGGTGCTGTACCTCCAGACATGTCTGAACACCGGGGGAGGGGTGAGCACAGGAGGGCCTATATGTCTCCAAAGGCATGCTCCTTGAAGCTGGTGACAGGTGCATCCCCGTAGAGGAGGTGGAGGATGGCTGTGATCAGGTTCAGCAGGAGCTGAAGCAACTGTGTGTGAGGCCAGTGTAAGCCCAGGAGCTGCTCTGGCACCATGGCTATCTGGAAAGCACATAGTCTCGCTCACAAAATTTGTGAGCCCTGCAGTAGTTATGCTGTCCCTCAGTGAGGTAGGGAAGCCTAAGCATGGGCAGGGAATGTGGGTGGGAAGAGCCCCTTGAAGTGTGCAACTTACTGGGGCTCCTAAAAGGTATTGCCAGCCATGTGACCCTGTGTGATGGTGTTCTGGAGCCCATTCTGTCAAGAGAGCAGCCAGACAATCTGGTCACTCTCTGTTGACAGACCAGATTGCTCTTTTGATCTGCTTTGGTGTGTGACCTCAGTCTGTCAACAGAAGTTTTCTTCCAACAGTGACTTCTGTTGACACAGCATTGTAGCGTAGACATACCCATAGATTTATAGAACTTCTTCTTCTCCAATCACATGCACAGCATCAACGAGTGTCCTGAATGCATTTAATATATTAAACCTCTATTGCAAGTGATACAAGTAGCTTCTCATTGGATTTTATCTCAAAAATTGTGACACTGAACATCAAAAAGGAGCAGTGGTCCCCCTTGGAGATACCATTAATCAGTACTTTGGGGCTAGATTGTCTTTCTTTTTTCTACTTTCCTTTCCTCTTCCCGTGAAAGGCAATTTCTGAGGGCAAATGCTACTTTTCACAATTACTAGTGCCTGCTGCAAAGAAAACATATATATATAGCTGGTCTAAACTTTGTTCAGTTTAAAGACATGTCCAAAGAGAAAACAGCAGTTTCATGGAATGTAGTTGTCAGATGCTGAGCCACAAGACCAATGGCACTTTTAATGTGCAGCTCTAAAAGGTGCTGAGTATCTCTTATGAGTTGATGAATGCTCCATCATTAAAATTAATAGAGGTGGGTAGTCTCACAGCATTTGTCCTCAGGGAGCCTTTGGGGTGTGTGTGTGTGTGTGTATATTAAACATAGCGGCTATGTCTACACTAGAAGCATCTGTTGAAAGAAGTTTCTGTCGACAGGGAACTATCGACGGAACCTCTGTCAACAGATTGCATGTAAACACCACTTGTTCTTTCGATAGACTTTACTGCTTTCTGGCACCAGAAAGCAGAATGGCAGCTCTGCAAAGTATCACAGAGGCAACCACGTTAGTGTGTATCTTCGAGAACAACAAGAAGTCCTGTGGCACCTTATTGACTAACAGATATTTTGGAGCATAAGCTTTTGTGGGCAAAGACCTGCTTCATCGGATGCATGAGTGTGGAGGGGGGGAAGGTTTCCAAGGGGTATTTAAAGAGTGGGGTCCCAGTAAAAGGGAGGGCCAGATCTGACAAGATCTATTCAGTCAAGGTGGAAATGGCCCGTTATCAGTAGTATGTATCAAAAGAGGAAAAAACAAGTCAGATCAGACAGGGGGATATCGCCTATTGTCAGAGTCTAACATGAGCTGCGTCTACACGTGCACGCTACTTCGAAGTAGCGGCACCAACTTCGAAATAGCGCCCGTCGCGTCTACACGCGTCGGGCACTATTTCGAAGTTAACTTCGACGTTAGGCGGTGAGACGTCGAAGTCGCTAACCTCATGAGGAGATAGGAATAGCGCCCAACTTCGATGATCAACGTCGAAGTAGGGACCGTGTAGACGATCCGCGTCCCGCAACGTCGAAATTGCTGGGTCCTCCATGGCGGCCATCAGCTGGGGGGTTGAGAGATGCTCTCTCTCCAGCCCCTGCGGGGCTCTATGGTCACCGTGGGCAGCAGCCCTTAGCCCAGGGCTTCTGGCTGCTTCTGCGGCAGCTGGGGATCTATGCTGCAGGCACAGGGTCTGCAACCAGTTGTCAGCTCTGTGTATCTTGTGTTGTTTAGTGCAACTGTGTCTGGGAGGGGCCCTTTAAGGGAGCGGCTGGCTGTTGAGTCCGCCCTGTGACCCTGTCTGCAGCTGTGCCTGGCATCCCTATTTCGATGTGTGCTACTTTGACGTGTAGACGTTCCCTCGCTGCGTCTATTTCGATGTTGGGCTGAGCAACGTCGAAGTTGAACATCGACGTTGCTGGCCCTGGAGGACGTGTAGACGTTATTCATCGAAATAGACTATTTCGATGTTGCAACATCGAAATAAGCTATTTCGATGTTGGCTGCACGTGTAGACGTAGCCATGGAGATGTTAACACCCAGGGCAGGGAAGCAGCTTTTGTAAGGGGCTTGTAGGAGTGTGAGAAGGAAGCCAGGCAAGGCAGGGATTAAACAAGGCCTGTTAGCCCAATCAGCCCCACCCCGGTTCACCTGTGGCCAGTGTCAAGCCTGGAGGAGTACAAGGGGATGGAAGCCAGCTCAGTTTGGGGCTGACCAGCCAAGAGGCAGGAGCTGGCTCTGAGGCAGGAGGCCTCAGGCAAGAGCTGCCACCTGATGAGCTGCTGGAGGGTGCAGTCCAGGAGCCTCCCCTAGGTACTGAGGGGAGGGGGGAGCTCCCGCCCCGAGGGAACCCCACTCCCACCAAAGAGGGAAGTAGATTCTCAGCGCCGCGCCCCAGACTTAACCCATAGACTTCGGGTTGGGGGCTGAGGACCCACCCAACAGGCCCTGGCCAGGGGGCCTAGCCACTAGACCATCCAGTCCCACAGGGGAGCTGCTCTCAGGGCCAGCCACTCCCAGTCTCTGTTTAATCCTTGGTTGATGGAGTCAAATTTGAAAATAAATTGCAGCTCAGAGATTTCTCTCTCCATTTGATTTTTGAAATTTCTTTGTTTTCGGACTCCTACTTTTAAATCACTTACTGAGTGTTCAGGGACATTGGAGTGTTCTCCTACTGGTTTCTGTACATTACTGTTCCTGATGTCTGATTTATGTCCATTTATTCTTTTACATAAAGACTGTCCAGTTTGACCAATGTTAATTGCAGTGGGGCATTGCTGGCACATCGTGGCATATATTATGTTAGCAGATGCGCAAGTAAAGGAGCCCCTGATAGTATGGTTGATGTTAGGTCCTGTGATGATTTCACTGATGTAGATATGTGAGAAGAGTTGGCAGCGAGGTTTATTGCAGGGATTGGCTCAGGTTTAGAGTTACTGTGTCATGATCTACAGTTGCTGGTGAGAATTTGTTGAAGGTTGACAGGCTGTCTGTAGGCGAGGACAGGCCTGCCTCCCAAGGTCTGTGAGAGTGAAGGCTCATTGTCTAGGATGTGTTGCAGATCACTGATAATGTGCTGAAGAGGCCTTAGGTAGGGGCTGTATGTGATGGCCAGTGGTGTTCTCTTGTTTTCCTTGCAAGGCCTGTCTTGTAGCAGGTGGCCTCTGGGTACCCATCTGGCTCTGTCAGTCTGTTACCTCACTTCCTTAGGTGGGTATTGTAGTTTGAGGAAAGCTGGTAAAGGTCTTGTAAATGTTTGTCTCTGCCTGATGGATCAGAGCAAATACGGTTGTACCTTAGTGCCTGGCTGTACGCAATGGATTGTGTAGTATGCCCTGGATGGAAGCTGGAGGTGTGTAGATAAGCATAGCAGTCCGTGGGTTTTCGGTATAGGGTGGTGTTTATGTGACCATTGCTTATCTGCACAGTAGTGTCCAAGAAGTGGATCTCTTGTGTGTACTGGTCCAGGCTAAGGTTGGTGGTGGACTGGAAACTGTTGAAATCGCGGTGGAACTCTTCAAGAGCCTCCTTCCCATGGGTCCAGATCATGAGATGTCATCAATGTAGCGCAGGTGGAGGAGGGGCGCTAGGGGACGAGAACTGAGAAAGCGTTGTTCCAGGTCAGCCATAAAAATGTTGGCACCCTGTGGGGCCATGGGTTTGCCCATAGCAGTGCCACTGATTTGAAGGTTTAAATTGTCCTCAAATCCGAAATAGTTGTGGGTGAGGATAAGGTCACAAATCTCTGTCACCATTTGTGTCTTGGTCTTATCAAGGATAACGTTCCTAACAGCTTGGAGTCCATCTTCATGTGGGATATTGGTGTAAAGGGCCTGTACATCCATGGTGGCCAGGATGGTGTTTTCAGGAAGGTCACCAATGGATTGTAGTTTCCACCTGGCAACGAGAAGCCCTCTCTGTTGACAAAAGTATCTACACTGCACTTCCGTCGACATTACTCTGTCAAGAGATTGTTATGCCTCAAATTTTTGAGGGATAATACTGTTGATGCAAATGCAGAGTTCTGTCAGGAATCTGTCGACAGAATGCTTTAAGTGTGTAGACGCTCCCTGAGTTATGTTGACAGAAGGCCCGTCTCTAGTGTAGACCCAGCCAGCCTGATTAAATATTTACCTAATAAACTCTCCCTCAGACATAAAAGAAACAGTTTGTTGTCCACAGATAGAACATGGAAAAATCATTTTGTAAATTTATTTCCTGGAAGTGAATCCAGATTTTTCAGTTTTTTTCTGAAGAAGGTCACTATGTCTAAAATAATTAGGAGAAGGTTATTTCAGCTGCTGTTGAATGAAACACTGCACTTTTCTTATTTTCAGTTGTTGCCTCTTTGTTTGAATCTTTAACATTTGTCAGTTGCTGAGTTTGTTGTTTTGGTTTGAAACTTTGTGTTAGCCTGGATATTTTGTTTGCTTGATCTTGGATTTCTGCCATCACTTGCTGAGGTTCTAACTTGAATTGCTATATTTTTGCTGAGCTTTTTATATGTCTTGTTTCTATCTAATATTTCTTCTTCTTGTTACTTTTTCACTTTGGCCTATTGTATAGCTCAAACCACTCACTGGGCTTCTTTTAGTTGTCTTTCTATTCAGGATGTATACTGTCTAACTGATAAACGCCCTCAGTTGCTGTAGGATTTTCGTTTTGTTGTACTACTGATTTCTCTGATGCCCTGTGTTAGGATTCTGGCTTGGCTAGTCTGCTGTTGTCTAAATTTGCTGTTTTTCAAATCATTATGCTGACTTTAATTTTGACGTATTTGTATTTTACCCATCCAGTCATGCTCTTTTCCCTCACTCAGTTTAATTACGCTCTGTCTGTGCAAATTTACATTTGTACAACTGCTGCAAATCCTATAGAAAGGGTTACATTTGATCTTCTATCTTTGTCACTGACTCTCCCCCATCCCCTTGCTAGTGGTTTCACTTCAGTTATTTGGTTCTTGCATATCACAGGGACCTCTTCTTTCTCTGTGTAGTTCCTTAGAGAGCTGTATCTAGAGACCCCAGGGAGTAGGGCCCAAGTTTGCTGGGTGCTGTATTCAGTGGTAACAAAAATACAGTCGCTGCACCAGTGAACTTGGTTGGTTACGGTAAACTCTTTCACATGTGGCATTCTGTCTTCCAGAACTCTCAAATATCCGGCATTTTAACCACAAGAAAATTTTAGTTACATTTTCCATAAGTACAGTATAGTGAAAGTAAATCCAAATAAATCTGGTAAATACAGTGTAAGTTGACAGTGTACAGTGCGATTGTTGTTCATAAATAAAGTATTCTGCATACATTTTTATTTGTGTCTTAATAGCTAATCATGTTTTTCTTTAGTGTTATGTATTGCTATGTATACTTGTCTCTTATTGAATATCCGGCAACCTCCCAGTACTGGGGCTGCCAGATATGAGAGTCTACTGTATTATGAAGACTGCTTTATCTGACAGTCACTACATTTAAACATCAGAGGTTGGGGTCAGGACAATTCCAGTAAAGAGACATTTACTCCAGAAATTACTTTCCTTTTCTTTGAGTGGCGCCTCAGTTGGTCTTATGGCTGCATTACCTAGTTAATCAGGCTTTCTCGGAGAAAATGTATGTTCAGCTTTGGTTGTCTTTTCTTTTGAATCTTCTCACTTTTTAATGCATGTGTTTTCACAATATTGTTAATATGCAGTAGGGTGGGTTTTGTATGTCTTGCATATTATTATGCTATGAGCTGAGTTACTAAGATGGGCACATGAGTGAGTAGATAAAACAAACACAAACAAACAAAAATCACAGATGTTACCTGAGAAAACACACCACATGTTTAAGAAGCTCTGTAATTTCTGTTCAAGTCAGATAATAATATACAAAAGCTGTTATATTAATAATCAGTCAGTTTTTCATGTGGATTATCACTGCCCTGTAAAACAACAAAATTACAACAGGCTTCTACCTCATGCAAAGCTTGGCATTGCAAAGGAATCTAATATGAGAATTTGTATTCCTTTCAACTGAAACCCAATTCTAAAGGAATAATCTTGGCTGTAGCCACGACTAGATGACTAATTCAGGATTCCTGAAATATTCCTAGACTGGTTTATAGAACTTGGATATGACAGTTACTTTCTTTATGATGTGTCATTTTAGGCTTCTGTATAAAAGAATGGATATAGTGAGCAGATAGTGACTTAGGATAAGGGGAAAACCAATATTTATTAATTCGAGACAAATATTTGCCTTTTAAGAACAACAAACCTGGCTTTTCACTGAAGTATAAATCCATAATATGTACTACAAATTCATTAATAGAATTTTAGTTCCTTCCATAGATACCCTGCAGCTTTCCTGTTCCTTTAAAATGAATAATGGTCAAAAGGGACTATTGAGTTAATTTTCATCAAAATATTACATCCTAGAACAGGGAAACTACTGTACCTCAGGGCCATCCTATCTTTACAGTGGCCAGCATTAGACGCTTCTTGAGAACATATAAGATATTCATCCTATCCTTGGTACTCAGCTCTTGGCTTATTTTTATCCTTTCTGAAATGTTTTTTATTAAGATAACTGGATATTTTCATATCCATATGAGTGTCCACTCCTTTTTTTTTTAAATAATTGGAGTTATGGGACTGGAAGGGACCTCAGGAGGTCATCTAGTCCAGTCCCTTGCCCTCTTGGCAGGACCAAGCACCATCCCTGACATTTGTTTGCCCCAATTCCTAAATGGCTTCCTCAAGGATTGAGCTCAACCGTGGATTTAGCAGGCCAATGCTCAAACCACTGAGCTATCCCTCGCCCCCAATTAAGTCCTTGGTCTTAATCACTTCCTGTGGCAATGAGGTCTTACAGTTTAATCGCATACTGTGTGAAAATGGGTTTCTTTTTATTAACTTAAAAATTTTTCAACTTTTAATTTCATTGAATGTACCCCTTGCTTTTGTATTATGAGACACAGAACAGAAATCCATAATTTAATTTCTCTGTGCTATTCTATCTAGCTATCTAGCTGTCTCATATGTGTCTTATCTCTGTCTTTTCAGTCCCTCTTCCCTTGTGAAAGCTTTTTCCATGTCTTTGATCATTCTGAGAAGGAAATTGAATTGACAGTGGCCACTGATTTTCATAAGGTGCCAAATGGTCTCCATTCCTATAGGACCTCAGTATTAGTGGAAGTAGATGATAGAAACATATAGATTCATCACATGACTATTTTCAGCCAGTCATAAGGCAGTATGTTTCTACTTTTATGGTACAGGTAAACCCGACTCCTCCAGGATGCTGTGAAACTTCAGTTAATTAGTGTTTATACAGCCCTTGACTGTAAATAGAAAAGTAGCTGCTGAAATACAAAGTAATATTAACATTAAAAGAAATACCATTATTTTCAGGAGAAACTTGTGATTTGCTGTATAATGCAGTGTATTTACAGAGGGTTCTTACAAGTCCATGTTTCCTGGCTAAATGCTGTTCCTGAAGTGGAAGACTAGAGCTGACATGATTTTATATGATTTTTCAAAGCATTATTTTTCTGATTTTGACAGCTTTGGTATTTTTCAGCTGATATTTTCAAGCCCTTCACTATTTCTTCTAATGTGGTCAGTTTATAAACATTAGTCAAATCTGAAAATAATCCTGCCAGGTTGTGCAAGCACTTTTAGACCCTGTTTTTGCAAAAACTAAAAAACTAAGGCTCAGAGAAATTAAAGGACTTGACAAAGGTGACCTTCTTAGTCAACAGCTGGGTACAGAATCCAGGTTTCCTGATTGCTATGTAGTGACCACTTAGCATTGCTCCTTCCCGAACAAAACATCGCACGATATCTGTGAGAAGAAAGTGTTACTAATACATCAAATCTTATCAATTGACTCTAAACTTATCTTGGCTTTCTTTTCACCAAGGTTTGTTGTAAATCTTACTAACTAGAAAGTAACAAGACTGGTGTCCTTGCTAAAAAAGAGAAGATTGATTTACTATATTCATATGGAACCAGCTGCTTCCTATGGGTATGTAATAATGAATTCAAAGCCTGTCGCTTTTACTCCTATGTAGACTAAAGAAGACTTTCAGAATTAGAAAACTATATAAAATACATATGATTGCAAACTTAAAAAATTATCCACTGTCTGTATGAAATAATTGTGTGCAATTTTTATTATGTAAAATTTTCCGATTCTTCAGATACTCTAATTGATTGTTCATTGGGCTCAGTCAGCCAAAAGTAGAGAGAAACTTTGTACAGACATCATTAGTTTTTCTCCATTTAAAGATTAATCATGAAGAGCTCTGGCTCTTTAATTCTGTAATTTGTATATTTAATGGGCTGCTGCAGAATCTATGACAGTAATTAGCATAGCCTGAAAACTCATTAATACGCAGCAACATGATTAATGCAGCATTAATGCGAACATGACTGAAGTTATTTGGGTTATGTAGTAAGAAGATTACAGCTAAAATGTCCTGTTTGTTTTACCAGTAGTGGGCATAATGGGGTGACAAAAATAAATAAAACAGGTATCAAATTAGTCACTCTAACATAAAGAAAGTATTGAAACCTAAACTGAGATCATTTTCTTTAGCTGTGAAAGTTAGGATTTATGGTGTGTCTCCTTTCATTTATTCATTCACACATTCATTGTGCCTGTATTCAGCCTTGTTCAGTCTTCAAGTTCAACCTGCTCAGCCTTTGGCAGCTTTAGATATTAGTATTATATCAGAAAACTCTTCAGATTCTTCCATTCTTCAGCTTTAGCCAACATTACGTCATAGAGCTCTGGGCTTAGGCAAATATAAAAAGCAAAGCAAAACTATCTTCTTGTTAATGATAGTAAAAAGGAAAATAACAAAAATAACTAGAAAGATTTACAGACCTGGAATTGTGCATTTTATTTACAAGTTATTGCAACAAACTGTCCCCATCTTTCATTTGTGATAGTTGTACTACCAAACTAAAGTAACTTGGCAATATGTTTTTACCTAACACACTTAAATATACCAAATTACGATGAACATTTTAAAAGTATTTTGGGAGTCATTAGAATAATTAAAGAAATACTTCTTCTCCCACTTCCCTGAGGGATGGGGCACTTCCAGTTCACTCACCCATCACAGACAGAAAGCAAAAGCAAGCTATCAAGTTTTCCTTTTTTCAAAACAAACAAAAAAAACTAACACCAAGTGGAGGTTCCATCCTGTGATGGGTGAAACAGAACAAATTTTATTTTAAATGTGAATATTTCTTTTACACAAAATCATATGTACTGGGACTGATAGAGGTATTAATAGTTCTTTCAGAAATACTAGTTTCTCAGCCTGTACTTATTGCTGGATGGTTTCTGTTGGAAAGGGAAAACATCTTGTTCATCTTCCAAGATTCTTATAACTTGTCAGAAATGATAGTTCTTAAAAGGTTCATAGATGAACCATGGCAAAAAAACTCAAAAGTTTTCAGAGTCAGAGGGCCAGATCTCAGCCAGGATAAATCAGCGTAACTACATTAATGATTTTGTACCAGTTGAGGATCTGAGGCATGGTCTTAATTTGTCTTAGTTACAGAATAATCATTACCTTTCCTTAATAGTAAAAATTTGCATTTAACATATGAACATGACAATTAAGTAGTATACCTACTGAGTCATTTTTCTATCATGCTGATTTTTCTACAGATGATTTCTCCCCTGTGCATTCTCTTTTAGACTTTTCTCTTTCACAATTTTTATTGTGATTTGAATTTTTTTCCTCTGTTTTATACTCCCCTCTTATCTTTATTATTTTGTAAATATTCGTAACGTGAATGAAGGTTTAAGTGGTGGTGGGGAGCAATGCTTTTTCACTGTTTGGATGGAAATGCAGTTCAGCTAGCCACAAATATATGCATCTAGCCAGATAGAAATGTAATATCTCTGGCAATCAGGCCTGCCTAGTGGGAAATAAACACACAACTGGAGTTTTGAGCGTGAAATTTCTGTAAAACCTGACCTGTTTCTGAAAAAAAAAATCCATTTTAAATGCATTTTTAATAAATCATTTTAGAAATGTTGAGACAAATTGGGTGAGTAATTCTCTTTTGCTGAATTAGTGTCTCTTGGTCAGGGAGGCAACCTTTCACAGCTCATCTTCTTTCGGTGACCATCTGTCCCATTTTGGCAGTAGCAGTCCTATATTTCAGGTGCCAGGAAGGCATCCTGACTGTGTACAAAAGGACTAACTGTCCAGTATTCACACCCCCTGCTGAGCTGCCCTTCCCCCAAGTCAGGGCAGCTGCAGCTGCAGGTAGCAGGTGTTGGCTGGAGAGCACATGCAGCATGTACTGACTGGCTAGGTGTGCAGGCTGCACCAGGAGAAGGTGCCTGGGGCTCTGTCATATGGTAAGGAAAGGTATGTGAAGGAAATGTTTGGTGAGTCTACTTACATTCAGCTCCACATGACCTGCTCCTCTTCCGGTCTGGTCTGATATTTACAAGCCCTATGCATAATATGATACAGAGAGCAGGAAGTCTGTATTGGTCTGACTACCTGTCTACACAGCTATTGGGAGCGTGCCTTCTGCCTAGACAGGCATACTCTTGCGAGTTCTGCTTGAGCAGGGCACTGAAATAGCAGTGTGGACTTTTCAGCCTGGGCAGCAGCTGGGGCTAGCCACCCTTGTTCAAGCTTGTCCAATGCCCTGGTCTGAGCGTGGCGTGGTTACCTAAGCTGCTTCCTATGATGCAATGTCTCTACCGCCTTTTTTTTTCCAGCAAACTAGCTGGAGCTGGACTAACATGAACCTGTCTGTAGTAGTAAAATGTAAATAGAAATGATTCCTGTTGTGTTGTTCAATAGCCTTTGCTGGGTAATCACACACTGATAGTGTCTCACATTTCCCTCCTTAATCCAACACATTTATTTCATTGGCTCCTTTATATTGTGTCGTCTATGAAATTAAGCCCAGATTCTGAAGTGCTCTGCACCAGTGCTGTCTACCCTGAATCTGTGTGGAGTCCCTATTACATTAGTGGATTCTCATGAATGATTAAATTCAGAATTTCTATACAGGTTGAACCAGAACACTCTGGTCCAGCAAAAGCTGTAATCCAGCATTATCTTAGTTGACTGTTTATCATGGGCGTGGCCAAGTTTCCCCTGTTTCCATGAAGTTTATTTCTAGCCACCATCCCCAGCACTTAGTGCTCTGTCCTGTTCTTTATCTGTAATTTACCCCAAGTGTCTTCTAAGAGCCCCGTGGGAAGTGAAAATATTGGTAACGCTACTAAAAAATGTTCACCTCCTGTTGTTTGGAAAATTCTTTCGTCCAGCACCGGTGAGGTCCCAAAGGTGCTGGATTAGAGAGGTTCAAACAGTACTTACTGAGATAGGGATCTGAGGCCTTCTCTGCACTGTGACACTCCCAACACAGTTTTGGTTGCTTTGAAATAAGTTTTCAATACTACAGATAATTTCACCCATACATATGCCTCCTACTTCTTATAAATATATATTTTTTTTTAACTTTCACCAACAATTGGGTCATAAAGGGTTGTAAGATAATTTTGATAACCCTGATTTAATTAAAAATCAGAGTTAAATTTGCTAAATTGACCGAAAGGCACCAGTTATAATAAGGAATGGTAATTTCAGAATTTTCATCATTATGGTGATGAGGCTTATTCAGGTCAGAATGACTGACCCCAAATCTATGTACATGTGTTAGAGCTGGATTGTAGCTTTGTAGTAAGCTATGTACATGAGCAGACTGGAAAGGAGATTCTGACTTGGACTTTAGGGATTCGGTCCATGTCTGCCTTTGCTCTCCAGGGAAGAAACCTGTGCAAGACCTGTATCTGCCCTCCTCCCCACCACCACCACCACACATAGCTATGCTAGCTGGTGCCTTGAAAAGTGGAATCAAAAATCCAACTCAGGGGTTGGCAACTTTTGGCAAGCAGCCCATCAGGGCAATTCACTGATGGGCTATGGGACACTTTGTTTATGTTGGCCATCTGCAGGCATGGCTCCTGCAGCTCCCAGTAGAGGCAGTTTGCTCTTTCTGGGTAATGGAAGATGCTACAAGCAGTTCAGGCTGCAGGAGCTTGCTGGCCACCACCTCCCACAGCTCTAGTTGGCCAGGAATGGTGAACTGCAGCCACTGGAAGACTCTGCTGGTGGACAGTCAGTGTAACCAGAATGTCTCGCAGCACACAAGTGGATTAACCTGATGGACCACATGCCGATGGTTGCTGACCCCTGCTCCAGTTAGTACTGTATCTGCATTTTTATGCCAATAGTTTACATTTATCCTGTCTTAAATGGCTGGTTACCTTCAGTCTGTATTTTGTGTTGGTGCATGCCAGGAAAGCATATCTGGCCAAGGGCAAAATAAAAAATGGACCAAGTTCTTTTTCAGGCCAAATCTGCATCCCATACCCATTCAAATGTGGATGGTTTGTGTGGATTCTTGGAGTACTAGCTATCACTTTACCTCTTTTAACTTTGAATGCTCTGGTCTGAATCCTTTATTATTTTGTTGATATTTTTTTCTTTATAGAAAAGTGTGTAAACCTGCTTTACAGCTTGTAACTGATGGGTTCCGTCATGTTCAGCATTTAGGCTATGTTTAAAATTCTTGTTGGTTTTAACCCATGAAGCATTAACAGCATCTTCGCAAGTTAATGTGTGTCACGTAACCAGACCTGCGGAATAAGCAGAGTGAATCTTTAGTTGTAATTCAAAATCCAATTGATTTAAAATTACATTCAGATCAAATTATATTCCCTGGCTGGTCATGTTTTCAATCCAGGGTGCAACTGCTTTGTGCTGCAAGTATGAACTGAAGTTTATTTGTGTGATAAATGAAATATTGTAGTAATTATAGTGTTGCTATTGGGGAAGTTGATTATAATTGAATACATACAGTGCACATGGTGTAGCTAACAGGACATTTTAGAAATGTCTGCTATGAAAGCATGGGTAGAGTCTGTTTCTTTTAGAAGTTGCCTTGCCTTGCAATTTTTCTGCTGTACATGTAATTTAATTTCATAGATTCAGATACTTTAAGGTCAGAAGGGACCCTTATGATCATCTGGCTCGACCACATATCAGGCCCATTAATGGGGTGGAGGGCAAAGGAACAATTGCCCCAGGGCTCGGCAGTTCAAAAGGTCTCAGGGCTCACTGCTGCTGCCAGTACCCCTGCAGCAGAAGTGGTGGCCAGTGCCCAGGACCTTTTGAATCACCACTAGAGTGGCGTGTTGTGTGTGACTTTGAGGGCTAGGAGGATAGAGGTGGGGTATGATGTGGGGCTCTCTAGGTGTTGCTGAGAGCTGGCTTCCCATGCCCCGCCCCTCCTGCCAAAGTTTCTGCTCTTTCTGGGAGCACAGATTCACTCCCCAACCACCAGCTTACCCAGGGAACTGAAAATTCTGTTAATTCCCCGTCCACTTGTACATTGCAGGCTACAGAACCTCACCGACCACTCCTGATAGAGACCCGTGGTTTACTGGCCAAGTTACTGAAGTTCTCAAATCATGGCTTAAAGATTTCAAGTTGCAGAGAATTCACCATTCACACTAATTTAAACTTGCAAGCGACCTGTGCGCCACATTGCGTGAGATGTGGTTTAAAAGAAATGAGGATCTCTGCCAATTTACCCTTTCTGACCCCAAATATGGTGATTAGATCCTGAGCAAGTGGGCAAGACTCACACAGCATTTACCTAGGAAAGATCTCTCTCTAGTCTTCAGTCCCTGGTTGTTAGAAATTTTTGCTGTTGGAAGTAGCCAGTGGGCCACATGCCTGTATAGAAAGGTCCATAATACTACCCACTCCATAATTTATAAGCTGGGTTCCAAAGACTGTTAAGTTTTTTTTGTCCCTGTTGTTCCAGAAAATTGCCTCACTTCTTCTAATATCATTTTGTTCCAGCAAAAACTGTAAAGGGTGAACTTCATCCTTTTACAGAGATCTTTTGAGACCAAAATCTATAATCAAGCCATTGAAATAGGGTGTAAGAAAAAACCGAGTGCCTAGTTCCTGTGCAGAGGAGTCAGTTTCACTGTGCCAACCCACAAAACATGCATGTTTTATTAAAGTAGATAAAGTTACCTCCATATCTGTTGTATTCCTTTGTAGTTAGGAAATGGCTGCAAATTAAGGTTGTGTACACACAGGCACTTATTCAGAGCAAATTGTACCAGTCCAGGTGGAAGGTACAAGTAGCTGTTGTTCAGGCATCAGAATCCTTCTCTGTATTCTCCATGGGGCAGAGGTAATGTGCAGGTCATCCCATCTTCTCAGTGAGTTTCTGAGAAGGGAAATGAGCTGTTGCTCCTGTATTTTCCTTACTCTTTGACGATGTGTACCTCTGAGTGCAGGAATTGGCATTCCAAATGGCCCCTATTTGGGACATGTGAAGAAAGAAGGAATTCTCCCATCTGGCATTTGTAGCCTTTTAAAGCACCACTTCTTTAGTAGAAATGTGTTTGTTATTGGAGGAACTGGTCCTGACCCCTTTATGTAGGTTACCTAACTCTTTCCTAACTGCAAAAATCATTTGTTCAACTTTTTGGAGGAATTCCAACAGTTTCATTGATTACAAGAAACTTTTGGAATTAGAGGGGGAAGAAAACCTTTGGCCTGGAGAAATGCTTGTTTGTTGTCCTTTGAAGGTTTCTTTTTTCTGTTTTTTTTTCTAAGTTTTACTTAGATATAAAGAGTTGAAAATTTCCCTTCTCATTATAGCAAGAGTCTTGGGGCCAGTCAGGCCTCTGATGTGAAGAAAGAAGCTGTCCTTTAGTTAGGAACTAGGTGATGGCTACAGCCAGTCAGATGCCCCTGGTAGGAGGGTAGACCTAACTTGAACAAAAAGGTTGGGTGGAGTCCAGGAGCATGTGAAATGCTGTTGCTGCTGGGAATGAGCTAGTTAGAGAGAGGGACATGATATTTTTTGACTCAGACTAAGGGATCTCTGTTATATGAAAAGGGGTTGGATGCTTTAGAGTGTCTTGGCTAAATGGTCAAGTCCTCTTTGCAGCTGGAGTAGGCAGAAGATCATTGTGGGGACCTTGAGGAAGGAGTGCTGCAACACCAGGTCTTCCAGCCAGGGGTTACTCTGGGATGGTGAGTCTTGTGACTCACCTTTCCTCCACCTACATTGTTGTTGAAAATTTTTGTATCCTGCCAACATAATTGAACATGATCATTAATGTCAAGTTCGTACATATGCTGTAGAAGCAGCAGTAGTGCACACAGCACTAGAAGCGTTTGGGAACTGTCTAAGACATTGTATTTGGGACCATGGGAGAAGAGGGATGACAGCAGGGCTGGTGTCCCCACAAACACACTCCAAATCCAAGATATGGTCCCAGTGGCCTATTCCTCCCACCTCTGGAGATACCATTGGGGGGGCAGGACCCCCCCAGTTCTTGGGGAGGCAGAAAGAAAGAGATTGGACCAGGATGGGTTTCCCTCTGATAATCTCCCAGCACCTAGCATCAGTGACTAATCCACCACATTAGGATTAACAGCCTTCTCTTGCTAATCCGGTAGACAAAGAAATCCCCCTTGCAGTGCTGAAGCATACTGCTACTGATGTAAGATAGGAATGTACATAATAAAATTTATTTGCCTCTTTTCCTTTCAAACACCTCTAGGGAATTACATTAATAAACTGTTAAACGATATATATGTATATTGCAAAGTCAAACTCTTGAAAATTAGGAAATGCCAGATTTACAGGTGCCTGTGCAACCTTAATTCCACCCTTTTCTGCTTTGAAATACAAGCTGGGTGAGGTAATATCTTGTATTCAGTCAGCTTCTGTTGGTGAAAGAGACAAGCTTTCTGCCTATGACTTTCAACAGGCTTTAATTATATGATCACATGTACTTTTTTCTGTAAGACTTATTTTCTAATGCAGGATGATTTTGCAATAGGCCAGAAATAAGGTCATGTGGGTAATGGTGAATTTTACGTCTTCCAACATTTTACTGCTTTGCTTTGTAATCGAAAATAACATAGTTTTTATTATTTTTTGAAATATTCAGGTGTTACAATCTAAGTGGGTGGTCACCAGACCATTCACGGAATCCAGCTTTTGGGTCCCATTTGCATTTAAATCAGCAGGGTCTTGGCAGAATCCAGACAAGGTCTTTAACCTGTCTCAGATCCTTGCTTGGGACATGGGAATCTGCAGTTCAATTGTCCTAGGTCCCAAGATCAGTGCTGAGACTTTCCAAGCTTCCCAGACTGCTTTTTCTAACGAGCACTTGCAAACTTTTGTCCCTCTGATTTATAATTTAATTCTTTGGGGACATGAAGTAGGCAAAGTGAAGAACACGGGTTTTATGTAGGTACTTATTAAATACATATACTTTTCTCTTAGAAAGCACAAGGTAGTTACAGCTCTATGCGAACAAGAATCACTTGAACACAATTCTTCCCTCTGGACCAAATTTTAAGCATTTTCAGGGCTGATTCACGTCCTTAGTAAAATGCAAAGTCCCTCTTGTCCTCACTTCTCCAGTTGCATCTTGCGTTTTTCACGATGGACTAGCTCTCTTGCTTAGAGAGACTGTGACTTTAACAAGAAAAATCCATGCTCCATTCCTTCAGTTCCCACCCCACCACCATGTTAGTTTCTAGTCTAAGAATCAAAGTCAGATGCTCTGTCCCTAGCAACCATGTTGGTCCATCATCTTCACTTTCCAAGAAACAGACGTGACAATTTCTGGTGATCCTAGTAACCCTAGCTATGAAGCTGAGCTTTTCCAGCTCCTGCAGAACCTCTTTCTTTGCTTTTGAATGGATTTTTTTTTTCATCCGAGAGCAGGGCATTACTTGTGCACTTAGTCATGCTGGTTATGTGAGCATTCTAGTTGCTCAAAAACTGCATAAAAAAGTTTACTGTACACTAATCACGAGTAATTCTGTTGAAGTCAGTTGAGTTCTGTGCTCTTTATTGCTACTTAATGGAAGAAGTAATATTACTTTTAAAGGTTTAAAAATCTCTGTGTGTGTGTGCACATATATAAGAAGCTCGTTTTAAAAGAGAGAAAGTCAGAAGCATCCTCCAGAAAGGTGGACAGACAGGCTGAAATACCCATATAACTTAATTTGGGTAAAATAGCACTTGACTGTATAATATTTCATATTTGTCTGGTGAAAGTTATGTACAATTACTTTTAGTAGGTATTTTAATAGCATGATTTTTCATTACCCAGAATGCTTTTTTCATATCTGTGATTGCTTTGTGTTATACTGTTTGAAAGCTTGCACTGCGATTAAAATATGAGAGTCAAAAGATAGTACTTTTGGGTAGAGGTAATTAACTGGCATTATCTAATATGAATATGCATTGGCATTATGATTCTTTAATTTTTTTGTAATAGATTCTGTCTACAAGAAAAGCTTCCATTACTTCTTATTTTCTGCCTGGCATAAGAAGGGGAAAATTAATGTGAAAAGGTTGAATTGTTTGATACAGCTGGGTAAAACCCAATAAATTACCCTGTTCTGTATTAAGTACTTTGCGAGGGATCACAAGGACATGAGTATTGATGTATTTAAACTAAGCAACAATGGAAAATCATGAAAATGCTACTGCAAATCAGTTCTTGATCTGGAAAATAATGATTGCATGCAATAGAGGGATGGTGTAATCCCCTTTCCACCTATTTTTCACCTCTTTCTTCCAGCTTTTCCCCTTAAACTTTCTTCATCTAGTAATTGTAAGCAATTGTCCAGTCTAAGCATTTCTTGTATAAATGAGTTTTGTAAGGGTGTTCTGATGCTAGGCTTGCTGGTTTTTTCCCTAAAAACAAAATGAAAAGGGTAAGCGTATATACTCTTCCAGGGGAATACAAGCAGGCAAATCCATGGCCATTAGTGTCCACTATGCTGATTCAATTCAGGTAGCATGGTAGCAGGTACAACAGCAGAGCCAAGTGAGCAATCTGGAAGTAGTAATTTTTGCTAGTCAGAAAAAAAAAACTAACTAAATTAGGATATAGTTATAAAAGACATGTCACTGAGGTGTATAAGGATTCAACCCAGAGAATGGATTTAAAGTATCAGACTGCAACTTTACTTGTGTGACATTTCTTGGAGGCCATTCAATAACGAGTAGGAAGTTTTCGTGTCACCCTCCTGTTTGTGAGTCCAATTCTGGAGCCGCAGATCTTATCACAGAAGAGGCAGGTGTTAGTAGATGTTGGAGGGGTGTGGAGCAGTTTTTGACACACTTTTCTTCTTCTCTGCCTCTCCTCATTGGCACTGCAGCAGGGCTAGTCAGATTGCACCACCCCCTCATGGATTACCATTCTCCATTGGACTTGAGCAAGGCTTTCCCAGTGTTGACACCGATGCTGCACTTTTTTGTGTGTGCCTTCCGCTTCTCCTTATATCACTTCCACTGGTCCCCAACACTCCTCCCTCCTTTCTCCAATTCAGAAATCAGAATCTGTTTAGGGAGGTGCTGATCAGACATACGAACCACATGACCAGTCCAATGAAGTTGTTGATGAATAATAATGGCTTCAATCCTGGTCATGTTTGACTTTTCCAGGACACTAGTGTTCATGTGCATATCTTCCCAAGAGATTTTTGGATTCTTGTGAGGCAGCATTGATGATATTTTTCAAGTACCTTCAAATGATGCTTGTATGTTGTCCAGGTTTCACATGCATATAGTAGCATTGGAATAACCACTGCACGGTATACAAGGATTGAGTGACATAAAGGTGTAGAGCATACCCCAATCCTGTTACGCAATGTAAAGGAAATAGAGTGTACGCAATCAACAAGAAACAAGAAGGCAGACCGTCCTCTGCTTGGACTCCCAAAACCACCCATGGGATCTAGACAGCTTCTGAGATTCCTGACCAACATGGAGAATATCTCAATCTTCACTAAATGTCCATGAGCAACATTAGTCACCAAATTTCTGTTGAGTCCTGCAAATAAAATTACCCAGGGTTCTAGGCCTACTCTTCTAACTTTCTTGCAGTTGGACACTGGGGGACAATCAAACTAATTCCACACTGAACATTCATGGATACTATGGGGAAAGTCAAAAGATCCTCAAAGCTGATTTTATTATAAGGGAAATTCCTTCCTGAATCCCCTGTAAAAGAGTCATACTGGGTCCAACAGCTCAGTGGAACTGGTTCTGCACCACTGTGGACCCTAGCATATAATGGGGAGTGGTTAGGTGCTGTTTGAGGGCTGCAAAGGTGGCAGCCCTAGGAGCAGAGAGGGGTACACTGGGAAGGAAGATCAAGTCTGACTACTAAGGCGTGTCCATGGCACTGATGGCTTTCCATTCATCCTCTCTGGCTTTATGTGATTCTGCATAAGAGAATAAGAACACCTGTGTCTGATAGGAGGAGTTACAGCTCCATTTTCCCTCCCTGCAGCTGGTTCAGCATTCTAGTAGAACTAAGGTTAGAGGGAAAAGATGGTCATGTTTAAAACTATTGTACTGTGAAAACCATAGTGCATTGGTTATGCCACCAACAGTATGTCTCTTTGCTTACGAGCCCAAAGTTGCTATCATATACAAGTTTAATTTACTGGTGTGTGTTTTCACACAAAACACTGAATCAAGAAACTCAGGACATAGAAAATCACAGTAATGCTAACAAATACATATTGCATCATTTAAGGTTCTCATACGAATAATTCTCATGTGTAGTGAAATTTTCGGCTTTTATCCCATATTTGGTTTCAGAGATTGAGAGGAATGATGAGACGGCTGTCACTAATCCTGTCTTTTCACTTCCCTGTGCAAAATAGTGTAGAGTTAAAGGCTCCCAGGGCCATGTTTTTAGAAGGCACTCAGACTTGCATTTGGATTTGCATGTCTGAAATTTTTTATCCAATATTTAGATCATGTGGTTTTGCATAATAAAAGAGTGCTGGTTTTGGTAATATAATCTTAAATGTTAATGGATGTGTTTCTTTGGTGATTTTTCAGACTTAGGCCAGTCTTTTGAGAAATATATTTCAATGTATATAAAGTCACTGAGGTAGCTCTTTGGCTTGGTGTTTCTGTTTTGCATAAAATTAATGAAAGAAAGGAAATTTTGCTCTTGTGGATCTTTATTTTTGTTGCTTGATGATAATTTCTGAACTCCTCATTTCAGAAGCTGGAAAGAAGAGCAATTAGGTAGCAAACTGGGATGTTTTATGCTGGGGAAAAATAACTACTCTACCTTTATATTGTCCCTCAAACTATTTCCAATATTCGCTAAAACTTGTTTTCCCATACTTTTTATTATTTTTTTAATTTAAAATCTCTCCTTTCATTTGGGAGAGGAAGAGGGCCTCTGGAAAAAGCATCACATTATTTTGAAAGGAATTCGAAAGAGCTCATTTTGTGTGTGGATACTTCCCTTGTTCTTTTGGAAGAAGGCCTGATTTTTCTGAAAGGATGTGCTAGTGGCTTGAGTAAGTGATAATACTGGAATTAGAGCAGAATTATTTTGGGTACTTGGTCCTGTCCTCAGCCACTAGAACGGGCTTCAGCTAGAAAAAAAGAAATGTAACTGAACTCCATAGGGCCCAGTTCTGTCACCCTTACTCTGAATGAATAAAGTCTTATTGCACAAATAGTCCCTTTGATTTCAGTGTGGCTGCTGCTTTGAATAAGGTGGTGCTCAGCTTGGGTGAAGGTAGCAGAATATAACACAGTAACAAAATCGGATTTAATATTCACATTTCCATAATGACATTTTGATCTGCCATTTTGTTGTTGGGGAGAGCAGCTTTTCATTTTTAAGATGAGATCTTTATCTGAAAGAAGTCTTAAGAATTATCATTTTCATTAACTATCTGCCTGTTTTTTCTAACCAGGTATTAAGGTGAGTTTTAGAACCATGGAACCTGATGGTCTGATCCTTTTCTCTGTGTCACCTGGGAATCAAGAGGAATTCATTGCACTTCAGTTGCAGAGTGGACGCCCTTACTTTCTTTTTGATCCACAGGTATGGTGAAGAGAGTGATAAAATAAAAATAGCTTTATTATCGATCCCCAAGGCATATTGTATGCTTAGTGGTATAAGAGGATGGGGGTGCTTGCTTTTTTCATTTTTTTCATATTGATCCAGGTTAATGGGTTCTTCAGAACTTTAGTAATTGGTTTTCTTTAGAATAGAATCACTGAATCCCCTTGCAGGATTTTGTAACATTTAGTTATATTTGCAAGCATTAACCTGTTTAGAGTTTCATTAATTAAAAATATTTTGTTAAAAAGTATTTTCTTACCAATACAACTGAATTAATAATCATTAGTACCACTTTAAAATTCATTTTTAAATACTAGGACAAGAGTTGTGAAGATGCCACTCTTTGATTACTAAACAAAGAAGTATACATTCCTTGTAAATATTTTCAGCAGCCCAGTTGACTGTACATCTGTTGACATCCCTGGGAGTTTTCTCGTTATCTTTAGTGGGAAAACAATTGAGTCCAAACTTCAAATTGGTGCTGACAATACATATGTTTACAACCTTTTTTAATACTGGTATTGAGACTTGTATTTTTCATTATACCTATTTAAAAAAAATTAAACTCTGTGGCCGTAGCATCTTACAGATATAGCCCCCCCCCAATTGATTAAAAGTTATTCAGTGTGCAGGTTAGATGACTGCATTAATTCTCTTTTTAAAAGAATCAAGAATGAAATCTTGTCCCTGTGAAGCAAATGGGAATTTTTTCATTGGTTTCAGTGGGGCCATGATTGTACTCTGGGCTCTGATCAAAGTGCATTAAAGTCAGTGGAATGCCTCCCATTAGTTTCAGTAGGCTTTCAGTGGGGAGCCTAGTACTGTGACTTTTTAATATATATTTAAGGGATTGGAAGGGATAACGTTGGCCTTGTAAACCAAGGGTTGTAAATTCAGTCCTTGAGGAGGCAATTCAGGAGTTTGGGGCAAATAGATTAAAAAAATAATCTGTCAGGGATGGTGCTTGGTCCTTCCGAGAGGGCAAGAGACTGGACTCAATGACCTCTCAAGGTCCCTTCCAGCTTTATGAGATATGTATGCCTCCATATAGTGAGGACCTGTACTCTAGGTATTTAGTCTAAAATACTTTGACAGGGTAAATACACACAGAAACAGTTTTTTTTAAAAAAAAAACAAACTGTGGGGAGCTGTTCAAAATTAAGCCCCAACAAATGATTCAAGAAATTAATTCTGATGTGGTCCCTGAAAACCATTTATGATTTTCCAAATCTGAAATGCCTTGTTTTACATAAGCATATTTAAGTTTGATCACAGTATCATTCTACTACTCTGCAGTAAAAAAATGTTACCGAAGCATTTGATAGAAAGTAGTTTGAATACAGAGAACAGTGACTTCTAAAATTAAGAACAGATTGGCACATGTATTTGTGTGGTCCCAACTTGAACTGGTTACAAATACATGTGATTTCTGATGTATAAAACTATTAATGTTCTAGATTGTTGCCAAAGATAATATGAAGAGCCACTTATTCAGACACCTGATCTTTAGAATGCAGCATCGTTTGTAACAATTTTAACGCTAACTAAGTACACTTTGATGAGACAGCATTTAATAAAATGCTCATTAATTTCATCATTAGCAAGGGTATGCTAAGAAGTAAGCCAGTTTCTTATGTCACGCCCAATTAGCATCCCATGCTAGTAATCCCATTAGTATTGTTGAATTCACTAATGGAAAAACTAATGGGCATGCTACCAGGGCACATTAATTGGGCATGACACCAGTTCTGCTTTTAATTATTAAACTACAATAATGAAATGTGTGTTTGTAAAATATTAAAATGTTGAAATAAGGCAGAAGGCAATAAAAATTATACATGAAAATATGCATGGGTGCATGTAAGTGTATGTGGGTTTGGGTTATCATTGTGGAAAAGTGAACTGATATAAAAATGTCTGCAAGTCTCTGAAGTAGGTACCTTTAACAAAGGAACATGCATCTATGTGGCAAACATACTGCATATGCTCATGGGAAATTATTCCCTCTTTTTAATCTTAAATATATCATATGTATTCTCATGCATGGTATGCACAGTGACAGCATCCAATTAAAACTGTAGTGTAGAAACATGTACTACATTAAGTTCCTGTATTCTGGCCAGCCACACTCAAAGTCTGAATAGAAGGAAGCTTTATTCCTTTAAGCTAATGCAACTTTAAAGGCTGTGGTAGTAATGTTCTACAAAGTACGTATCACGTTAGTATATTAATATTCTGAAGGAAAAAGTAAAGTCACTGAAAGGAAGAGAAGTTGAGAACAAAGGTGTAAACACAAATTACAGAGCTATCTTTTTCATTTACTGATGGACAGTGGCATAGAGGTGCCAGAAACTATTGCTAAAAAACAAATGAGATTAATTGCAAGTTTAGAAAGTAGTTCTCTGAAATCTGTCCACGGAGTAACTATTTGCAAAAAAAAATTTACTTTATTAATATCTCCTGACTTTGCAAAGTAACATTTTTGAAGTTAAATACTTGCCTTTTAAAATTTTATATGCTAAAGATATGAGCATTCATATGTGTTTGCTGCTTCTTGTTCAACAAGTCTGATTTCACCTTGTAATGAAATTTCAATACAGGATGACGTCTATCAATAACTAATATTTACCTTTACTCCTGTGAGTGGTCCCTATTTCTGTAGAGCAAAGGATTTTTATGGGAGTTGGCTTAATTGTAGCCAGGTTTAAGCCAAGTTGTAGAAACCAAAGCAAAATTATATTTGCAAACTTAGGCTACATTAGAATCAATTTAAAAATGACTTCAGCTCCATCTCTTGAAGAGGTATACCATAAACTGTCCTAATCAACATTCTATCAGCTGGAATGCTCAAACAACTGGCCTTTTTACCATAAGTAAATGTAAGTTACTTTTTCCATAAGTACAATACGGTGAAAGTAAAAACAAATAAATACAGCAAACACAGTACAATACTACAATACTACTGTTGTTGGTAAATAAAGTACTCTGCATTTATTTTTGTTTATTTCTTAGTATCTAATCTCATTTGTCTTTAGTGTTATGCATTGCTAGGTGTACCTATCTATGATCCAGAATATGTGAATATCTGGCAACTTCCTGGTCTCGGAGTGGTTGGATGTGAAAGAGATTACTGTACTTTTATAATAATCTTTCACATCTCTACCTGTCATTTCGTTCATCCCATTGAATATGGTTGCTCCAAATACTAACAAGGTATGGGGAGGGAAAAAATACAGCTAAATATTTTAATAAAGTCCTTCCATAGTTTCCATACGAATATTACGTAGGCAGATAGAAAATATATACTAGATTGGACCATTACTTTATTATCCTGGTGTCTTGCTGCCAACATTGGCAGCGTTCCAAATGCATATTCAGAGATCTAATTTTTATCTTGATTGATGATGACATTTTATTCTTTATTTCTTAGAAGCATGGAAATGTCCTTGTGTGAATGCTTCAACACAGACTGTGGTCTAGTTGTTAGATCAAAGGGGTTGGGAGTCAGGATTCCTGGATTCAGTTCTTGGATTTGCCATAGTTTTGCACATGCCTCTCCATCGATCTGTGCCTTTGGGCAAATTATTTTTGTTTGTATATTTGATTGTTGTTGTCTATTGTTAGTATTCTGAGAGAAGCCAAAATGTAGTAACCATTGACCATGTGAACAAAAGAGATAATCTTGACCCAAAGCTCTTACAACCTAAGAAGTAAGCAAAGCATGGAAGAAACAGATACAATCAAAACATGTTTATATCTACATTAATTAAAATGGAAGATACATGGCTAAGTGCATTTCAGTAGTTAAAATCTCAACAGATAAAAATGTGTATATACCCATTTAAAAAAATCAGCTATGACGAACTATGCTTATCTTGTCCATTATTAAATGGCTTATTTCTTATTTCTTTACCTCAGTTTTTCTCATTTATTAAATTGGGATAATGATATTTAGCTCAGTCTAGGGTTGTGAATCTTGAATAATTAAGGCACTTCGAGATCTCTGTACAAAAGGTCACATAGAAAGACAATATTAACTGTTGCTTGAGGTGTTTGTACAAAAAACACATTAGCATGAGAGATTCATAAGAACTGTGAGAAAGGAGAGCACATTTTATTTTCAAGCATTCACAGTATTTCATTGATAACCTTGCTTCAAAGCAAACATTTTTGTTTTCACTCTTCCTCCCAGTCATGTGAGACCGATTAATGAAAAGCTTATCTCGTGTGTTTGAGGCAGAAATGAACATTAGAACAAGAGTCTGCTCTTTCCCATTAAAGCCAGTATCCCATAAAAGTAAATTGGAGTCACCAGTGAGAGTTACTTTGCCTGCTATTTAGAATGTGACTTCTTCATTTTTAAATCAATGACTTGTTTAAATGTTCCAAGAGTATAACATTAAACTGACTTCCTCTGATATGGTATGCAGCTCTTTGCCCAAGTACAGTGTTTTGCTTTTAAGAGCAGAAGGTGACATCTTGGTCCCTCTGAAGTCACTGGCAGAGCTCCCACTTACTTCGCTGATATGATTTCATCCAAAGTATTCAAGTTTTACTGAAACAGTAACAACCAAGTTTCAAGTATCAGAGGGGTACCTGAGTTAGTCTGTATCTTGAAAAACAACAAGAAGTCCTGTGGCACCTTATAGACTAGCAGATATTTTGGAGCATAAGCTTTTGTGGGAAAAGGCCTGGTTCGTCAGATGCATGAGTGGGGGTTCCAGAGGAGGATCTAAATTTAGAGGTTCTTGAAATGGAGGGAGTCCCAGTCAAGAGGAGGGCCAGAGCTGACAAGGCCAATTCAGTCACTAATCACGAAGGGTGTGGCCCATTATCAGCAGCTAATGTGGAGGTGTGAACATCAAGAGAGGAGAAACTGTTTCAGTATATAGCTCTGTAGCCTAAAATTATGTCTCTTTTGGTATCCTGCTCTTCAGAGTGAATTTTATTGAATAATACTGAATTCCCTGGGAAAA
Source organism: Carettochelys insculpta (assembly GCF_033958435.1). Lineage (NCBI taxonomy): Eukaryota > Metazoa > Chordata > Testudines > Carettochelyidae > Carettochelys > Carettochelys insculpta. The sequence goes on from NC_134139.1 coordinate 61,176,123, forward strand.
GACACTTTATCCTACAATTCAAATGTGATTTAATGCTCTTGGGCTGTGCTTACTGAGAATTACTGGAGAACTTAAGCACCAATCAGACAACAATGCACAGCAAAGGCCCTAGGACACAGACCCTTTTCCTACAGCATTATGGAAGAAACATCTGTTTAAAAAATGAATCACTCATTTTGATGTGATGTCTGCATCAGTTATTTTCCTTTTGAATGGTGTGCAGGTTGAACCTCTCTAGTCCAGCACCCTTGTAACCTGACCAATGCTTTAAGAGAGGTTTTTCTGGAGGTCAATATTGTTGAGCATATCACCAACATTTTCACTGCTTACTGGGCTCCTCGAAGACATTTAGGAGTAAATAACAGCAGAGAACACTGAGATCTAGCATTGGTGGCTGCAAATAAACTTTAGTGGGCAATGGGAAATTTGGTCATACTGTTACGTGGTCATCTGGCTAACTAAAATCATGCCAGATTACAGATGTTGCCAGACAAGAGGGTGCTGGGCCAGAGAGGTTCAACCTGTCTTTAGAAAGGTTTTGTACTAGTCATTAGCCATTGAGCTCTCTGTGTGTGTCAATTATCTGATCTTTTACACTTTTTATGTCCAAATAATTTTAATATAACTTGTCAAAGGTTATGATTAAATTAACATTTATTTTGTGTGCATCTCTTACTTATGAATGGCATCTTAAAACCATCGCCTTGCACTTTTTTTCTGCTGCATTTTTGTATGACTTTTCTCTTCTCAAAAGCGATTGGACTTTCTTTTACACTAAAGTCCTGTCTTTATCCACAGTCCAGGCTTTCCAATACTGCCTTACAAATATCCCTTTACTTAAAGACATTACTTAGCAATAGAAACTGCCAAACAACAATCCCAGTTTTGTTAAATGTGATCGTGGCTTTTGTACACTGGATTCTCATTTCATACACTGCAAGTTGCCCAAGAGCCACCCAGTAGCTGTGTGTTGAAACATTACAAAACTTCAGTTTTAAACAAAACTCCCACTGAAGTCTGTGGAGTTTCAGAGGGTGTCAGAAAAGAATATATGTGCTAACTTGTAGTAATAACTAAATTGAATCCCCAGACACAGACTTTTGAGTAGGCTAGTTTACCAAGGATTGGGATTGTGAAGAGATGGGTAAAGCTTGCTCAACGTTAACCATTATTCATCAGTTTTGAAGAGTAAAGGCACTTTGAAGTAGCACAGGTACTTTGAAGTGTCCATGGCTACACTCATGCAAGCACTTCGAAGTTGCTACAGGGGAGAATTAGGCTAATGAAGTGCTGCATATTCAACACAGTGCTTCATTTGTAATCTCTCATCAGCTTGACTACCATGTCCCCTTCGAAGTTGGGGCATGTGTGGACAAGCCCTGTGTGTCTGAGGCAAAGGTTGCAATGTACCTAAATGCTTATATTTTACCTGCATATATAATCTAGCAAGATACCTTCTGTTAATATATTAAATATTTCTTGAAAGGGATCTGCAGTGGCAGTTACTCCCACAAATGATGGTGGAAGGCAATACAATGATAATGTTTGGCACCATGTAATTGCTACAAGAAATCAGGCGTTGGGAAAAATCACTGTGGATAGTCAGTACACAGGTAATTAACCCATTGCCATCACATTATATCATTGTCAACAGGGTATTACTCACTTGCTTTCACTTTCCCTGCTTTCCCTCATCTATGTGTCTAAAATATGTGCACACATTTTCATGGTCAGATTGGTCACAGTACATGGTACAGTTTTCACTATCCACAATAAAGTTTTACTATGATAGCTATGGTCTGTCAATCACTGGAAACTTTAATACTTGAGGATTTTTGTCTCTTTATACTTTTTGATGATTATGCAGCTATTATAATGTTGTTCTATTGCAAAATGCCATTATAAAGCATCATGGGGCTTGTGTAAGAGGACACTATATAAGCATACATTGTACTATTTTTGAATCCTGGATCTAATATATGATACAGTATCACTTTAGAACTGATTTATTGAAAAATGTGCATAGAAAAAAGACCCTCCTTTCCCCCGTTTTTAGGTTCTTCCTCAGCTACAAGTGGCAATACCATTATTGGGGAAAACACAGGTGTTTTTGTTGGAGGACTTCCTCAAGGTTACACTATCCTAAGAAAAGACATGGGTAAGTGGAGCTATATTATTTGTGTGATATACCTGAAATCCACTGCAGTAGAGATCTTGACTTACCTACCTTCGCAACCCTGAGGGCTGCATTGAGGCTTTGCCAGGAACCTGAGGGCAGACGTTAATTTGCATAATTTATATAATTGTTTAATCAAAGCTTAGACACATGCATTTTCTTTTATTTGCATTGTCAATGATAGAAAGTGCTTTTTGGTTGCGTTCAATAGCAATATAAGCAACATTCCTTCATGCATATGTTGACTTAAATATAAAGGTAATGTTCCTTTAAGTTAGCAACATATACATAAAGTGCATTTTCTATTTCATGTAGCATAAGGATTCCAAAGTATTGTGTGGGAGCAATCTTCGTACTGCTGTAAAGACAAATATAAAAATTAAGTTACAATAATTGTAAGTCTTTATGAACTTCTTGATGCCTTTACTGAATATTAATGTGTAGCTACAGGCCTGCCAATCGGGGAGCAAAGGGAGCAGATGCCCCTAGACCCAGCGTCTCAAAAGCACATGTCACTACTTCAGCAATGGTGGAGACATGAGCTCTGAGCCCCTCTGAAATGCCATAGTAAATGCCATTTGTAAAGCGTTGCTCCACTGCTCCAGTGCCTCTGAAGGAATGGGGTGGGGGGCATTGCCATGAGGCAAGTGGTACAAAGGTCTGTCTGCCCTTGGCCCCATCCCTTTCAGGGCTGTGGGGCTGGGCTACCCTTGCACCTGGCCCTGGGGCCCATGGTGGCTGTCAGCCCCACTGTGTAGCTACACATGTACTATAACAATGATGCTTAGAAATAGGACAATACACTTGCTTAGCTAATAATGTTAAAAATTGCTAAAGCTAATCAGAGAAATTCCAGATGTTTCTGCTTCTGTGTTCCAGGAACAAGGAAACACAAATCTGATAAACCACAGAAACATTTTTAGAAAGAAACCTGATGTGAAAGGAAGGTTGGATTGTATTATCAGTGTAACACATCTAGAGGTGAAGTAGCCTAAACACCTCCCTGCCCCTGAAGCCTCACCAAAATAGCTTGCGAACACTATACAGTCAAATCTCATTCTGGGGGCAAGTTAGTGGTGGAAAGGCAGGGGAAGGGTAATTTAATTCAGAAAAATCTACAGACTCATAACTGCAAATCACAGTGTTACCCTCTGTGGTGTGACGGCATGGTGGGGCGTTAGTTCTTGTTGCCCTGGCTTCCAGCTCCAGGCCCTCCAGATGGCAGTTCAAATTGGTTATCATTGAAAAGCTCTTTCTAAGAACCCAGAAAATGAACCAAATACAATAGATAAAACTAACTTCAAAAGTTATGGAGATCCTTCTGGCCACAAGAACAAAGACAATTAAAGAAATATTGCATATTAGTTAAGTAAATGGCATATTCAGGAGCTGAAACTGTCACCCAAGCCCACCATTCTCAAACATTAGCAACCTGAGGACACCCATTTTTATGTAAACATTTTTGAAGACCCCAGATCCCACCCAAACTCCACCCCTTCCTCCAAACCCCCATCTCTGCTCCACCTCTAACCTTCCTCTTCCCTATCTCTTTCTACCCTGCCTCTCCTGAGTTCACCCTCTCCCTACTCCTTCCTCTCTCTCTCAGGTTCCTGGCTGCATCCCACAAATCAGCTGTTCCTCAGCATGCTGGAGGCACTGGGGGGTGGGGTTGAAGTTGATCAGTAGCTCTGGCAGCCACAGACACAATTCCTCCCCATCCCTATCCCCATCTCTGTTCCTGCTCGTTGCCCTCCCTTTCAGCATTTCATCCTGCACACTTGCCATTCAGGAGGAATGGGAAAGCATGGATCAGTGAGGTGAGTGGACCCTAATTTGAAAGCTGCTGACCTAAGCCATTCCAGAAGGCCTGGAGCCAATGAAGGCATGGCAGCAACCAACTTGAATCTAACAAGCCTGAAAGAGGTGTGTTTGCTTACAATTTCATGAAAACAAGTGTATATAAGACCAAAGCGAACACCCCACATGCCCAACCCTTGCTACTCTACATAGGCAGCATGCACTCTATCACTCATCCTGGCCATCTCCACAAGCAAGCTGCCAAATATAGAAAAGAAACAGAATTCTCCAGAAGAAACTAACTTAATGAAACCTCTCCAAGATCTAAGCATAGTTTGATGATTAAAAATTGGCTAAAATGTTCCCAAGGGCTTAGGTTTCAAACTTTGGTGGTGATTTTGTTGGAATACTGAAATGCTGTTGTAACTTAAAAGATTAATAGTTTCTCCTGTTAATCACTAAATGGTTAGTCTGTGTATTCCTGGCAAGAAAATGGGTAATCAGACAAATAGTGTATTTAGTCGGATTTAAGATTCTTAATATTGGTTAATTGGCTTGTCTCAAAACAGCTCCTTAAATGGCTTATTATAAGTAATGGATGGAAATATTTATTTGATATCACAGGATGAAACATTGTTTACATAGCCAGCCATACACTGGCTGATTATTTATTGACAAGTCCACCTGCTGGGATACAAAATTCTTTTACCTATGTACAAACATACCTAGTTATCGAAGGATATAGTGAAGAATGGATTCACAATAATTTGGAGAAACAATATACCTTGGTACTAACTAACCAAGAGGAAAGCACCTCTCAGAGGACGTGCTCTTAGAAGATTAATCTTTGTTAAAACTCTCCACAGAGAGAGATACAGAATAGATTGCAGTGGAAGTAACCAGTTCAACTTTTGTTTGGTCATTTGTGTTGTTTGATATTTTCTGTCCCTTTATTTAAGAATAAAATAGTGATGGTCAATAACTAATTATTGTGCTTGGTCTTGAGCTTCTGTGTAAGCTGTGCTACTGTGTTGGCAGTAAGAAAATCAGTTCTTGAGAACGGACCTAATGGGCCTTTTTCTCTAAACTAAATATTTTTAGTAATTTTTATTTGTAAACTACTTGAAGACCAACAATTTGAAAATACCACTTTCATTCCCTCAAATTGAATTGTCCAAGATCTTAACTGCTGATGCGCCAGGGGTTCAGCAGCCCTGTACACCAGTACGGGCAGGAGAGCTGAAAGAGTAGAGGAATGCAGAATGCAACTACCCAAAGCTACATGCAACGGGCGGTTATATTTAACCAGGATACCAGACATAACAACTTGTTCTGGCACAACTGTCATGGGCTCTCGAGTGTCAACAAGTGGGATTTTTTCACATCCCATTCAAAATAATGTAACTGGACCAGCAAGGTGAATCCTTATGCCATGCTCGTTATTTACTCCAGTATTAGAGCACAGGAAACACTGCTACACTGCAGTGTTTGCACCAACTTTACTTATCTAGTTAATGTAGGTAATTATATGGCTCCCAATAAAGGAGTATCTAAGACTAATGTCTACACTACAGCATAAAGTCATTTTTAAGGGACTTACTTTGATTTGCAATGTGACTGTCTTCACTGCAAATACCACTAGATTACTTTTAGGAAGGGTAAGTTCTTAAACGTCAACCATATGTCAGCAAAATGCCAAGTTTGAATTAATGCTAGTGAGGAAACTGTGCTACTTTAAAATTATTGTATTGGTGTCCCACAGGTATCCCACAATGCCCCAGGGGTGTGCGCTCTGTCCGCTTTCACCTCCCCTGCTCTCAAGGTGTGCAGGAAGTAGGAAACAGGAAGCCAGGCATTTTGAATTTCTCTCTTTATGATTGATGTGGCAATCACATCTAGACACTTCAGAAAGCCCCAGCATGGAGTCATCCGGAGAGCCAGTGTCTCAGTTTGGCTAGCAGGCTAGCCTCTGCCCCACCACACCACGTGGCGTCTGGGCTGTGGAGGTCATGCTTGTATGAGAGACTGAGGAACTTCTTTTCTGCACTACATATTTGTATGGGGTATTCCCCTTCCTCCACAGGCACCATATGGCTGGCAGGCTAGCCTCTGCCACCAAGCCACATGCCTAGCCCCGACCCCACCCCATCACGTGCTGGCTGTGCAGTGTGGACCATGCTTCCAAATAGCAGAATGTTCTGGCTTGCATGGGGTGAATGCTTTTGCACTTTACATTTTCCGGGGCTTGCTGAGTACTGCAGGGCTGGTCCTCCTAGTGGCAAAGATTTTCAAGATCTGACTGGCCCTTGTAGAGTAACGTATGTGTGTTTGGAGGGGGGTGGCTCCTCCATCAGGAAATACTTTCAGGGGCTGTTGCTGAGGGGATGGCACCCCCCTGCTGGTGACAAAAGTTTTCAGGGCCTGGCTGGACCCTGTGAGGCAAAATGCACCAGGAGAATGGCTAATAAACTTGCGCCAGTCCTGTCCACCTGGTCAGCGCTTATGCCCCAACCCTGTATGCCACACCAGAAGTAAAAGACAAGTTCTACGACATGCTTAGTGCTGCTGTAGCACAAATACCTGCTCGTGAACAACTGTACATCTTGGGTGACTTCAATGCAAGAGTTGGAGCTGATTGGGCCTCATGGCCTTCCTGCTTAGGACACTTCGGTGTGGGAAAAATGAATGACAATGGACAGCATCTCCTTGAACTGTGCACGTACCACAATCTGTGCATCACAAACACATTCTTCCGAACAAAGCCACAGCACAGAGTGTCGTGGAGACACACACGCTTGAAGCACTGGCATCAACTAGATGTGGTCATCACTAGGCGTAATAACCTCGAAAACGTCCTTCTGACACGCAGCTATCATAGTGCTGACTGTGATACAGATCACTCGCTAGTTTGCTCCAAGCTCAAGCTGAGACCCAAGAAGCTGTACTGCTCTAAACCTGCTGGAAGGCCCCGCATTGATGCCAGAAAGACGGCAAACTCGGAGAAAGCTGAAAAGTTCAGAGAGACCCTCCAGGAAAATCTGCGCAGCGGCCTGGGGGCGTCGATGCGACATCCAAATGGCAACATCTGAGGGATACAGTTTACAACACGGCCTTGTTGGTGTTTGGAAGAAGAGCTAGAAACACGAACGACTGGTTCGAAGCTAACTCCGATGAGATGATTCCAGGCATTGAAAAGAAGCGCACTGCACTCCTGAAGTACAAATGCTCACCGAGCCAGAGTACCCAGCAAGCACTTAGAGAGGCCAGAAGAACAGTACAGCAGACAGCCAGGCGCTGTGCAAACAACCACTGGCTCCAGCTACGCAGCAGCATTCAGACCTGTGCTGACTTTGGTAATCTCAGAGGAATGTACGAGGGTATGAAGAAGGTATTAGGACCCACCCAGAACAAGATGGCACCTCTGAAATCCAAATCTGGTGAAGTCATCGCTGACAAAGCCAAACAGATGGAGCGCTGGGTTGAGCACTACTCCGAGCTGTACTCACGCGAGAATGTTGTGGTTGATGCAGCCCTCTATGCTGTCAAGCTCCTACCAGTAATGGACGAACTGGATCAAGAACCGACTTTGGATGAACTGAAGAGAGCCATCTACAGCATTGCAGCAGGAAAGGCTCCTGGTCAGGATGGTATACCACCAGAGGTAATCAAATGTGCCGCGGACACACTCCTGGAACCCCTACATGAGCTACTGTGCCTGTGCTGGAAAGAGGGTGAGGTTCCACAGGATATGCGCGACGCTAACATTGTAACGTTGTATAAGAACAAAGGAGACAGAAGCGACTGCAACAACTACCGTGGAATCTCCCTCCTAAGCGTCACTGGTAAACTGTTCACTTGCGTCATCCTTGGCAGACTCCAGAAGATTGCTGAGAGGGTGTACCCCAAATCGCAGTGCAGATTCCGCACAGAGAAGTCTACCATTGACATGGTCTTCTCTCTAAGGCAGCTGCAGGAGAAGTGCAGGGAGCAGAGAAAGCCACTCTACATAGCCTTCATCGACTTGACCAAGGCTTTTGACTTGGTCAGCAGGGATGGTCTGTTCAAACTGCTCCACAAGATAGGCTGTCCTCCACGGTTACTGAAGATGATCCAGTCATTCCACGAAAACATGAGAGGGACCATCCAATATGACGGTGCATTATCGGATGCTTTCAGAATCAGGAGCAGCGTCAAACAAGGATGCGTGCTTGCTCCAACATTGTTTGGGATCTTCTTTGCACTCCTCCTGAAGCATGCCTTTGGATCTTCAACAGAGGGCATCTTGCTGCACACAAGATCTGATGGGAAACTGTTTAACCTTGCAAGGCTGAAAGCTAAGTCTAAGGTGCGAGAAGTCCTCATCAGAGACATTCTGTTCGCAGACGATGCTGCTGTAGTGTCTCACACAGAAGACCAGCTTCAAAAACTGCTGGATCGGTTCTCCAAAGCGTGCAAGGACTTTGGGCTTACCATCAGCCTAAAGAAGACGAACGTACTCGGTCAGGATGTTGCTGAATCCCCATCAATCAGCATTGACAACTATACCTTAGAGGTTGTCCACGAGTTCGTTTACCTCAGGTCCACCATCACTGACACCCTGTCGTTGGACACTGAGCTAAATAGGAGGATCGGAAAAGCAGCCACAACTCTGTCCAGACTCAGCAAGAGAGTGTGGAATAACAACAAGCTGTACACTCACACCAAAATGCAAGTCTATAGAGCCTGCATCCTCAGCACCCTCCTTTATGGCAGCGAGACTTGGACCCTGTATGCCCGCCAGGAAAAGAGGCTGAACATCTTCCACTTGCGCTGCCTCAGGCGCATCCTTGGAATATCATGGAAGGACAGAGTGACCAACACCACCGTCGTCAAGCAAGCTGGAATCCCAACCATGCACACCCTCCTCAGGCAGCGTTGACTCCGCTGGCTTGGCCACATCCACAGGATGAACGATTGAAGGATTCCAAAAGACATCCTGTATGGTGAGCTAGCCTCTGGCAAAAGACCTCCCGGACGCCCCCAGTTGCGTTTCAAAGATGTCTGCAAGAGAGACCTCAGAGAGGTAGACATCAAGCTGGACAACTGGGAAGATCTAGCAGACGACCGCAGCAGATGGAGGCAGGGATTACACAAGGGCCTTTGGAAGGGCGAGTGAAGATCAGACAGCTAGCAGAGGAGAAGCGAGCGCACAGAAAGCACAATAAGGACTTGCCAGACACCCACTACATCTGCAAGAGATGCAGCAAGGACTGTCACTCTCGTGTGGGTCTTTATAGTCACAACAGACGCTGTAAATGAAGTCCTCAATTGAAACTTTAAAGGGCGCGATCCATAGTCTATGCAGACTGAAGGATGCCTACTACTATGTCATATCAACAGGAGCCCCAGCTAGTGTGGACATAGCCTAAGTGCCTTGCATTTGTTACTGTATTTGTCCTTTCAACACCCTTGTGTGTGGAGGAGTGGGGAGGAATGAAGGGAAATACTGTTACAGACGTTTTACAGATTGAGAAACTAAAAGACTTTTAGGTCACACAGGAAATATGTGGTGGATTAAGTTACCGCATCAAGATGTCCTGGGTTCCAGTCTGGTGCCACTGGACCATACTGTTTCTCTAAATTCTTATGCACTTGAGTTTTACTTCAGACATCTGGAAAGAAAGCACATTATGAGCAGTAGAACACAATTAAGTGGCTAAATGAGTTACTTATGCTCTATTTATGTAGGACCCAGGTACATTTCACCTGTGCAGGTGGCAGTTTGAACCTTTGTTGTAATATTTTGCACTATCTGCACATAGTCGTGTCCACATGCAAAGAAGAGTGCAGATTACACACACTGAGATTTTGCTACTATTTAAAGTCCTCTGTATTCGAAGAAGTGACTAAGTAAAAATGGTATTCCGGGGTTTTGTATTTGTTGTGTCTTGGTGGCTATGTATCCTGTCTGCTCCAGTTACAAGTAAAAAGATGCTTTTCCTACCTGACAACACTGGGATCTGAAAGTCAAACAGTATTTTCAAGTTTACAGCACCTTCAGTAATAAAGACTTAGAACTGAATTGACAACTAATTTCATGGTGTGAGCCTGGAATAGACTCCAACTCATTCTCTTGACATTGTGTTTGCTCTGCTGGGTTTACAAACTTACTTTTGTCATTAAGTTTCCAGTTATCCAGAAGGGCAAATTCAACCCTTTCCTGAATAGCTGCCGAGAGCTTTTTGGCAGTACAGGTGATGAAGCTATGCTACTTGATGTAAAGCTGGATTTCAGGAAACGTAAGAACAACCATACTGGATCAGACCAAAGGTCCATCCAGCCCAGTAGCCTGTCTGCCGACAGTGGCCAGTGCCAGGTGCCCCAGAAGGGGTGGACCAAAGACAATGATCAAGCAATTTGTCTCCTGCCATCCATCTCCAGCCTCTGACAATCAGAGGTCAGGGATACCATTCCTACAGTTGGCTAATAGCCTTTTATGGACCTAACCTCAGATTAGAGGGTTGTAACCCTTGACACTATGGAGTGTTTTTCCATAGGGCTGTGTCTACACTTGCATCCTCTTTCAAAAGAGGCATGCAAATAAGGGGAATTGAAAATGCAAATGAGGTGCATATTTACATATCTAGCACCTTAATTGCATATTCTTCTTTCAAAAGAAGAAAAGCAGTGCAGACATGGGAAGAAGGGTTCCCATTTTTTGGGGGAAGAAGGGTTCTTTCGAAGATGGGGTTTACTTTTGAAAGAGCTGTGTCTACACTGCTCTTCTTTCAAAAGGGAACATGCAAATGAGGTGTTAGATATGTAAATCTGCACCTCATTTGCAATTTTGATTTCCCTCATTTGCATGCCTCTTTTTAAAGAGGAATGCAAGCATAGACATGGCCGACATGTGCCCAGCAAAACAGCACATTGGGTTAAGTGCAGGTATTACATAAAGTTCCCTGATCTCATAAATCAGGTTAAAAAAACAAACTCCTTCCACAGCAAGTCCCTGGAATTAGTAGACTAAAAAGCTTCAACTCCCTACATCTCTATATCAATTCACCAAAAAAGAAAAACATGTTACCATAGTTTTTTAAGAAATTGATTCCAACAGTCATCCCTGATGTCCGCCTCAGAAGTAAAGGACTATGCAAACTAAGCAGAGTAGGTTTGCATTTGTATATTTTTCAGGGTAGGGCCTGGCTGCTCTCTATACCTCTCTCCCTCTGGATCACCTCCCTGGGTCAAATAATAATACGTGTATGCGGGGTTAATTTCACAAATGATGTTTTCACTTTTGCAGGGAATAAGAAAATAATCCGGAGAGGTTTTGTGGGGTGTCTCAGTGATGTGTTTTTGAAAAAAACGCACAATCCCTATGAACATTGGGAACCGTTAAAATGGCAGGATGCTGAACAGCAAAACAATGTCTATCACATTTGGGAAGGCTGTCCCACTGCCCTTATGGAAGGAGCACGTTTTCTTGGCAAAGGTAAAATTATATATTACATAGTGGACCAATAAATATTCAAATTGAATAAAGTATCACACCTGTATTTCATTTGTTCTCTTTTTAAACATACTTTTACTTATACTTTGTTATTTTCAGTGGGAATAAGGCTTAGCTGCTATGTTTACAAGCACAATTCATGCCCACTGAATGAATTACATTTAGCAACAAGTGCGGCTGCCTGCAATACACACACATTAACTATAAAGAGCTGTTTTGCAGGTGCTGATAGTGCCTGCGAAAGGAGAGGGCATACCTTCTGAATGTTAACATACAACACTGTGATGCGTCCATGGAACATTCTGATGTAAACCTCACAATGAAGTATTAGGTTGCTGCACCATGTTTCCTTTGTGGATGTTATGCTCCATATTATGATGAATTGGCATATAAGGCTGAAGGACACTGTTCTAGAACATAAATGCAGCCTGCTCTGTCAGAATTCTATAAATGACTGTGAAAAGCAGTATCTTTCCTTTTGATTTATTTATTTTAAAAACTTGTGTGTTGTTTTGTCTTTCAAGGGTTCCTGGAACTCCATTCAGATATTTTTCCTGGTGGACTCGACTTTGAAATATCCTTTAAGTTTCGAACAGACCAACTGAATGGATTACTTCTGTTTGTTTACAACAAGGAAGGGCCAGATTACCTTGCAGTATGTTCAGAAGTGAATTATTACAAATATTTTTTTTCAGATAACTTGTATGAGATTTTCTTGTTGTCCTGTCTTTCTCTATTTATTTTTTCAAAACATATAATCTTATATGTTCACCAAATGCCAATTAGTGCAATATGTTAAAATGTACAGAACAAGGGTTGAAAGGGAAGAAGGCATAACAAATGTATATATTTTAAACAAGAAAAATCAGTATGTCACCTACACTGCAACATTTCCTGCTGGATTTTAAGCAATTAGAATGTGAGTGATAGAAAACACCTATATTATGTCATCCAGTCCATGCCCTTGACAATGTGGGATTATTTTTTGTACATTCACTTTACAAGAACTTTATCCAGCTCAGTTCAACTATCTCAAGTTACAAGTGTTTTCTCACTTCCCTAAAGAAACTTTTCCACCCCCTAATAGAGTATCATAATCAGGAGTTTTCTTATCAGCAATAATTTTCCATTTTAATAGGAATAGAAGAATTGCAACACTAGATTAGACTAATGGGCCACTTTAGTTCATTATCCTATCTCTGACAGTGGCCTATATCAGATGATTCAGGGGAAGATGTGAGGAAAAAACTTGCACCTGCCTAGAGAAAAATTTTCTTCCTAACCTCCATTAACTGATTTATGCTGTGAATCATTACATCTCTTTCAAATCTTTTTTATTTTTAATTTAGTCCTTTGATCGTGTTAAACTCTTCAATTCTACAGATGCATTGAGTTCATTGATATAGGCATATGTATAGGACCTGTGTATCTTGAAGTTTTGCAAGTTGTTGACCATGATAGCTATTGAGCTATGTGTGCAGACGTTGCATCTGTTGTACTGGCAGGGTCTCGCATCACTTTGAGTTTGAGCTTTCTTCTTCTGATGAGCTTGGAGAGTTCGGAGGAATTTCTTGAGGGCCAGAAGAGGGGTTCAGGAAACATTTTTTTCAGGATTCGTCTCCATCTTATATGGGTTGTAGCTGGCTCTCACATGTTCCATTGAGGTGTGGTAGATGAAATCTTGGGGTATGCAGTTGGAGTCCATCACTACACATCTGACTGAACTCTCAGGAAATAAGAAGAGAAAATACACCATATCACCTGTGGATGAACACTTCTGAGAAAGAGATCACTTGATATCTGACCTATCAGTGCTGATCCTCAAAGGAAACATGCACAACCCTTTTGAAAGACTAGCCCTCGAGCTTAAATTCATAAGTCTGTTAGACAATAAAATCATGGAATGAATACAGACACTGGATTTATGGTTTATTGCAACAATTTATAAACTACTAACTCCCACCACCACCTCCACTCCTAACCTCCCTATGACTGGAAAGGTGTTAATGGACCACTTCACCTTGAATGATGCCTTGAAATATGTCATCTGCTTCTTCTAAACCATCTACCTTGTCATCTATTTATTCTAAAATATGTGTAATCTACTCATTCTTATTAAACTTTTCTTCTAGCTGTGACACTCCCACGCCTCATCTATATTAGTGCTTAATTTGATCTTGCTCAGGGGTGTTAACCAATGTTCCCTCTAAGTTTTTTTTTTCATCCACGTACAGAATAACTTTTGTTAGGTACACTGAGGCATATATGAATGTGCAGCAGTAGCAGAAACAGAAAACCTAGTGGTGAGTACTAATCATCTGGGTGGCATATGAATCTCTCCTGAGTGGCCGCAGAGGTGCACAACTTGCAAGGTAGTGGTGTAATTTACATGGACTTAATGCAATGTCTATGCCACGCAAAGCTGGTTAGAGATGCTCTCCCACCGACTTAGCTCTTTGAAGTGAGATAATTATGTCACCAGCAGAGTGCACTCCAGTAGGCATAGCATACTTTCAACACAGATGCCACAGTGTTGATCACAGCAGTGCCGATGTATTGCAGAAGTGAATAAGGAGCTGTGTGTGGCTTGAAAGCTTGTTGGTTCAATGAAAGGTATTACCTCACCCCGCTTGTTTCTCTAATATCCTAGCACCAACATGGCTACAGCAATGCTGCATACATCATCTATGCCATCAGTTGTTACTTAACTTACCTCTGTGTTTTTAAACTTTAACTCTTTCCTCTTTAAAGTTCTGTTATAAATTATGAAACGGCAACAAATGCACTTTGTGTTGATTTTTAGGGTAATTTTAGTTTAAAACTAAAATAACTAAAGGGACTTAGTCCCAGTTTTAAAATTAATCTTGGGCCTTATGTGTACCAGTTTCACCTGACAATTTTTGTTACTTTGCCTCTACATCTTCGTAACTTTAAGTGCATTTTAATTTTTTGCTTTTTTGAAAAAAACCTGCAGAAACAGAAAATAATGAGTATCTGACTATAAAGAGGAAACAATGACCATACAAAAAGTGCTGTCAAATACACAAAGTAAGCAAAGAAAAAAATAATTTCACCTTCAAAAGTCAATTTCCTTTTTTAGTCAGTTTAGGTGTTGCAACCAAGCTGGTTATTACAGCACTGAAATGTGTGGTTGGTCATACTTCCCTGTCTCCATTAGCAGTTTTCATTTCACCTCATCCACTCACGTCCAGGAGTGTTGTGTGAAGAGGTACATTTTCTCGTTCCTTTCAGTCTGCTGTTGCAAACACACATATGTCTGAAGTGTTCTCTGTGTAGTTAAGCTCTCTCATTCACACACACACACACACACACACACACACACACACACACACACACACACTGTGTAGAAGAGAGGTTTATAGAATGCTGTTCATAAATTATGATGTTGTCATTGAGAGCCTTGATCAAAACAAATTTGCACTGAAAAATAGGTTAGAAGTCACACTACTTTTCCAGGGAACCATTTTAGGTACAATGTGATCTGAATGAAGGAGAGTCAGGAATAACGTATCACCTCTCATGCTAGGGTTTCTGTATTGAACAGATCTATAGCTGGGCACGTACATGGCATGATAACATGAAGTTCCTTTGCTTTTTCTATGTGGTCTTCACCCTATGGATCACCATTTATTTTGTTGTGTTTACTTTCAGCAAGCTCTTTTCCTAAGCAAACTATAGCAGATGCAGTTTTTAATAGCAGGTAGAGTTCAAATCCCATTGCAAAAAGGGGTATGCTGTGTTTTAGTGGCTATTGTGCCAACCAGAAAAATGTGTGGGTAACATTACTCAGGGATGAGGTGGGGCTCAGGCTCACTCCTTTCATTCTTAATATGGTGTAAGAATTTTCTCTAAGCTACCCAGTCAACCTATCTGTCTTTCTTCTGAAAGCCATACTTACATTGAGAACAAAGAAACGGTATAAACTGTATAC
The DNA here is from genome assembly GCF_033958435.1 of Carettochelys insculpta. NCBI lineage: Eukaryota > Metazoa > Chordata > Testudines > Carettochelyidae > Carettochelys > Carettochelys insculpta. The sequence continues at coordinate 61,191,540 of NC_134139.1, forward strand.
CTAAGGCTTGGCTTTAGTACATTATGGCTACGTCTACACGTGAAGCCTACATCGAAGTAGCCTATTTCGATGTGGCGACATCGAAATAGGTTATTTCGATGAATAGCTTCTACACGTCCTCCAGGGCCGGCAACGTCGATGTTCAACTTCGACGTTGCGCAGCCCAACATCAAAATAGGCGCAGCGAGGGAACGTCTACACGCCAAAGTAGCACACATCGAAATAGGGATGCCAGGCACAGCTGCAGACAGGGTCACAGGGCGGACTAGCGCTTCCGGGGCAACAGCTAGCTGCTCCCTTAAAGGGCCCCTCCCGGACACACTCAGCCTGCACAGCACGCGGTCTGAGGAGCCATAGGCACACAGACCCCGGGCGCCGCAGTCATGGACCCCCAGCAGCAGCAGCAGCAGCAGCAGCTAGAGGTCCACCCAGCCCTCCCGGCAGGAGCAGGGCTTGCCCTGACCCATGCCATGCGGGAGGCAGCTGAGCACCTCCTTGCCCCAGGGGAGGAGATGCCCCCAGGGCAGCAGGGCTCAACCCCTACCCCTGCAGCACCCCGCTCCACCCCCCGCCTCACACGCCAGCGGCTGTGGAGCTACCCCACCAGCACCGACTGGTGGGAGCGGCTGGTGCTTGGGGAGTGGGACGACGACCACTGGCTCAGGAACTTCAGGATGAGCCGGCAGACATTCCTGGAGCTGTGCCAGTGGCTCACCCCCGCACTCAGGCACCAGGACACTGCCATGCGGCGTGCCCTCACAGTGGAGAAACGGGTCGGCATCGCTGTCTGGAAGCTGGCCACTCCCGACAGCTGCCGATCTGTGGGCCAGCAGTTTGGTGTCGGAAAGGCCACCGTCGGGGCTGTCTTCATGGAGGTAAGCGAACCCATGGGGGGAGGCCAGGGCAGGGGGGCCAGAGCAGGGCAGGGCAGGGCAGGGCAGGGCCACGCACACCCTGCTCACCCCTCATTGGTGCCGTCCCATGTGCTTTCTCTGCAGGTTGTGCGTGCCATCAACGCCATGCTCCTGCACAGGCTCGTGAGGCTGGGGGACCCAGATGCCACCATCGCCGCCTTTGCCACCCTGGGCTTCCCCAACTGCTTCGGGGCTCTGGATGGGACTCACATCCCCATCCGCGCCCCGCATCACAGTGGCGGACAATACCTCAATCGAAAGGGCTACCATTCTGTCGTCCTGAAGGCCTTGGTGGAGAGCCGGGGACGTTTCCAGGACATTTACGTGGGCTGGCCTGGCAGCACCCACGACGCCCGGGTTTTCCGGAACTCAGGCCTGTGCCGCCGGCTGGAGGCGGGGACCTACATCCCCCAGCGGGAGATCCCTCTGGGGGACACCACCATGCCCCTCTGCATCATCGCAGATGCGGCCTACCCCCTCCGGCCGTGGCTCATGCACCCCTACACGGGCCATCTCTCCGCTAGCCAGGAGCGCTTCAACGAGCGCCTGAACCACGTGCGCCAGGTGGTGGAGCGCTCATTTGGCCGCCTGAAGGGACGCTGGAGATGTCTCCTGACCCGCCTGGATGCGGGCCCCAACAACATCCCCCAGATTGTGGGTGCCTGCTGCGCCCTGCACAATTTGGTGGAGAGCAAGGGGGAGACCTTTCTCCAGGGCTGGGCTGCGGAGGCCGGCAGGGCACACGTCCAGCCACCTGCTGCCCCAGTCGGCAGGTGGACCCTGAGGGGACCCGGGTCCGGGAGGCCCTGCGGGCCCACTTCGACAAACAGGCCGTGGGGTGAACTCTGCCCAGGCCCCCTACTGCCCGCCCCTTCCTCCCCCACACTCTTGCCCCAACGCCCACACCATGGAGCACCCCACCGCCCCCCTCTCCCACTTGTCCTGGACAAATGACAGCACGCACTTGTGGCTGAACATAATTTTTTTTTTTCCTTGCCGAAACTTATTTTTTTCTTTCAGAAATTTTTTGTTTTTGATGTAAATAAATATATGTGAACCACAAACAGAAAACAACGAGGTACAAACGTTCAAGAAAAGCAATATGTACAAAAATAAAACAATCCAAAGAAACAACTGTCTGCCATAAATAATAAAAAGAAAACCAGGGAGGATAAAGGGGAGAACTATTTACATGGAGGGGACGGGGCAAACGGGGGGACCAAAAAAACAGTGTCCAACTATATACAAGGGGGGGGGGCCACGTCCCGGGCCCCTCACCCCTATAGCCCGGCACTGGGCGTGGCCGGCCGGGAGCCCCGCTGAGCTTGCAGCCTGGTCCGTGGCTGGGTGGGAGCGGGCTGGACCGGAAGGTATGGGGGCCGGCGAGTGTCAGGTGGCTCCAGGGGTCCCTCGGCGCTCTGGCCCTCGGCGGTGGGTGGCGGGGCGACGGCGGACGGGACGGTGACGGGCGGAGCAGCTGGTGGTGGGGCTGCAGGAGCAGGCAGGGCGGGCAATGGTTCGGCCGGCGCGGCATGGGGGGGCCAGGTAGTCCACCAGGCGGTTAAATGTCTGCATGTAGGCCCCCCATGCCTCCTGGCGCCAGGCCAGCGCCCGCTCCTGCAGCTGGAGGTGCTGCTCCGCGACCTACAGCTGCCGACTGAGGATGGCCAGCAGCTGGGGGTCCGTCGCCGTCGGCGGTTGCAGGCGCGGGGTCCGCCGTCTAGCCCACTGTGGGGCCGGTCGGTCCTCGGCCGAGGGGCTGCCCTGGAGCGATGGTCCCGGAGGGCTCTCCGGGACGACTGACGCCTCGCCGGCGCTCTCTTCCGGTCCTTGTGATGGTGCAGGACACAGGAGAGGAGGGGGGGAAGAAGAAAGGAGACATGCGTTAGTGTGGGCCCCGAGCCGTGGCCTTTGTCCCCCCAGCCCTGTGCTGCAGGTTCCCCATCCCCGTCCCCGGGAGATGCTGCTGTGATGGATGGGGTTCAGGGGTCCCCCTGCCCTGCACCCCGTCCCCTGGTGGGAGCGACTCTCACTTCACCCCGCAGGGTCTGAGAGAAGGAGAGGTTTCTTAGGCCACAGATGCCCAGTTTCTGGCAGGAGTGACAGCACCAGCTGTCGGAAGAGACAGTCCTTCCAACCCGTCGTGGGGCGAAGACCCCAAGGGGGGCCCCTCTGGGATGCAGCTTTCCCCCTCCTCAGGCTGGCTGCCTACCAGCTCTCCCTTCCCCTAGCCTCTACCTGTGGCCCCCGCCCTCGCCCCCCAATTCCAAGCCAGCTCGGCTCCTCCTTCCTGTTGGTTCAGGGCAGAGGTGTCACCTGCCAGCTGTAGCGCCAGGATCCTCCTTTGGCCCTGGGAGCTCTTCGGCTCTTGTGGCTCATATGTAGCCTGAGTCTCCCTTTGGCACTCCCCCCACTCCATCACATGCTGCTGCTGCGGGGTGTCCCACCCCCTCCTCCCGGGGGGCCCTCGAGGTTCCGCTCCCCCCTGGCCCGGGGATGGGGCATGGCACTGTCATGCGGGGTGCGGGGGGGCACGGGCTGATGGCTGCAGTGCTGTGAGGGCCATGTCCTTGGGGCCATGGCCATGTGAGCATGTGGGGGGCCCTGGACACATATCTCTTACCCCCGCCCCTCAAGCCCAGGGGTGTCCACCAGAGAGGGGTACCTACCTGTCGGTCCGCTCCCACGGTCCGGAGATCCCCGGGGGTCGGAGGCCCTGCTGCTGCTCCGGGATGGCAGGAGGAGGATCTGCAGGCTGGATTCTGCGGAGGAGGAGCCCCACCCCCCCTCCTCCTCCTCCTCCTGCCGCGATGTCCCGGGGGTGGCCTCCGGGGGGGGCCCCCGGGGTGCGGGGCTTGCCTCCGGGGTGGACTCCGGCTGCAGGGCCTGCTGGGGCTCGTCAGCCGAGGTGTCAAGGGTGGCCGGAGGGGAGGAGGTGTGCCAGGGGCCCAGGATGTCCCTGAGCTCCCTGTAAAAGGGGCAAGTGATGGGGGCAGCCCCAGATCGGCTGGCCGCATCCCGGGCCCGGGAGTAACCCTGCCGCAGCTCCTTCACCTTACTCCTGACGTGGTCAGGAGTGCGGGCAGGGTGACCCCGGGCAGCCAGGCCGTCGGCCAGCCGAGTGAACGCATCCACGTTCCGCCTCTTGCTCCCCATTACCTGGAGCACCTCCTCCTCGCTCCAGAGCCCCAGCAGGTCCCGCAGCTTGGCCTCCGTCCAGGAGGGGCCCCGCTGCCGCTTCCCAGCCTGGCTGCCCCTCTGGCTGGGCTGTGAGCCCTGGCTCCCCTTGGGGGGGGGGTCCCCTGGGGGCGCTGGGGGGGCTGCCGGGCAGCCATCGCAGCTGGCTGGGTCGCTGAGGGTGGTGCAGGCTGGCCGCGTGTGCAGGCTGCCGCCTGCACGATCCCTCAGCTTCCTGCAGAGGCAGGGAGGGGGAGGGGACCTTTAAGGGGCCACTCCACGTGGCCACCAGTGTGCTGAGGGGCTGGAGACAGCGTCTCTCAACCCCCCAGCTGATGGCCGCCATGGAGGACCCGGCAATTTCGACGTTGCGGGACGCGGATCGTCTACACGGTCCCTACTTCGACGTTGAACGTCGAAGTAGGGCGCTATTCCTATCCCCTCATGGGGTTAGCAACTTCGACGTCTCGCCGCCTAACGTCGAAGTTAACTTCGAAATAGCGCCCGACGCGTGTAGCTGCAATGGGCGCTATTTCGAAGTTAGTGCCGCTACTTTGAAGTAGTGTGCACGTGTAGACACAGCTTATGAGACCCAAACAGTTCAGACTGTCACTGTATCTATTCCTAGCCACAGCTGGGCATTCCAAATGTCATGCCATTTCAGCACAAAGAATAAAGAAATGGATTACACAACATGTTGTGTTACCAACTAGATGCTGTACTTCTCCCACTGAATGTCAGGTCTCCTTCCACCACAGAGCAAACATTCTCTATCTGCTTTCAGGAATGTGCTAATGTCAGAAATCTGCATGACACCAACATGGAGTGATTACTTTTGCTCAGCTCTGTAACCATACCTTAAGGCTAAGTCAAAGGCCAAGTTCAGGAGAGCAGTATCTCAGTCACTGTTTGACTGATGTAACTAAAACTCTTCATTCCCACCATCTCGAGGGTTTACTGCTTTCTGGCTGCCTTCAGGCGGTTTCATACTGGCAAATACTCAAAAATGAAAGAACTGTAACTGTGGTTCTATGCTGTAGTCAGTGTGGATTCCGTGACCCGTCCGGGGCTCTTGTCTTCATTGATCAGAACTTGAAGTTGTGACAGAAATAAGGAAGTATCATGGCTGCTCCACCCTTTCTGTTCTGGAACTGCAAAGAGGCACTGGGGGCCTTTTTAGCCTTAACTGACAAAGCTGTTCAAGAACCCCAGAACTTATGTGGTCTTAGGCACCAACAGTGGGATTCCCACTGACTGTAGCATCTTGAAGATCCATATTTACCATATCTGAGGTTAATATTGTGTGGACATTTGGAATAATTGTTACTACAGTGAAATCAAAATATAAACACTTCAGTGTGAGATATCATTGGTATTCTCTGTTTCTCAAAAATATGGAATGCTTTCCCATAAGAATGTTGTGTGTGTATTTAATTTACCATTCTTATTTCACTTAAGATGTTGGCATGGAAAATGAAATGCATTTTCTGAAGGCTTATCCTTGGGGTTTTTTTTGGTCACACCTACCACTTTTGACATTATTAGTGTTCTGTACTAGCCAATTTGGAATCTCAAAACATGCTTGCTGGTGCATTCCAGATAATCAGGATAAATAATTTTGCAGTAAAGCATATGGAAATCTTACTTCTATCATGAAAATTAGGTAAAATGTATCAATATTTCAAACTGGATACATTATTTGAAAAATACATATTGAAACAATTATTTTAGGCATGGAAACCAATAAGGATGAAATACAGAATCAATATGTTATTGTACAAATTTGAAGTTGAATTCACTGGATAATTAAAAAGAGCTTAATCAGATCTGACATTTAATTTTCTTATTGTCATGTCACATTTTTCCAAAAATTAAATTGACAGAAGAAAATGGTGCTTTGTCATATTCAAAAAAAGTAAAACAGGAGCAGTCATACTTCCAGCTGTTCTTTTCTTTTCAGCCGGTTATGCAGCTGTTGATACTGAAATCCTAAATAGGTTTCAAAAAGTAGATTTTTTTTTTGGTTACATGTCAAATTGTGTCATTGGTTGATATGAACTAACTTACTACAGTTATGTCCTATGTTAGCAATTGTATTGACATTACTATTTCTTGAAGGAAAAAACGTATTTGTACCCTTGCTTCAGTTAAATGTCTTAAATGTCTGTAATGTGTTGACCTTCTCCCACAGTATGCTGCCTGTCATTTTTGAAAGCTTTTTTTTTTTTTTTATTTTAAAATTCAGGCTGAGCTCAAGAATGGAATTCTGAGCTTCCTGTTAAACGCCGGCACTGTTCTTACACAAGTGGATCTCTGGGTGGGCCTGTCCTATTGTGATGGAGAGTGGAAGAAAGTAATTGTGAAAAGGGAAGGCTCAGTAGTTTCTGCAAGTATGAATGAATTGACAGAGCGTGTTTTGGAACCCAGCATTCAGCAATTGAAAGTGAACTCTCCAGTCTACATAGGAGGAATCCCCGCTGAGCTACAGAGCTTCTATAAAGAAGTAGGATTAGAGCAAGGTAAGGAAATCCAAGGAAAATCCAGTATTGACAGAACTGGTGTTAGTAATTCTGTGGACAGCTGTCTTCACACTGAGTTGGTACTAAATATATGCACTAACACAGTACTATAGGGTATTCAGGTCTAAAAAGGAAGTACAGTTGTTCTCCCTGCAGTTAACATTGTCCCATATTTTTGTTAAACTTCACAGCTGTCCACCCCATCTACAAAACAGTTCTTCCTGTTCAGAGCTGTCAGCTTAGGCCATGTCGATAGCACTTTTACTGGTATAATTTATGTTGATTAGGGGTGTGAAGAAATGTGTATAAGGATAGTCAACAAAAACTCACCAAGGGCAAGTCATGCCTGACCAACTTCATTACCTTCTATGATGAGATAACTGGCTCTGTAGATATGGGTGAAGTGGTGGACGTGATATACCTTAACTTCAACAAAGCTTTTATACAGTCTTCTGCAGCATTCATGCCAGCAAGTATGGCTTGGAAAAAAGGACTATAAGGTAGAGATCTTTGGGTTCAATGTGTAGTGATCAGTGGTTCAATGTCTTGTTGGCAGCCAGTATCAATCTGAGTTCACTGGCAACTGGCAAGAGCTGGTTAACCAGTAAGCATAATCATAAGCCTCATGTTTACTGGTATTCTACAGTTAATTATTTAACTTTTCTAGAATGGATTGCACCCTCAGCAAGCTTGCAGATTATACTAAGTTCAGGGAGAGGTAGATATGTTGGAGGTAGGATCTAGAGTGACCCAGACAAATTGGAGGACTGGGCAAAAAAGAAATCTGATGAGGTTCAATGAGTTAAAGTACAGAGTCCCATGAACTGTTGCTGGGGACTGACCATCTAAGTGGCAGCTCCCCAGAAAAGGATCTGGGGATTATAGTATACGAGAAGCTGTATCTGAATCAACCATGTGACTTGTTTTTGCCAAGAAGGCTAGTGACATATTGGGCTGCATTAGTAGGACCATAGCCAGCAGCATTTCCTTCTGTTCAGCACTGGTGAAGACTCACCTGGAGTATTTCATACACTTTCCTCCCCCGCTCCTTCTGCAACTACAGAAAGGAGGTAGAAAACTTGGAGAGAGTTCAGAGGAGGGTAATGAAAATGGTTCGTTTATAACTTGTGAGGAGAGGCTAAGGGGACTGGGCTTTTTTAGTCTGTGGAAGAGAAGAATGAGATGGGATTTGATAGCAGTCTAAAACTATCTGAAGGGGAGTTCCAAAGAGGATGGAGCTAAGCTATTACCTGGTGTGGCAGATGACAGAACAAGAAGCGATGGTCTCAGATTGCAGTTGGAACGGTCTAGACTAGGTATTGGGAAAAACTATTTCACGGGGAGCATGGTAAAGCATTGGAATGGATTACCTAGGAAGGTGGTGGAATCTCCAGCCACAGAGATCTTTAAGACCAGGCTTTAGAAAGCACTGGTTCAAATAATTTAGTTGGGGTTCATCTTGCTTTGAGCAGGGGTTGGACTAGATGACATTGATATCTCATCCTACCCTAATCTTTTGTGATTCTATGAACTGGATTAAAAATGAGTTATAGGGAACACTATCTCAATGACAAGGTGGAAGAACGGTCCAGCAGTTACCGTGCTAACCTGGGACCTGGGAGACCTGGATTCAATATGTTGTTTCACTTAAGACTTCCTATGTGACTTTGAGCTTGTCTGTATGAACATTTTGCTTCTGGTAATTAGGATGGGACTCTGCCACATTCTAAATGTCCATTGTGGACCCAGCTGAGGCACATTAGCCATTTGTTTCAAAGAAGACTAGATCAAAGTGGAGGGGATCCTCAAGGAATCCATTTTGGCGCACTTGGAAGAGGGGAAAGTGATCAAAAGTAGTCAACATGGATTCACCAAGGTCAAGTCATGCCTGACCAATTGAATTAGCTTCTTTGATGAGATAACTGGCTCTGTGGACATGGGGAAGTCAGTGGATGTGATATACTTTGACTTCAGCAAAGCTTTTGATAGTCTCCCACAACATTCTTGCCCATAAGTTAAGGAAGTATGGATTGGATCCATGGACTAAAAGATGGATATAAAGCTGGCTTGACAGTTGGGACCAATGGGTAGTGGTCACTGGCTCAGTATCTGGATGGAAGTTGGTTTTAAGTGAAGTGCCCCAAGACCGGGTTCTGGGGGCTGATGTTGTTCAACATCTTTATTAATGATCTGGATGAGGGACTGAATTGCACCCTCAGCAAGTTTGAGGATGACACTAAGCTAGGGGGAGAGGTAGATATGTTGAAAGGTAGAGATATGATCCAGAGTGACCTGTATAAATTGGAGTTTGGGGGCAAAAGAAATGTGATACGGTTCAACAAGGAGATGTGTAGAATCCTGCACTTGGGTGGAAGAATCCCAAGCATTTTTATAGGCAGGGGACTGACTGACTAAGCAGCAGTATAGCAGAAAAGGACCTAGAGATTATGGTGGTTGAAAGGCTGGGTATGAGTAAACAGTATGCCCTTGTAGCAAAGAAGGCTAATGGCATATTGGGGTGCATTAGGAGGAGCATTTCAAGCAGATCTAGAGAAGTTGTTGTTTCTCTCTATTCGGCATTGATGAGGCCACATATGGAATATTGTGTCCTGTTTTGCGCCCCCTGCTCCTCAGTATAGAAAAGGTGTGGATGTGTGGGAGCAGGTTCAGTGGAGGGCAATGAAAATGATTAAGGGGCTGGAACACATGACCTATGAGGAGGGGCTGAGGGATTTGGGCTTTTTTAGTTTGCAGAAGAGAAGACTGAGAGATGATTTAATATCAGCCTTCAACTTCCTGAAGGGGAGCTCTAAAGAGGATGGAGAGAAACTGTTCTGATTGGTGACAGATGGGAGAACAAGGAGTAATAATGTGAAGTTACAGAAGGAGAGAAGTAGGTTGCACATTAGGGAAAACTACTTCCCCGGGAGGGCGGTGAAGCACTAGAATGTGTTGCGTAGGGAGGTGGTGGAATCTCCATCCCTAGAGGTTTTTAAGCCCTGTCTCAACAAAGTCTTGGCTGGGATAACTTAGTTGGGGTTGATCCTGCTTGAAACAGGGGCCTGGACTTGATGATCTCCTGAGGTCCCTTCTAGCCCTATGATTCTGTGAAAGTACATTAACAGTTTGTTAATGCACATCAACAAGATCTGCAATGGACAGTTTAGTAAGGGATAGAGTTAGAACCCAGTTTTCTGTGAGCTACATTTTAGTATATAAACACCTTTAGGCTCTGTGTGCTTCCAAATAATAGCATGCGGGGAGAAGGTTGTTGTAAGAAAAACATATGAAGAATTATGAGCCATTCAGGTACCATGATAATATTAGTATCTTAGATAGAAAAATAGGATTTTCCCAAGAGTTATATAATAATTTATTGATGTATGAGAGATCGAGCAGTCTATTTTTTTCAATTTCTTGAGTTAATTTTCAAAATAATCAAGGTCTCTATTCCAGTTACCATATTATTATAAATATTTGTTGTCATTGCATATGCAGATCACAGTGCTTAGTGAGGCTGATAGCCAGTGTGGGCCCCAGGGCAAGGTAAAAGGGGGACCCACCTCCACACCCCTGGAAGGGGCAAGGCCTCTGGCAGTTAACCCTTAGCACTACTCTGATGGTGGTACTGCTCCCCACAGTGCCATGGGATTTCAAAGTCACTTAAGATTTTGCCAGTCAGTAATTGGGAGGTCTGGGGTTATGTTTTATAAAACGTTTGTGAATGTGGTATCATCTGTGCTCCAAATATGATCATCTGTGTTATTCTGGTATTTCCTCTATACTCAAATAGATTTGCTGTGTGTAGACTTTTCTGAGGGCAAGCGATTGAGGATATGGTGCACATTTATGAAATATCAGTGAAATGCAGGAGCTGACTGCAAACTTAAAATCAATACTAGGCACTGATTTTATGTTAACGCTTTTGAATATGTGGTCAGAGGAAGCAAAATAAAGATTTTTTTTTCGCAGAAGGGGGATGCTTAATAATAAGCATATATTGGTGTGTCAACACTGGAACATTTGGAATCCTTAACAGCACAACAGTAAAAGGGGGGCAAATAATTTCTCAAATGTAAATTGAAAGTTAACATTTACACCTAACTCCTCTTCTCACAGAAAATATAGCATTGCTAGGAATAAAAATGATTCTTAATTAAAGAGTGAAGCCCTTTATGTGATACTAATCCCTTACTATTTGCTAGGTTTCGGTGGTTGCATGAAGGATGTTAAATTTACACGAGGTGCTGTCGTTAACTTGGCATCTGTGTCCAGCAGTGCTGTCAGAGTCAATCTGGATGGATGCCTATCAACTGACAGTGCTGTTAACTGCAGGGGAAATGACTCCATCCTGGTGTACCGAGGCAAAGAGCAGAGTGTTTATGAGAGTGGTCTACAGCCATTTACAGGTTGGGCCTTAAATAAAATGCTACCTTCTTATTTCATTCTGTGTTAATGTCTTCTTGAGTTCAGTCTTTTTCTTTATTTTCTTTAAGAATACCTGTATAGAGTGATTGCCTCAAATGAAGGAGGATCTGTGTCTAGTGTTTGGAGCCATGGTCGGACAAGAGAATCAGGTAAACATAGTTTCCAAAAGTATCTGTTTTATATTTTATGAGTTATCTAATTGTAGGCTACTGGCAGGAGACAATTTCACCATGAGAAAGTTAATTAAATAGTAACAACGGCATAATATTTTAAGGGGAACCAAAATTTTATTGATAATTTGGATTAATAACATACCGATATTTTATAGGAGCTATAAAATACACAAATGGCATTTTCACAATACATTTCAAGGTGTTTTCTAATACACCATATTTATTATGAAAGTTCAAAGAGAGTTAAAAGGTTGTACTACTTTATCTTAGCATGAACATATCCTAACATTAGTTTCACAACCAGTTTATAGTGAAATATGCAAATCTAAACCTCTAGTCAAACTACACATGTCTTTTAGAAGGAAGGCATCTGGTAATGATTGTTAGAGTACAAGGCCACACAGGACTCTCAGAAAGCACTGCAAAGCTGAAATATTGTGCGTAGTTGGTATTACTGTTCAAGATGGGGCACATAGATGTATCTGTTCACACAAGAAGATTAACCTGTCCTTAAAATTCATGGGGGAAATTTGGAAGCACTTCCCATTTTGTACACATGGTTTGTTTATACCTTGCTGAGTTAATATTTTTCTGCAGATTTTTCATACTGTGAAATCTGTATTCATGAACTACTTTCACGATCAATAAGATCCAGATTATAGTTTAGCAATTCTACTGGTAAAAGGCGCTTAAACAGTATTGCTGTAGGATCTCCCCAAATATACTAAACTCTTCTTGAGGGAAAAAAAAAGTACTTACAATATAATTGCAGTACAAAGAGCCACTTCAAACATGCTCACCAGAGTAAATATTTGACTTGCAAATGCCTTGCTTATACAACTTAATGTCACCATTTTGTCTTCTACTCAGAAGAGAGTAAATACAGCCATTTTGTGAAATATCAGTTTTATCATAAATTTATATTTACAATCTGACCACAACACTGAGCAGCTACATGTTCCCAAGGGCTGGAAAATAATTGCACTATTTAATTATTTTTGAGTCAGTTTTGTTGTGTCCCTTATGAAAAGACCATCTGCTATCCTGTACCTTACCTTGCCCTGTGCTATATTTCAGAACTCATAAAATCAGTATATTGCTGTAGTATTGCCAGTAAGCTGAAGCTTCTCTAGTGGAGCCATAAGCATTCAAACACTTTTTACATTTAGGGTTCCAGGGCCCCTCATGCCTCCAACGCAGGTTGCATGTGTTTAATGAGTCAAAACAATAAGCTCACAAAAAAGGCATTTGCATGGAAGGCAAAGTGATCCTGGCTGATAGGACTTGAGAGTCCACATGTGTTTACAGCAAACTTGCCATCCACCATTATGCCACAGTGTTCCTTAAGCTTCTTCTTCTGTTAATCCCTTGTGCAGTCATCTGTGATTAAATTGTTAATGTCCAGACTTTTACTCAGTATAGCAATATCTAATAAATACTTAAAGATTATGGGAAATTGAATGAATTTTTGTTAGAAATTGTAGGTGTCAATGAGATTGCTTTTTCACTTGCTTGAAACAACGTTATTTTCTTTTTTTAAAAAAATCATCCGATGTGATTGGAGCAAAGGCCAATGTGAAAGGCCTTATAAAAGTTCAGTTTTTACTTCTGATGGGCGTAGGGAGTTATTTCTGTATGTCATGGAGTGATCTGCACCTTAAGGGCATGGAGTCTAATGTTCAGGCAGACTCCATCATTTGGCTTGGATGGCCCTTCATGAGTTTGAAAGGTACATTTATACATACAAGTTACCTGGGAGATACTAGAAGAGAAGAACAAGAAGTCTCGTGGCACCTTATAGACTAACAGATATTTTGGAGCATAAGCTTTTGTGGGCAAAGACCCGCTTCATCAGATGCATGAGTGGTGGTTGGGGGGGTTTCAGAGGGGAATTTAAAGAGCAGGTTCCCAGTAAAAGGGAGGACCAGAGCTGACAAAGTCTATTTAGCAAGGTGGAAATGGCCCAGTGTCAACAGCACTTATCAAAGGAAGGAAAAACAAGTTAGATCAGACAGGAGGATGTGAGCCCTTGTCAACATCTAATGGGGAGATATTCACACCCATAGCAGAGAAGCTGTCTTTGTAAGCTGCAAGCCACTCCCAGTCTCTGTTTAATCCATGGTTAATGGAGTCAAATTTGCAAATAAATTGCAGATCAGAGATTTCTCTCTCCATATGATTTTTGAAATATTTTTGTTTCAGGACTGCCACACTTAAATCTGCCACTGAGTGTCCAGGGAGATTGAAATCTTCTCCCACAGGCTTCTGTCCATTTCCATTCCTGATGTCTGATTTATGTTCATTTATTCCATTTATTTATTCTCATGCATCTGATGAAGTGGGTCTTTGCCCACAAAAGCTTATGCTCCAAACCATCTGTTAGTCTATAAGGTGCCACAAGACTTCTTGTTGTTCTCAAAGATACAGACTAACACGGCTACCTCTCTAGTACTAGAAGGGAAGAAGCAACTCTGGCAGTAAGAAATCCCATTACTACTTCTTTATAGACCTAGGGCCAAGGAGCTGCAAAAATGGGGTCAACGTGCATGCTGCCGAGCCCATTATAGCATGGCACAAACCCAAGAGAGGTTGTCAGAGGAAGATTCACATGCTTTGTATATTTAAATAAAGGGGGTCAGTTAAGGGAAAAGCTGGCTAGCCCACAACTCAGCTTCAGAGAGGTGAGCTGAGGAAATTGTTGGCTAAAGAGAGAGAGAGTGAGGCACTAACTAACATAGCCCAGTTTGAAAGAGGAGAGCTGGGTACTCCTCCCTAAAGAGAGACTGAAAAAGAGTAATATGGGGAGGGTTGTGGAAACACTGTTATAGGCAAAGGAAAGATGAGTCTTCTGAAGGGAGGAGCCAGAGACTGATGGTTGGACTGAACCTGAAATGATGAATGTTCCTGTTGGTATTGTAGTGAGCTCCTGCTGAAGTTTAAGGCTGTCATTGATAAATTCAACCCAAATAAAAGGTGTGTGCGTGTGTACACACGCTCACGTGTGTGTGCTTTTTAATACATATTTCTGTCTGGGGTCATTTCTAAGCCTATGACACTATGGCTGACTGAAAGCGCACAGAGATGACCTCCAAACTATTATGCCATATTTACATATGCTTTAAAATTTACTTAGAAACACTTGAATTTAGAAAACAGAACTGGACATTTTCAGAATTTGATCACATTTGTGATCTTTTGTAGTCATTGTACCTGAAAGATAAGTGTCAAATTCCTCTGCATCATAACAGTCTAATGATTTTACTTCATTCAGTTACATCATTATATAGCTTGAACCGGTTAGATGCCTAGAATCCACCTCCTTTTTTTGAGTGATGTTGAAACACATTTGATACATTAAATGTTTTTGGAAAACCTGAACTAGACAAGAAAGAATATTAGGTAGATGGAGTTTTGATGGTTTTGAAATATAGCTTAAACTGAATGGCTCAAGATGTGCAGTCATATTAAATCAATGCTAAAAAGTTACAACTCTAATAAATTGTATTTATGCTAATGGTTCAGTCTGATTTACTGCAGCCATTAAAAGTGAAGAATAGGGGCAATAGTCTTCTCAGAACTGCCATTTTCTCTATTTTCTATTTTATCCTTCTGCAGTCCCAGAAAATGTGCCAACTCCCTCAAGTATTCACAGCATAAACGGTTACAGCATTGACGTGACTTGGGACAAACCTGCTGGGGTCATAGGTGTAATTGAGAAGTACATTTTGAAAGCATACAATGAGGATGGTCCCAGTGTACCCATCATCAGTGTTGAGTTTGCTGACACTACTACGCTCACAGGTAAATGTTGCTAACCACCAGTTTGAAGGGAGATGTAATAAAACAAGATGTATATAACTTATTTTGTCAAGCTGAAAAATATTAGTTGGGTACTGCATAATATATCCATCTTCTCGTCTAAATGTCCTAAATAATGTAGTGTAGCGTGTGTATATGTACAAATATTGATTTACTTCCAGTGCACTTACAAATGAAATGTAGCTCAAAAGCAGAAAGGTATTTTTATTCAACTCCATTTTTGCCATTTTATTCCCATTGTGGCATTCTGTGTTTATCTGTCTGTCCTTAGTGATTTTTCTTTCTCCCTCATCCTGCCGTCCCGGTTCCCTCAGGGGTTGATCTTGCCTGGTACTGCAATCCTTTGAACACTTCAGAAACCAGAGTTACCCTGATGATTTTGGGGAGACTACTTGTATGCGTAAAGTTAAGCATGTATTAAGTGCTTTGGTGAATTGGGCTGGAGCATCTGCACTTTGCAGGATGAGCCATTACTGGCTGAAGGGTGGGGTTTATTTTAGGTTTGTTTTTTTGTTTTTGTTTTTGCTAGTTACAGGAATTATCTTCAAAAAAGGAGTGCGGGGCTCAAGCAATATTAGCAGATGTGAATGATTTTGGTTTTAGTTTCTATAGGCTGGGGCTCATCTCGGCAACTTCTAAAAGGGCTGCTGGTTTGGATGTGGAGCCAGACTCTGGAATCTTTTCTGCTACAAAATGATCACGGAAGACTTGGGAACCATCTGGAGCTGTCTAGCTGTTTTTCCCTCTGCCAGTAGAATTCCCTCTCTCGGTTTACTCTCTCCCTAGTTTTATATGTTGGAGGCTTGGTCCTGCCTGTGAGCCCAGTTCCTCAGCTGGCTGAAAAAAGAGTACACAACAAGTGATGCGCTGAACTTTGAGGCCTGTCAGGACTCAGGAGGGCCATAGTAAAAAAAAAAAAAATAAAATTCCAGAGTGTAAAGAATTAGATTTGTTTAAAAATTCCTTGAAATTAATAAGTTATATAATTTATCACACTTTAAAATGCTAGTAGCATATTGTACAAAGATGAAGTCTTGGTTTGGCTCAGTTTTGGATGTTATAATTTCAGAAAATGCCTTTTCCTTGGGCAGCATAATACTGATTTTTTCCCCTCAAACACAGTTATATGTGCTTCACATGCATGAATAAATATCTATTTTGCACATGCATATTATGTGTACATGTATATTTAAGAGACAGTGTACACTGTAACACAGCATGACTCACTGCTGCAGTGCTTCCTGCTGGTTACTCAGGGAATTAGCTCAATTCAGTGCTGGAGTTCCCCCCTCTGGCCAGTGTCTTGCTGTTTTACCTGTTTTTCTGTTCTCCACCTTGTGTCAGGACCTGCATCCCTTCTGCACCATAGAGTCCTGCCCTCAGGGTATTGCCCTGTCCCAGTACTCTTCCACTCTGGGGTCTTCCACATCAGGAAACCCCCAGCTCCCTATACCCACATTGCCTCCATGACCCACTGCCAAGGACAAACAGCAGTCTGAAATGACCACTCATCACTGGCAAGGGGTTTGGATCTGCTGCCTTCTGCTGCCCTGGCTGCCTCCCTGAAGAACCTACTCCCTTGTGCGTTGTCTCAGGCCCTGCAGCCTGGAAGCCACAGCTTTGCCTGACTTTTCCCAGCACTACTTTATCTCAGGGAGCCTCTGGAGATTCCCTGGCAGCTAGGACCCTCCTGCTCCACAACTGGAGCAAGGGTCCACTCTTCTCCCTTCTAGGATCCCTCATTTATACAGTCTCAGCTGGGCCCTAAGTGGCTAATGCATGCCACACCTGCAGCCACCTCCCAGGCCTGGGTTTAACCATTGCTAGGCCATGTGGGGTGGGTGCCGTGTCACAGCGCATATTTTCCTTTCCTCAAGTTGAAATGTTGTTGGCCATTTGTGGGTGATGTGATAGCTAAGATAGTCAATCTATTTTATTTGTTTAATTAATCCATTGGCTGAAAATTGCCCAATCGTGTTACATAGTACCAAATATGTTAGCAGAAATCAAGGTCCCCTAATTATTCAAAACTTTAAAAAGAGCTAATATAATCAGATAATTTATTCACAATGAGTAGTTTGACCAGAATTGAATATGTCACAGTTGATCTGTTGTTCTTGTGTTGTTTTAGTTGTGTCACATATGAAAGAGTTAACATCATGCTGAACAGGAAAGAGCGGTTCATATATTTGTATGATACAGAAGTGATTTTATGTTAGAATGGAAATATGTAAAGGACAGTATAGGAAATATAACTCTATATATGAAAGTTACAGTCACTGAACTCGATTAACAGGTTGCCACTTTAGACTTCCAAGTCTTTTGTGCCTAACAATAAGTAGTACTGAATGCAGTAAGATACAAAGAAAAAGACCATTCAGACAACTTTCACCTGTGCACTGCTAATATACTTTCACTTTTGCAAGCCTTAAAATTTGAATATAAAACTTTACTCTAAAGTGTTTGCCTGGACACTGTGCAGGTTCAGAAGGAAAAAGTGAAAGGGTGTTCCTGAAAAGGGTCTGAGCTCACAGAAACTTTGCATACATGTATGCTATGTACGCTATGTATGCTATGTATGCATACATTTCTGTTAAGTCTATAAGGTGCCACAGGACCCCTCGTTGCTTTTGCAGATCCAGACTAACACGGCTACCCCTGCATTCACCTTAGCAACAGCAGTGCAAATAACGCTAGTCCAGTGGTTATGGGGCTAAGTTAGTGTCCCTCCTCCTCCATTTCCCAAAAGTGCTTCCCTATCTCATAGAGGTGTTCTAAGAGTCACTACATTAAAGACTATGAGGTGTTCAGATACCAGTAATAGGGGCTATGTAATTACTACAGACAGGTACTGGACATCTCAGAAGAGGGGGGCCTTTGACCACTGTTACATCCAAACAGGTGGTGAAGCGATTTTGCTTCTTCTGCAGACTGATGAGCTCTAGGAACATTGTGCTGTAATGAGACATAATGCTTCTAAGAGCTTCCACTGATACAGGGAAATATGCATAGATCATAAATGAGCTGAGTAATGTACATCTTTTTTAAAAATACCTAATCTTGAGGTTTTCTCCTTCTGGCTGCCTTAGCAGCTCAATTGCAATGAAGTTTACACAGCTGGGCAGGTCTGCAGGTGGCTGAAAATGTGTTAGGCAGGTGGTCACCTACTAATGTTTGAGTAAATACAGAGGAGATAGGAAGTCTCACAGGGACTGAGATTTTGCTGGTTGTTAACACAAGTGACCTCAGATAGCAGTAAGCTGTAAGAGTAGGTTCCACCGTATCATGAATGCACATGCTTCTTGAATAGCATATTAATTTTATTTGCAAATATTTGTTTTGTTTTAAATGACTAAAGTGCAATTAATGTGAAGGGTCAGTATCAAAATAAAACTCCCAAGTTAAAATAAACGTTATTGTGATGTCTGGACTGTAAAACCAGAATTTTTCAAACCTCACATTTTCTCAGCTTACATTCTGCTCTTCACTTATCAAGGACAGTCAAGCTAAGCTTTACTAATTATACTTTTGTTTCAGATCAGTTTTGCTTTTTTGGTTCTGCTAGACAGACATAGTATCTTCTTTGACATTTATCCATTATCGGGAAGTTGTAAAATATTTATTAAAATCCTGCTTTTATGTCAATGCTGTTGAAAATATGTATATATTATCAGTAGCATAGAAACACATTAGAGACATGTAACTTAGAATACACAAAAATAAAACAAGCTCCATATTTTGAGGAGCATGCCATTCCAGTAAAAATGGCTCTATGTAATTAGTTTTGTAAAAAAAAAACAACAAAACAAAACAAAACAAAAACAAATTCATTGTTTGGGGTCTGCAGATAGTTAACTGTTTTTCCATAACTAACTTCTTGGGGATTTAAATGTGTGCACACTTTATTAGGTTATCAATAGACAGGAGGTAGAGAGTGGTTCATTAACTCACAACAGAAGGCTGGTATAATTGCAGCTATTCTGTTGAAAAACTGGCCTGTGAGAAAAATTGCAGGGCTTAGAACCACAGTTCTGTTTACTGAAAAGCAATGCCTAGACTGATCTCGACATGCCTGTTACAGGATAGTTGTTTATCTGCTGTTTGAAATCCCTGCTTGAAGAGATACTACAATGCTGCATTGCAAAACGATAAGAACAAAATGACTGGTGGTTAAGTCCCAATTAAGCATTGCCCTGTGGCCCTCTTTGTATTTACCTTGATAGATGTAAGGTGTCTATAGAACTCGTTAGGGAACCCAACAGGAATAATCTGGATACAGCAGGAGCCCAGATGGACTCAGGATTGCATTACCCAGCCATGCATTACCTCCACGGCAGGCCTCAGCAAAATAGACTTTGAACAGAGGATACGTGTGCCAGGTTATACTTGACTGACTAGTTTAAGCAACACATAATACCCAAAACAGAAATATTTCATGAAATTATGTGGGTTCAAAAAGCTCTTGAAGCCCTTATTTCACAGCTTAACCAGAATTCCTTCCCTTTCCCCAAATGCACTTACACTCAGAGATCCTCTCTATGAAAGTCAGCCAAATAAAATGGCTGCCCAGTATGCACTCTTCCTACCTCCTGCCACTTTGCAGCTTGGGGACCATCATCATATTTGGAGAACCAAGCAGGGATCCTGTCAAGGGCTGAATGTGTCAATATCCCCATCTTCTCCCATATTACTCATCTTCTTAAACTGTACTCATCACTGTAGCATGTGAAGGGCATGTCATCACCACAGACATTCATAATGACTTACAATGGACACAAGTTTCTTTCAAATTCTACTGATACTATCCTTGAAATGGAATATAAAAGTGAGCCAGCATGCTGCTACTAGACCTTTTGGCTGGAAAAGGGAAGTATCTAAGTTTCATTTTCACTGCAGGCTACCCCAGGGAAGTGTGGCACACCCCACCAATAGACAGAGCTGCTACCAAAGTACTAGCTCCAAATATGTCCAATATTTGGAGAAAAAAATAATCCATATTGTAACTCTGTGGATGGTTGTGCTGAACTGAATAAAATCCCCAGATCTGCACATCCTTAATTTTGAGGACATACAGTTCTCAAATTTGAAACACCCGTTGCAGTTTTGAGGTAAGGAACCACACTCTATCCCTTGTCCTACTCTTCCAAGAGAGTTAATTTTCTTAATAATGTAACTAACTGAAAAGTCAACCATACACATTACAGTAAACGCTTTGTGATTAAGCACTTTAATACCCAGACAACTTAGTTCACCCACATCTGCCATAGATGGCAATACAATTACCCCTTCAGTTAACTGGAAAAATTCTGATAGCTATCAGGAATCCTTTTCCAGTGTTCGTAGAAGCTGTGTGTGTTTGATGGCCCTGAGGCAGTAGAGGAGCAGTAAATTACGGTACTGTATACAGTAATAGTGTTAAAAAGTGTAGTGTTAGCTAAGGTTATCCAATAAGAGTAAGCATATTAAAAGACCTGACCTTGGATTTTAAAATCTGCCAGAGCCAAAATGTTTTATTACTGTACTGAGATTTCAAAGGGGAATACCATAGTAGCATCCTGAGATATAGTTATTCCAGTTGAAAGGGAGTTTTTTTCTTAAAGACCCCAAGATAGGAAAGTGAAGGTCACCCTTATGGAGAGCTTGGAGGCATCCTTAGCCATTCTCAGAACACTTCTCACATGCTTTGCAAGAGCTTTCCTGTCTTGGTCAGAAGAGCTCAGCGCCATGAAGCACATGGATCACACTAATTGTAGCTCCAGTCTCCAAAAAATGAAACTCTGGCAACAGCATTTGTGGCTGACGCCTCTTAGAAGGCAACGAGGTTTTCAGCCAGGACCGTAGAATCCAGATCGGTAGGGAGGCATGGCAAGCTTGCAGGATCTTTTCTCTTTGGAGAACTACTGTAGATTGTAGCAGAAAATGCTACTAAATCTGTGCAGCCCCTCCATTCTTCACTAAGTGCTTTCATGAAGGAGTCCACACATGCCTTCAAGCACTCCCATTGTACCCCTCCCTCACAGAAGGACCAGAGGAAGCTAACGCCCCTTGAGCTAGAGCTCAAGTGGAAAGTCCAGAGGTGGTCCTTCAGCCCTCAAGAGCCCATCCTCAAAATGAGCAGATATGCCTCCACACAGAACTGACTCTTCTTGAAAGAATGTTTTGAATACAGACAAAAGGTGTGAAAAATAGTAAAGAATACTCCCATGAGCTGTGGTTTTCCACCCCACACTTTCTTCATCCTGTCCCACATCTCCACTGATCTCACCAAGTGAAAATTGATTGGGATGAACTTATCCCATTGCCTGTGCCAGACAGGAGAGAGAAGGAATTCCCACATAAAAAAGTTCTCAGGGTTCCAGTCTTCCTTTCTCCTCCTTTGGATACCCATGGGAAATCAGAATCTTTCTAGATCTCAAAGGGCTCAACAAGTGAACAAAGAAAACAAACTTCTGGATGGAGGTCTTAGTTTCTATGGTGCCATTCTTCTGTCAAGGAAGCTCTCCTAAACTCAGTGAAGCTGATGGATGCATATCTCCACATTCCATCCATTTGTGTCACGTCAACCTTCTGAAATTGCTTGTGATACACAGTGCTATCTGGATTGAAACATCTCCTTAGGCATCTTTTTGGACCCATGCTTATTTACAAAGAATGATGGCAGAGATCATAAGCAAGCTGTTGTGGAAGAGGACTCAATTATACTCTTTTTTCTGGTTGACAGTCTAAACAGATCTCTGACCCAAGCTATAGTGTGAACCACCACAATGCAAATTTTGGCTCTCCTGCAAACTCACAGCTTTATGTAAAACCTCAAGAAAAGTTCCTTGATCCTATTGATTACTCGTCACAGGAAAAACTTCCTAACTGTAGGAACAATAGTGTAATGGAACAGACCGGTTGTAGAAGCTACTTCAATGGCGGTTTTCAAAAGAGGGCTGGATAGCCATCTGCCTTGGTTGGTTTAGAGACTACAAATTCTGCAGCTTGACAGGGGATTAAACTAGATGACCCTTGGGATCCCCTCTAACCCTATAATTCTGTGCTAAACAGACAAGGAGGAAACATGAGCATAGCTCTGTATGCAGAATTGATAGATGGAATGGGCCAAAAAAAGCACTTTCTTCCCTGAAGTGATACATAAAAAGAGAGGTGAATCAGAAAGTGAACGAGCTCATTGGACATATAGTCAGCAAGTCAGAAAGGGCATGAACCAGAAACTTTCAATCTGATCCAAAAGATATTTTGTTTACCCTCATTGGATTGGTTTGTAAGTTGCAAAAAATCAGAGATTAAATGCTTCACCAAGGAAAAGTCCATAGGAACCAATGCCCGGTTGCACAAGTGGACACATACGCTATGTCTACACGGCGATGCTACATCGAAATAGCTTATTTCGATGTAGCGAAATTGAAATAAGCTATTTCGATGAATAGCGTGTACACGTCCTCCAGAGCTCGTGCCGTCGACGTTGGGCAGCACTACATCGAAGTAGGCGCTGCTGGGCAGCTTCTACACGCCAAAGCGGCCCGCATCGAAATAAGGGTGCCAGGAACAGCTGCAGACAGGGTCACAGGGCGGACTAGCACTTCCGGGGGCAACAGCAAGCCGCTCCCTTAAAGGGCCCCTCCCAGACACACTTGCACTAAACAGCACAAGATCCACAGAACCGACAACTGGTTGCAGACCCTATGCATGCAGCATGGATCCCCAGCTGCAGCAGCAGCAGCAGCCCGAAGCCCTGGGCTACGGGCTGCTGCACACGGTGACCATAGAGCCCCGCAGGGGCTGGAAAGAGCGTCTTTCAACCCCTCAGCTGATGGCCGCCATGGCAGACCCCGCTATTTCGGTGTTGCGGGATGCAGATCATCTACACATGTCCTACTTTGATGTTCAACGTCGAAGTAGGGTGCTATTCCCATCTTCTGTTGGGAATAGCGACTTCGACGTCTCACCGCCTTACGTCGATTTCAACTTCGAAATAGTGCTCGCCATGTGCAGATGTGGCAGGCGCTATTTTGAAGTTGGCATGGCTACTTCGAAGTAGCCGGCTCGTGTAGACGTGGCTATAGTCTGCAATCCCATGCAGCCCTCTCCTAAAGCAAGTAATCAAAAAAATTAAGCAGGAGGAAGCAAAGGAGATTGTGATAACTCCACTCTCTGATCTGATAAACTGGAAACTGGACTCAGCATTTCAGCTATCAGCGGGGTGGTCTGTCTGCACAAAAATAATTAGAAGTCCCGGGTCACCTGATAGACTAAGATTTTTTGGAGCATAAACTTTTGTTGGCAAAGACCCACTTTGTCAGATGCCCATGAAAGCTTATGCTCCAAAAAATCTGTTAGTCTGTAAGATGACACAGGACGACTTGTTGTTTTTACCATTACAGCTGCCACCCAGGTCAGACATTGCTTTCAAAGGTTGTCTTTAAGGGAAGTGCTACCAGCACTAGAGTGTATTCCAAAGTGACTGGGACTTTGTTCACATCCAGGTGAAGCTACATGATAATAGCCTATTTTGTCATTTAGATCAAGATCAACCTGTGGTACCAGGAGCACACTGCTAACTGGGATTCCATCTATCTGAGGCTTCCCTAGTCAGGTTTGGATAAAGGTCTTCAGAATAGACAGCCCAGTCTTCCCTAAATGAGAGACCTACCGCATATGTTGAAGGCCCTGACCACTCACCCTTAAGAGATTCTGATTTCTGTATTTTTCTCTCTCCATCAAAACTAGTTTCCTGGTCACCATCACATTTCCTACTCACTTTTCAGAGCTGGAGGTTCTGCATGTTCCAGGATGACAATACTAATAACTCTGGAGTTGTTGCACCCCAAGATGAATTCTCCTTTCTGCCCCTCATAGGAAATCATCTTTCCTTTCTTCTGTCCACAGCCATAGGTCAGGGATGATGATAGGTCCTGCTGTGAGTACAGGGGACTGGACTTGATGACCTCTCATGAGGTCTCTTCCAGCTCTACATATCTCTTTGTTTAATATCTAAGAAACTTCATTATGTATTGCAATAAAACTACAAGGAAAATGGGACCCATGACTCTCAGAGTTCTGTGCTATGTAGATTACTTTTCAGTGTACCACAGGAAATTCAGTTTCCCTGAGAGCCAATTTCAGGCCTTTTGTTCATTTGAACAGTGCTACTTTTGCAATGGATGTTTCAAGAGTCAGTAAATCAGAAAAGTAGTCAGACATGAGGAAAAAGTGTTTTTCTTACTTCATGATTGTTAGTATGCGTCGTCATATTCCCAAGTACCCAAGTCTGTTTCAATGCTGAAACAATCACAGAAATGTTAGACCAATGTCTGACCATCAGTATTATCACATAATAACACAAGATCAATATTATTTTACATTAATCGAAAACTATTTAAATATGTTGATTTAATAAGCCTCAAAACAGCACCTTATGGTAGTTTCATAGAATATCGTCCCCACTTTGTAGGGCGAATTTGAGGCCCAGATTAGTGAATTTATTTCCTTATGGTCACATGAAGTCAGTGGCCTAGATAAAAATAGCACTAAGATATTCTGATTCCCTGCTCTTAACTATCAACAGATTGCCTTAGCTACCTGTGAGGTATCAGAATGCTAACATTTACAATGCATTTTACACAGGTGTAAATAACTACACAAAGTGAAAATCGGCAGACTCTCAGCATGTTTAACCTATTTCTTTAATGATTTGCATAATTTAGAATCTGAATATACATTCTTATAACTATTAATCATAGAACTTTAAAAAAGTACTTTTATAGAGAAGATTTTTTTTTCTGGAATTGTTACCCTGTCAATTGATAGTGTTTAAATACAAGTGTACATATTTTGGCAGGGCCAGGGTGAAGGGTCCCTCAGAGGGAGCCCAAACAAGCAGAAGGGCCTGCAGGGCAATCACAGGCAGTTGGGTGGGAGATGGCTCAGCCTAATTAAAGCCAGCTGGCCCCAATGACTGGGCTAATGAGGCCTTTAAAACCCTTCACAGTGGGAAGGCCGGGGAGAGAGAGTGAGAGGTGAGCAGAGAGAGAGAACAGGTTTGAGAGGAGCAGAGGAGAGCAGCAGGAACACCAGAGATCACAGAGGGAGAGCAGGAGCTTCTACAGGTCAAGAGTGAGGACCCGGGACTGCTATGGCCTGGAGAAGGTACCAGGGGGAATCATCTGGGAAAATGGCCCAGGGAGGTGTTAGCCGGTGGCCAGGTAATGTGCGGTGAGGTATTCCCCTGGGTCCTAAACAACCCAGTTTTTTACTGCTGGAGCAGGGAGCTTCTAGCACTCTCACCTATGGCCAGGCTGTGGTAACCAAACGGTTAAAGTTCTTTTTATTGTGCCGGCTGTGTTGCAGTGGCAAAGAGTAACAGCAGTCAGGCTTAGATCTTAACTAGTTACAAGTTTATTAAGCTACAGTTATAAGCGTGCAGTTACAAAGGCTATTGTCTACTTCTTATATGCTAGCAAAGTACAAGCGTTAACAAGTTACGTTACAATCCAATACAAAGATATCTGTTACCATCTAACACAATGATATCTTGATACAACGACATCTAGTTACAGAGCTCTAATTCTTTAACTGTGCGCACCAAAAAGGAGACCTTAGCATGGGTATATCTTACCCTCCTTGCGTCTCTCGATACCAGCGTAGCCAAGCTGGATCGGTCACTCAATTCCGCAGAAAGACGAGTACGAGGTTGGGCATCCCCAGCTGCGGACCTCAGGAGGCAATCACCTGAGCCAACCAGCAGGTAGTTAGGTGGAAATGCACTCAGAGTTAGAGTTCTGCTGGGCCCACCTTTATACCCCCTTTAGGTTACGTATTCTCTTTCTTATCTATGGTACCAGATCGTACTGGTCTGTCTTTTGTGATGCCAGTTTTTACAAGGGCAATTCTTACTTAATTTGCACTTGTAAGACAGGAGATAAGCAATTTGGGAGTACAGGACATTCTGTTGCAGGGGCAGAGATTTCCTCTTCTGGGATGGCTGTGTGGGCATCAACTCCATCAAAGCCAGCTGGGGTAATTTCCTGAGGTTCCCCCCGCACCATCTTGTTGACACTTTGGCCTGTTAGCCTTTTATCTGTACTTTCTGTTTCTCAGGGTCACGATGAGCTAGCACATCTGGGCCTCAATGAGAGACATCAAAGACTGTGCTGTCAGCAGCTGTTTCCGTGCCCTGTGTGCTTGTGAGGCATCTCAGTCGGGCAGGGGGGCAGCGAGCAAGCTGGCTTGTAAGGGGGCGACTTTTGTCTGGCTACAGGAGGAGAGCTGCTGTACCAAGGGCTAAGGGAGTCAGCTCCTCCCACTGGCAGCTGCACAGGGTCCCTGGGCCAGAACCTGGCATGAGTGGGCAGGGGCCGGGTTCCCCCCAGACCACTGCTCACCCCGGCGAGGGCAACAGAGCCCTTAAGTGGTTCTAATGGACTGAACAGAGGCAAGAGGCCCAGGAATAAGACTGACTTTGTCACTATATATATCGTTCTGAAATCAGCTCTTGCTTCATCCTTGCTATTTGTAAATCTTTGATCTGAACCATTTGCCCATGACATATATTATACAAACATTGCCCAGAGGAGGCAGAATGAATATATGAATGGTGCTATACTATGATAAAAGATGCTAATGATACATCTTACTTGGAAAAAGGTATAAGCTGCATGAATTCCTTCAATTGTTATCATGAGAAAACCCCGCTTGTGAATATGAGTGTGTGCCTCACAATTACAGTGGAGGGAATGTTTGTTTTTTTCCAATTTTCTGGTAAGTTAGAAAAACTAAAATTAAAAAATTTGAGGTGAGATTGAACCCAAAAAAAAATTGCAAAATTATTGGAAAATCTAAAAAGTTGTTTTATTTTCCCCCAGGTATTTTTAAATCAGAAGCAAAGGAAATTATGTGGGGAAGAGTGGAATAGAAGGATAGAGGGGAGATAAGGTGGTGGTGATGTGATGCATTTTTTAAAATAAATAGCTTATTGTCCAACATGTTTATTTTTCGTGAACCCCAAATTATTTATGACTCTGCCATTAATTCCCTGAATAGTTTTGGCTCTGTTTCTTTTGGGATTTAAGTGCCATTTATAAAATGATTGAAGGTGGGGTCTTGGCAACAGGAGTTTCTTGTAACCTGTAGGCCAGGGGTTAAGGTATTCACCTGAGACCCTGTGTTCACTGTCTTCTCTGTCTGATGGGAAGGGTCTCCCATATGGGAGAAAAGTTCCCTCCCAACTGATCTCTGAGGAATTTTGGTGCTGGTCTGTCCCTTGAAATCTGTTCTACTTTGTACCAATGGTTAGGCATTAGAGAAGTTAAGTAAATACAATCTATTTTTAAAAAATAATCTTGTATGGTTTAATTTTACAACTTATTCTGTTATAAATGTTTCATAACCACTGATACAGGGAGGAGGAGGAGATGATCAGTGTTTCTTTTTTATTAGCATTTTAAATGCTTTAAAATAGGTCATCATAAATAGTGCAAGGGAAAAATTGCAAAAATGTGTTACAGAAAACAATGGAGATTTCTAAAGTAAACTAGAGGAAATACCTATTCAACCCCCATTAATTTCACTGTAAATAAAGTGGCTAAATTCTTCAGTTGGCTTTGAAAACCTCATACTCCGCAAAAATAAAGGTGAAACACATCAAACTGGTGTGACCTAAATATAAAATTCTAAATCTACTGAAAAACTGTGCTAATGCTACCTAACAAAATTCTATTTTCATGCTGGTCTGATCTGTATGTTTTGGGCAGGTAGGGAAAGTATCTTTGTCTGAGAATACCGAAAGAAGGATAGGAGACACCTGATACAGATTTTAATCAGACCACAAATTT
Organism: Carettochelys insculpta; assembly: GCF_033958435.1. Taxonomy (NCBI): domain Eukaryota; kingdom Metazoa; phylum Chordata; order Testudines; family Carettochelyidae; genus Carettochelys; species Carettochelys insculpta. Next base: position 61,219,406 of record NC_134139.1, read on the forward strand.
ATTGTATGGCTGTCTGGGACTACACAGCAGATAAAATATACAGTGCAGGCAAATCCATGTTTATTCACATCATTATCCAGGCCTCCACCAGGCCCCTTTATTTTCACCCAGTCCATCAGCCAACCCCTGGCATGGACCTTACCGTCTACTATACTCATAGGAGGGAAAAGGTGGTCTATGAGACCAGGGTAGAAGGATGGGCTCCCTGCCATACCAATCAGAAGTTCCCTTAAATGCCCTCTCCCATTCTGTTCCTTTATGTTGCACTTCGTTTTAAGTCCTATGCCATGCCATTTATCTGGTCCCTGGATAATCTCACTATGGAGTACCTGCATGGGATGTCTGCTACAAGGAGGTACCAACAATTTGGTTGGCTGACCCCAACCAAAGGGGATTCCCAGACATCTCCCAGTGGCCTCTTGCCTAGTTGCCCTAATTGGTGCAGCTCTTGAAAGAACCCATTGTCCCTTGGCAAGAGCATCAAGGGATGCCAGCTGCTGAATTGTTCTTGACCCAAGAACAGCAACAATTACTCTCCATTGGGGGCTATATAGTGTTTGGTGTGTGGAAGAAAGAGGCTTCCTCCACTTAGGGCTTATACTTTTATACCTTTCAGACCTCACAGTGCTGAAGGACTGAGTCAGTGCTGTGAAGCTGCCTGTTGGATGCATCTGTGCAGCAGTCTCTGACCCCTTTCCCCTCCCCCAGCCATAAAGCAGAGCCTTCCTCCTTTGGCAAGCCCGGACACGCCCTCATTCTAATTGTGATGCAGTCATTAATGTTTGCATTATTGTAACAGTGATGGCAAATAGATTTTGTGCTAGGGTTGGTGATTATTTTCTGACTGTTAAAGCTCCTTTACGGAATTTAGTTTTAAAACTCAGGCCTTCATTGGGTCATTTAACCAGTTCATTATTCTGAATAAAATATAAATAAATATTCATAACTGCATGGATTCCCATCTCTGAAGAACACCTTTATGGAATGCACTGCAACAGTCTGGAGCAGCTGGTTCTACAAAAAATGAAAACAAAAACAAACAAAACCCCCACCTCTAAATTTAAAAGGTGGCAGCACAAAGATGGTGCAATTCCACTGAATTTATTTTCTAATTTTCCCAAATGGGGTATTGGCCCATATTCCTCAAGGACAACAAAGCGTCATCCTCCATTTGGAATCCACGACTTATGCTAGTTTATTCCTTCAAATGATTCATGCCCCAGACAAAAAAAAAAAAAAATGAAAAAGAAAATTCCAAGGTCTCCAGAGAGGTGAAGAGGGGAATCCCTTCAAAATACGATGATCACCCCTGAACGTGTTGGTACAACTCGCTAGACCAATACCTGGGAAAGAATTTTTTGTATTAATGCACAGTCTTCCCTATCTAGTGTCACATCTCCAGCAGTAGGGGATTTTTGCTACTGACAGCCACTGATACAACACATGCCATCGTGGGTAGCCCCATCATGCCATTCCCTCCATGAACTTATCAAGGTGAGTTTTTAAGTCAGTTAGGAGTTTTGCCCTCACTACTTCCTTTGGAAGGCTATCTAGAACTTCAGTCCTAAGATTGTTAGACTTTGTCTCATTTCAAGAGTTGAGGGCCAAAGCCATTTGTTGTATCCACATGGGTGCTTAATGTAAATGACTCCTCTCTCACCCTGGTATTTTCCCCTTTTGTATAGTTGTAATGAGCAATAGCGACTCCTCCTCCTCCTCCCACTTCTCTCTCTCTCTCTCTCTCTCTCTTTGCCTCCTTCTTCTTTTTTTTTCCTGCCGCTCTGCTTTATATGTGCCCTGATTGCTCGTTTATGCTGAGCATCTGATGAAGTGGGTCTTACTCACAAAAGCTCATTATGTAATAAATAAATTTGTTAGTGTTTAAGGTGCTACAGGACAACTTGGATATGGTAATTTCTACTTTCATGTCCTCATTCCATTTAGGTACCCTGCCTCTACATTTAAGCTCTTCAGTAGTAGTAGGCATCCTTCAGTCTGCATAGACTATGGATCGCGCCCTTTAAAGTTTCAATTGAGGACTTCATTTACAGCGTCTATTGTGACTATGAAGACCCACACGAGAGTGACAGTCCTTGCTGCATCTCTTGCAGATGTAGTGGGTGTCTGGCAAGTCCTTATTGTGCTTTCTATGCACTCGCTTCTCCTCTGCTAGCTGTCTGATCTTCATCTCGCCCTTCTGAAGGCCCTTGTGTAATCCCTGCCTCCATCTGCTGCGGTCATCTGCTAGTTCTTCCCAGTTGTCCAGCTCGATGTCTACCTCTCTGAGGTCTCTCTTGCAGACATCTTTGTAGCGCAACTGGGGGTGTCCGGGAGGTCTTTTGCCAGAGGCTAGCTCACCATACAGGATGTCTTTTGGAATCCTTCCATCATTCATCCTGTGGACGTGGCCAAGCCAGCGGACTCAACGCTGCCTGAGCAGGGTGTGCATGGTTGGGATTCCAGCTTGCTTGAGTACGGCGGTGTTGGTCACTCTGTCCTTCCATGATATTCCAAGGATGTGCCTGAGGCAGTGCAAGTGGAAGACGTTCAGCCTCTTTTCCTGGCGGGCAAACAGGGTCCAAGTCTCGCTGCCATAAAGGAAGGTGCTGAGGATGCAGGCTCTGTAGACTTGCATTTTGGTGTGAGTGTACAGCTTGTTGTTATTCCACACTCTGTTGCTGAATCTGGACAGAGTTGTGGCTGCTTTTCCAATCCTCCTATTTAGCTCAGTGTCCAACGACAGGGTGTCAGTGATGGTGGACCTGAGGTAAACGAACTCGTGGATGACCTCTAACATATAGTTGTCAGTGCTGATTGATGGGGATTCAGCAACATCCTGACCGAGTACGTTTGTCTTCTTTAGGCTGATGGTAAGCCCAAAGTCCTTGCATGCTTTGGAGAACTGATCCAGTAGTTTTTGAAGCTGGTCTTCTGTGTGAGACACTACAGCAGCATCGTCTGCGAACAGCATGTCTATGATGAGGACTTCTCGCACCTTAGACTTAGCTTTCAGCCTTGCAAGGTTAAACAGTTTCCCATCAGATCTTGTGTGCAGCAAGATGCCCTCTGTTGAAGATCCAAAGGCATGCTTCAGGAGGAGTGTGAAGAAGATCTCGAACAATGTTGGAGCAAGCACGCATCCTTGTTTGACGCTGCTCCTGATTCTGAAAGCATCCGATAATGTGCCATCATATTGGATGGTTCCTCTCATGTCTTTGTGGAACGACTGAATCATCTTCAGTAACCGTGGAGGACAGCCTATCTTGTGGAGCAGTTTGAACAGACCATCCCTGCTGACCAAGTCAAAGGCCTTGGTCAGGTCGATGAAGGCTATGTAGAGTGGCTTTCTCTGCTCCCTGCACTTCTCCTGCAGCTGCCTTAGAGAGAAGACCATGTCAATGGTAGACCTCTCTGTGCGGAATCTGCACTGCGATTCGGGGTACACCCTCTCAGCAATCTTCTGGAGTCTGCCAAGGATGACGCAAGTGAACAGTTTACCAGTGACGCTTAGGAGGGAGATTCCACGGTAGTTGTTGCAGTCACTTCTGTCTCCTTTGTTCTTATACAACGTTACAATGTTAGCGTCGCGCATATCCTGTGGAACCTCACCCTCTTTCCAGCACAGGCACAGTAGCTCATGTAGGGGTTCCAGGAGTGTGTCCGCGGCATATTTGATTACCTCTGGTGGTATACCATCCTGACCAGGAGCCTTTCCTGCTGCAATGCTGTAGATGGCTCTCTTCAGTTCATCCACAGTCGGTTCTTGATCCAGTTCGTCCATTACTGGTAGGAGCTTGACAGCATAGAGGGCTGCATCAACCACAGCGTTCTCGCGTGAGTACAGCTCGGAGTAGTGCTCAACCCAGCACTCCATCTGTTTGGCTTTGTCAGCAATGACTTCACCAGATTTGGATTTCAGAGTTGCCATCTTGTTCTGGGTGGGTCCTAATGCCTTCCTCATACCCTCGTACGTTCCTCTGAGATTACCAAAGTCGGCACAGGTCTGGATGCTGCTGCATAGCTGGAGCCAGTGGTTGCTGGCACAGCGCCTGGCTGTCTGCTGTACTGTTCTTCTGGCCTCTCTAAGTGCTTCCTGGGTACTCTGGCTCGGTGAGCGTTTGTACTCCAGGAGTGCAGCGCACTTCTTTTCAATGACTGGAATCATCTCATAGGAGTTAGCTTCGAACGAGTCGTTCGTGTTTCTAGCTCTTCTTCCAAACACCGACAAGGCCGTGTTGTAAACTGTATCCCTCAGATGTTGCCATTTGGATGTCGCATCAGCACCCCCAGGGCCGCTGCACAGATTTTCCTGAAGGGTCTCTCTGAACTTTTCAGCTTTCTCTGAGTTTGCCGTCATTCTGGCATCAATGTGGGGCCATCCAGAAGGTTTAGAACGGTAGAGCTTCTTGGGTCTCAGCTTGAGCTTGGAGCAAACTAGCGAGTGATCTGCATTGTGCATTATTATCCTGGGAAGGAGAGAGGCTAAGGGAGTAAACCCTGACAGAAAATCCGGAGTGGAGCCCGAAGGCGGTTCGGTGTCAACTTCTGGCACTGTCCCGGCAACTCCTGCAGCTGAGCTGGTACCAGATGTGGAGGTTATCCTCTCCTTTGAACTATATCAGTAAAGCCAAGAGGGGGACACTGGTGTCTGGGCGGCCCAGAGTCTCCATAATAAGTGCCCAGGCTCGCGCCCGGAGAGGTACTCCAGCATCGCTGAACAGCGTTGCATGAACACAGGAGGCAACAGATACCGGTTATAAGCTCTTGCTCGACTGGCATAGAGAACGAGCGCCAGGGGTTGCCTTCGACGGTGGGAGAGATCCTTTCATCTCACTGGACAGTCACGGCCCGCCTCAAGCTGGGCAACCCCCAGCCAATAGGGTACTGTCCCGCCACAGTTCACCCACCTCGCTAGGTGTGTGAGGCTTAACGTTCCTGAACCTGACAAGTGACTGAAATTTGGGCACCAAGCAAACCAATAAGAAAATCAACAAGAAATGAGAAACATCAACAATTTAAGCTTGCTTGCTGGAATGTGCGGACCATGCTGACCGGCTTGACTGAAGATGTTCAGGCCATCAGTGACACCCGCAAGACTGCTGTCATCAACGAGGAACTGAAGAGGCTCAGAGTTGATATCGCTGCACTGCAAGAGACGTGACTCGCAGATTCAGGATCTCTAAAGGAAAAGGACTACACCTTTTTCTGACAGGGTAAAGCCCAAGAAGAACCCAGAGAACATGGTGTTGGCTTTGCTGTCAGAAACACCCTTCTACAAATGGTTGATTTAGTCATGGGCGGATCAGAAAGACTTCTTCGGATCACGCTTCAAACTTGCGCCGATCCTGTCCACCCGATCAGCGCTTATGCTCCAACCCTGTACACCACACCAGAAGTAAAAGACAAGTTCTATGACGTGCTTAGTGCTGTTGTAGCACAAATACCTGCTCGTGAACAACTGTACATCTTGGGTGACTTCAATGCAAGAGTTGGAGCTGATTGGGCCTCATGGCCTTCCTGCTTAGGACACTTCGGTGTGGGAAAAATGAATGACAATGGACAGCGTCTCCTTGAACTGTGCTCATACCACAATCTGTGCATCACAAACACATTCTTCCAAACGAAGCCACAGCACAGAGTGTCGTGGAGACACCCACGCTAGAAGCACTGGCATCAACTAGATGTGGTCATCACTAGGCGTAATAACCTCAAAAACGTCCTTCTGACACGCAAGCTCTTCATTAACTTTATTAAAAACTGAGACAAGGTATTTGTTTAGGTCTTGGGTCATGCCTAAGTAAATTTTAATCTCCACTCCATCTCAGTGCTTGGCAGTCTTACTTTTTCTGCTCATTTTCCTTTTATTTAGAGAACATTTTACTACTGATTTTAGTCCTCTTTATGGGAGCCCAACTCTGCTTGGCTTTTTGGCAGTGCTGACTTTATCCTATTGGTTTCTGACCTCCAAAAAGGCAGCTTCCCTGCTGATCCCCTGTGTCTTCTATTTATTGTAGGCCTTCTGTAATCACCTATTTGAGATGCCTGCTCATCCAACTTGATTTGCCACCCTTCTGTACGATTTTTAACCTTTGCATGGGATACAGGTCCCAGATAGCTTATGTAACTTTGACTCAAAGTGAATCTAATACTCCTCCACATTTACATCCTTTATTTCTTTGGTCTAGTCCACTTCCCTAACTAATCCCCTTAATGTCTTAAAGTTAGCTCTTTTGAATTCAGGAGCCTTATTATAGGTCTATTTTTGTTTATCTTTTTATTTCACCTAAACTGAATTCACTCGTGAACAGTTGAATGCATGTTGTCCCCCAAAACCAATTTCTTTATGATGTCCTCACTACTCACCAATGCCAAATCTAAAATGGCATAATCCTCTGTTAGTTCAGCAATTGTTTGGTGAAAAAATCTGACAGCTATCACATAGGGGAAAATCTGTGTCCGACTGTAATTAATAGGGTTTATCCTCCAATTTACATGTGGGAAGTTAGTCTCCCATTATCTTACAATTCCTGGAACTAGTTATTTCATTAAAAACGTTAAAGGCTCCATCTGTGTCCAAACTGGATCCTGGTACTCTGTAACTCCAAGTACTATATCAGAGGAACCCTCTGTTAGCTTTCTTCTCTGAAGTGATCTTAATCTAAACAGTCTGTCTTATACACTTCTAATTTTTTACCCTATTTTTAATATAGAAAGCTACTCCACCACCACTGTCCTTATTTGTGTCTTTCCTGAACAGCATGTACCTACCCATAAATATCTATGCTCCAGCAATGACTACTTTTCCACCATATTTCTGGTATCCTTAATAGTATCTGCTTTCACTTTCTTCACCAGGGGCTCTAGTTCTTCCAGTTTGTTACCCAGGTTCCTTTCATTGGTGTATAGGCATCTTAACTGGTGCTGCTTGCCTTCACTCGCATGCCTGGTCCAATCGGGTATAGTTATTTTACTGCCAGCGTTGCTTAACTGTCATCTTACCAGACTTCCTTTTTGCCATAAACTTATTGTGGATCCTTTTCTACTTTTCAGTTCCGTGCATGTTTCACCCATTTCAGATGACGTGACAATAAACATACATGTTTTTTTGTTCCTAGATGGTTGTTATATTCCAGCTTGAAATATTACAAATATTAAAATCATTTTCATAAAATATAGAAAATTAAACATTCGTTTGGAGGAACAAATGGACTTAATGTTCTAGGTGTAGTTTTCCAGATATGTTAGATTGTTAACTTTACATCCATATTTAACAAATGACATTATTCAGTTTCATGGGGTCACTGTGTCAAAATGTCTGTGTTAGGATTTTAATTTATTTCCTGAGGTTCCTTTCAGTGGGCAGAAAGAGTAGAGCATTGGTTTGATTTACTGTCTCTAATCCACCATGTGGATTTTAAGGCTTGGAACTTATTGTGTGATGTAAATTTAAAACCTGGAAGAATTCAACAGTAGTTCAGCAGCATATTGAGCTGAACAAGGCTGGGGATCTCATAACTCAAATGTTGGGAGGATGACTCTATTGCAGAGGTGAAGGTCTCTAATTTCAAGCAGTTTTGACTGTGCCACTTACTCAGCACCCCATGCTACCCTCTAGTTTATCCACTCAGCTCCTGTTAACTTCAATTTTAGCTATGTGCACATATCTGAGGGCAGAATTTTGTGCTGTTAGTATCACTTCCTGATGCAGCCACATGAACTATCCACCTGGATGTCAATTATTGCCTTTAAGAATGGCTGCTTTGATTTGTACAAATTAAGGATTTTTTAAAAAAAGCTTTTTAAAAGCCCCTCTGCCATTTTCACGTGAATCTCAGGGAAGTTTTATAACAGCATTACATAATTTTCTTTAGTCTGCTTTAAATTAAAGCATGGATTTCAAAAATGATCTTACCTGTGGGACTGCTGACTTTGCACTCTAGGACAGGCAGGCACTGGGGGTAAATTTCAGTAGCTGACTAAAAGTGCAGAGGAAACGAGTGGGTAATGAGAGAAGAGCAGCCAGTTCTTTAATTGAATTAAAAGCCGAGTGACACCAAAGCAGACACCTGTCCAATTACAGACAGGCCAAGGTGTTTACCATTGCTGTACAAGCGATTTGAAGATGACAGCAATCTTTCCGCCCACAGATTAACATAATGAAGGAGAACAGATTACAGTGGATGCTGGCCAAATAGCTAGGTTGGCAGCTGAGGAAAAAACAGTAGTTTGTTGATAAATAAAAACTGCACCTTCCATTACATCTGCTTCCTTGTTGCTGGCAAAATAACATGCATGTGTGTGTGTAGAGGAGAGGAGTGAATTATAAAATATCAACATAGATCAGATTTACAAAGGAATGTTTGGTTTTTTCTAGAAGTCCACTGTCCTCTATATCCCTAATGAATGATTCAATATATATTATCTAACGCAGCACAGCTATAGCATGCACATTTTCCCATTTTGTAGAGTAAATAAAAAATCCTCCAGTGCATTGGGCATCTTTCTGGATGTTCTCTTGCTACTGGTGGTGCCTGAAGGCATTAGAGACCCCACAGAACATCTCCCTATAAGAAATGCAAGGAGCATTCACTCACTATCTCATAAGGAGAATAGGTTATGGCTGCTAAATGTAAACTGCAGCTAAACTGTAATCTGCACTTTTGGATGCAATATAAAAAGGCATTTGGTGTGTAGCAAAGTATCTCCTACCACACTTCTCTCAGCACAGAACATGCAAATGGCACCTATAGGTGCACAGATTCATTCACCTATTTACTGGCTTAAGGTAATTCAAACTGTGTGGATTAACTCTCCGTGTTTCAGTGTTAAGCATTCGTGCAAAATGCATTAGTGCTTAGCCGAGAGATTAGCAGAGACACTGGCCCAAATACAGATGCCTTTATTCCCTGGTTAAATGGGATGCTAAAACTTTAAAAACATCAATCGTGCCTACTTTATGCTTGTCAATGTGCTTTCAAATTGCTGTCTTCCATCCTTGAAAGATTACAGGCAAAGTTTGTTGGTAGTGCTGCTGACCCTACTTTGCCTTCAGTGTAGCTACAGTAGCATTTACATTGGATTCCGAGGTGGCAGTGGAGCTTTACATTAGCAACTGAAGATTATCAGAATCAAGAACTATCATCTTAGAAGGATGATATTGATCTTTTTGCCATTTTTAAAGTGGAACTATTGTAAGTGAGAGGAGAATCTAGAATCTAAAAGAGACAAATTGCAAGATCTTACAGATGCCAAACTTCCAAGATTTTTCAGTCAAATACAACAAGAGACCAAGTATATCCATTTCAATTAAAGGTTGGTCTGGAAAATTATATTGTCTACAAGCTTCTTACAGAATACTAGCAGACTACATCATCTCACTTTGGACTGTCTTCTGTGCACATCAAAGAAAAACTGCAACAACTGTGACATTGACTTTGTTGCTCTGTATAAGAACAAATTTTCTGAACTGATCGATAGTGGTATGGACTGATGCTTACTTCCATCTTCAAGTATACACTTGACCACAATGAAGCAAAAAGGGAAGGAAACAGAGTCATGGAACTCTAACCACAAATGAGACCTTGGAGCAAACGCTTTACTTCTGTATTTTCCAGTTAAATATAACTTCATAGTTTGCAATAGCAAAATTCTTCCCAAGCTGCTCATGCAGAACTACAGCTTTTTTTGATTTTACCTCATTACAATGTCTAAATAGAAAATTTTAGTCCTGAAAGTGCCATTCAGTGCCTGAAAGCCAGTGTATATGTATTGGATATCAGACTATGAGGCAAATTGAAAGTTGGCAAGAACATTTTCTTTTTTATTTTTCTACATTTTTGACATTTCACTTCACATTATTATGTCACCTGCTTTGAAATGGGAACAGCTAAAATTTTGACAGATTTCTTGAATATTTGGTCACTTCTGTGGTGACCCTTCTATGTTTTCCAAATTAAATAGTGTGATTTCCAACACTGATGCTTCTCACTGAATGTTGGAATGATGTTTTTTTTTTGGTGGCATGCATCCAGTAGTGAAATGAACTATCACATATGTCTCATTCATAGCAGGATTCTACCTATATCTCTTCACTAACACCAATAAGTTCTAAAAAAAGCACACGTATGCAGACTTTTTCATGTTCAATCCCTGGGTACTGTGTCAGCTGAGATCCATGACTGGGATAATATATTAACATGGGGATTATATGATGCCACTAAAATAATGGAACTCAGGTGGTATATTTCACATTGTACCAAGAGTTTGACATCTTGGGTTAAAATGGGAAACTTTATAGAACGGTGCTAATGCCTGAATGAAAGATCTCATTACTTTTATCCAAGAGATTAGAAATCTTGAAATAAGATTCCAGCTACATAATATTAGCTTCTTGTTGTGAATAAAATGCTATTTATTTTTTAAAAAGCTGAAAGTATTCCAAATCTGTACCGTTCTTTCCTCCTGCACTGTGGTATATCGTTCATGTCAATATATGTTGCTGGATAATGTAATTAGTATACTGTGACTGTACACATACATGCATGGGACTGCATACAGTCCATAAATAACAGTGTCTTCTGTTGTAGGCATCCTGACAGGCTTGCAACCCTTCACAAACTATGGTGTAACCCTAACTGCTTGCACTTTGGCTGGCTGTACTGAGAGCTCACAGGCATTGAACATCTCCACTCCACAAGAAGGTAAAGTAATTTCAAAGGTCTTGACTTCCACATTTCAGTCATGAATAATAAAATAGGAGAAGAGCTAAATGCTGCAAAGCCATTTGCTGGAAAACCCCAACCTAATTTGATGACAAAGTGCATTGCCAGAGCATAATTGCTCCATTTTTTGGGGGGGTGCGAAAATGAATCAAACTCCATACCCTTTAATGACATGCATCTTTAATAGCTGTAATGCAGATTAATGGGCTTTTTAATTGCTGTTACATTGTTCATGCAAGAGCCTTGTCATTAATATGAAGCATCTGAAAGATTAATGAAAGCTTCCTCATTTTACTATGGCTCAGAAGTAAATCTAGAGACAGTCTGACTAAAAAGAATTGATTGTATGGCACAGTATGAAATTGAGAATCAAACGGTTGATTTCCATGGTCTCTTTTAACTGCTAAACACTAGCATAGGCAACAATTATTTTACTACGATAGAACCTCCAAATGCCAATTGAGCCATTTATTAATCACTGCTCAGTTTTCTGTTGCTTTTCTTAACTCTTACATATTTTATTGTACTTGGAATTAAAAGTTGCAAGCATAAATTAATGTTTCTTAAGCTTGCATCAAGATCTAGAGCAGCAAAAGAGAAAATATATTAGAGATCTGGCTTTAGAGACCAGCTCCGTTACTAATTTGCATCCATTACTGGAGAAACTGGTCCCAAAAGATCTGAAGCATATGTAACTCTTATCTCAGTTAAACATAAGATCCTGGTTAAATTAATCTGTCAGCTACGTCAGGCTAAAGATGGAGTAATCCACTGAAATCAGCAATTACTTCAGATTTACACCAATATAACTTGGCATTTGTGTGTAAAATAGTATATAGTCTTCCATGGACTGGAACAATTTTCAGGCTCACCTTAAAAAAATTCCAGTCTGATGTTCTGGGTTTTAGGGATGTTAATGGGCGCTTCCTTTGTTTTTATTATATATTAATATGTTAGATAAAGAAAAGTGATACATTGCTAATATGAAGTTGACATAAGTTTGCATAAATTAGCAGTAAACTAGAAGAATCAAAACTGTACCATTTCTCATTAGTTAAAATTACACAATATTCTCAGCCACAAAGTTTAAATCAACTGTACACTTATCCCAAAGCCTCTACTCTTTGTAGGGGCTGATGATATTAGTGTGGAGAAAAAGTAACCCTTTACCTCTCTCCACTTTTCTAGAACAGAGGAAAATAGTGCTCTCCTCTGAAGATCTGTCCTGGCACAAGTGCGGTGCTGCATATTCATAAATGTTGTGGAAAAAAAGGGGTAGATAGTGATCTGGCACAATTTTCAAACTATTAAAATTATTCAAGATGGTCAAATCCAAAGCAGATTGTGAGGCATTACAAGGGGATCTTATGAAACTGGGTGAATGGGCAAATAAAATGGCAGATGAAAGTCACTGCTGATAAATGAAAAGTGATGTACATTGGAAAACATAGCCACAACTATACGTACAAAACGATGAGGTCAAAATTAGCTGTTACCACTAAAAAAGAGACCTTTGTGACATTGTGGCTAGTTCTCTGTGTAGTGGCAGACAGAAAAGCTAGCAGAATACCAGGACCCATTAGAAAATAAATAATAAACCAGAAAAATAGTGAAAATCCATGGGATGTCCACACCTTAAATACAGCATGCAATTCTGTTCAACAATGATTCGAGTTTGTAAAAGCATAGGGAAAGACATCAAAAACGACTAAGGGTGTGGAAGAGGTTCCATATGAAGAGAGATTTAAAAGACTGCAGATTTTCATCTTAGAAAAAAGATTACAAAGAGGAGATATGATGGAGAGCTATAAAATGAATGGTGTGGGGAAAGTGAATAATGAAGTATTATTTACCTCTTCACAAAACACAGGATCCCGGGATCACCCAATAAATTAATAGGCATCAGGTTTAAAACAAACATAAGGAAGCACTGAGTAGTGTCTTTACTGGTGTGTTTGAACCTCAGCGCAACTGATCAGAGAACTTTGGTAGCAGTGTCCATTAGGCCTGCATGCACAGTGTTTGTGCCCTGCCAAAGTAGTAGTTACAGAAAACTTAATTTTTCTCTGTTTTATGTTGGGAATCCCTTCTTCCAGCAAGGTATGCCTGATTTACTAGGCTTTATGAAGTGCCTGGATGTGCCCAGGGCTGGATTAATATCTTCATAGGCCCTAGGGCATGCTTATAATTGTAGGTCTTTAAATTAGATTATATATAAATGAGAAATTCCCTATCGCCCATATTCCTAATATCACCTATTTTAATATTTGCTTTTGAAAGTGGTGCACCATGTGAGCAATTCTCATGGCACTTCACTGTAAAATAACAGCCATGTTGATGTATACTCCGAGTTTAGTACCCCATAGCTCACTGGCTAATAAGGGGAAGTAAGGCAATGTTGCCACCACGACTGTAAAATCCAGAGAACAATACATTGAGCTGCAGATGCGATAACTTGGCCACAGTGGGTGCGTCTACACTAGCCAGCCATTTCGAAGTAGCTGGCACAACGTCGAAATAGCACACATCGTGTCTACACGTGCCATGCACTTTTTCGACGTTGAAATCGACGTTAGGTGGTGAGACGTCAAAATCGCTATTCCTATCCGAAGATGGAAATAGCGCCCTACTTCGACGTTCAACATTGAAGTAGGGCATGTGTAGACAATGCACGTCCCGCTACATTGAAATAGCGGGGTCCTCTATGGTGGCCATCAGTTGAGGGGTTGAGAGAGATGCTTTGTCCCACCCCTGTGGGACTCTATGGTTGCTGTGTGCAACAGTCCTTAGCCCAGGGCTTCTGGCTGCTGCTGCTGCTCCATGCTGTGTGCACAGGGTCTGCAACTTGTTGTCGGCTCTACGGACCTCGTGCTGTGCAGGCTGAGTGTGTCTGAGAGGGGCCCTGTAAGGGACCTGCTTGCTGTTGCCCCAGAAGCGTTAGTCCAGCCTGTGACCCCGTCCTTAGGTTTTGCTGGCCCCTTATTTCAATGGGGAGCACTTGCGTGCATGGACGCTCCACATTTCCTTCCGGGTCGGCTCCTTTCGAAGTTCCCTGGTACTGCTTCGATGTTGAACATCGATGGCACAAACCCCAGAGGATGTGTAGACGATACACTCCAAGTAGCCTATTTCGATGTTCTTACTTCGCAATAAGCTACTTCGACGTAGTGTGCTAGTGTAGACTTAACTGTAGTGTAACGCTTACGTAGCCAGACGTAACAGTTCATTGTCTGATGCTGGTCATACATTTCCTGCCACAAACGGTGTTTAATAGTAGCCTGCAGTGTTCCCTCTAACATCTCTAAAATTTTCTATCCTTGGGCAGGTTAGATTTTTTTTGAGGCAGATTGAATTTTCTTATGTGCAACGCCAACATGTGTGAATGTGCACCCAAAATACAAAAAAACTAGATATAAATATATATTTTAAACAGTTGGTAGGTATGGAAGATGAAAAATCTTAAAACCAGGGATAATTAACAAGGAGCAATGCTTAAGGTGTTTGTTTAATATCAAATAAAAGAAAATTAACATTACCTTTGTATTACATGTGTTTTATCATCATAACTACCAAACTATGACATACTGAAAATAGTTATATAAGTAAATAAAAAAACATACAACAGTAAAAACAAGTAATAAGGCTACACAGACCCCAAATAAAGCCACAAACAACCACTGAAAATAGGAAGGCAAGTAAAACTTCAGGTGGTGGTTTACAAGTACTTTAAATGAATGTTTACGATCTCTGTAGTACAAGTGAAACAGAGCCCTGTAAAAATAGATAGAAGTTCTCCTGGTTTGAATTTTTCACATTATATGGGTCACCAACTTAGAGTAGAAGCCCTGAACCATGGCTTCAGAGATTATACACAGATCCATTCTTCAAAGAGCTTGCAAAAAAGGTCTTCTTCCTAACAAAGCCCCTAGTAGCATATTACTTTTGAATAAACCCATGTTGTTTGTTGACTAAAGAAAGCAAATTATTAACTTTGATTAAGCAATTTTCTTATTTCTATGTCAATTATGAATTCTTATTTTAGGCCCTGAACTTTTCATAGGTCCTGTGCCTATTGTGCCTAACAGATAATACAGTCTTGGCTGTGCCCAGTTTGCCACCAGGGAGTGAAAAGAAGTTCCCCCATCAATTTTAAAGTCATGCAAGTCACCCTCACTATATGTCCGCTATCAAGAAGCTCCTTGGGTATAACCTCAATGCACCTAACTACTGTGAACATATGACCAGCCATGGGGACCACCACCAGGCTCTATTCCACCATCCCAGCACTTATACTGGGATACCTCAGTGGGGTAACACTCCTAGACTTCACAGGCTTCCAGCCTTACTTGTTCATCCTTGAAACATTCCTCCTCCACTATGTCATTCAGAACTTTGAGATAGTCTAAGAAATTCCAGAGGAACTGGACGATAATATTGAGGAAGAGGTTACTCTGAGGACCAATAACTCTTCGTTCTCCCTAGATGAGGCAGTATGCCCTGCACATGATCCTTAGCCAATGATTTCTAGCTCTTCCAGGATTTGGCCAAATGGTTACAGACACAATACAAATACCCCTGGATGAAGTTAAAGACATGCACTAAGCAGTGAGGTGGCAAAGTTTGCAGATGATACCAAGCTGTTCAGGATAGTCAAAACCAAAGTAGATTGTGAAGAACTTCAAAAAGATCTCAGCAAACTGAGTGATTGGGCAGCAAAATGGCAAATGAAATTTAATGTGGGTAAGTGTAAGGTAATGCACATTGGGAAAAATAACCCCAATTACACATACAATGTAATGGGGGCAAATTTAGATACAACAGATCAGGAAAGGGATCTTGGAATTATAGTGGATATTTCTCTGAAAACATCCACGCAGTGTGCAGCAGCAGTCAGTAAAGTAAATAGGATGTTAGGAATTATTAAAAAAGGGATAGAAAATAAGACTAAGAATACCATACTTCCCCTATATAAAACTATGGTATGCCCACATCTTGAGTACTGCATGCAGATGTGGTCTCCTCACCTCAAAAAAGATATACTGGCATTAGAAAAAGTTCAGAAAAGAGCAACTAAAATGATCAAGGGTTTGGAAAGGGTCCCATATGAGGAGAGGCTAGAGAGACTGGGACTCTTCAGTCTAGGAAAGAGGAGATTGAGGGGCGATATGATAGAGGTATATAAAATCATGAATGGTGTGGAGAAAGTGAATGTTGAAAAGTTATTTCCTTGTTCCCATAATATAAGAACTAGAGGACACCAAGGCTACGTCTACACGTGCACCCAACTTCGAAATAGCTTATTTCGATGTTGCGACATCAAAATAGGCTATTTCGATGAATAACGTCTACACGTCCTCCAGGGCTGGCAACGTCGATGTTCAACTTCGACGTTGCTCAGCCCAACATCGAAATAGGCACAGCGAGGGAACGTCTACACGCCAAAGTAGCACACATCGAAATAAGGGAGCCAGGCACAGCTGCAGACAGGGTCACGGGGCGGACTCAACAGCAAGTCGCTCCCTTAAAGGGCCCCTCCCAGACACACTTTCATTAAACAGTGCAAGATACACAGAGCCAACAACTAGTTGCAGACCCTGTATATGCAGCACGGACCCCCAGCTGCAGCAGCAGCAGCCAGAAGCCCTGGGCTAAGGGCTGCTGCCCACGGTGACCACAGAGCCCCGCAAGGGCTGGAGAGAGAGTATCTCTCAACCCCCCAGCTGATGGCCGCCATGGAGGACCCCGCTATTTCGATGTTGCGGGACGCGGATCGTCTACACGTCCCTACTTCGATGTTGAACGTCGAAGTAGGGCGCTATTCCCATCCGCTCATGGGGTTAGCGACTTCGACGTCTCGCCGCCTAACGTCGATTTCAACTTCGAAATAGCGCCCAACACGTGTAGACGTGACGGGCGCTATTTCGAAGTTACTGCCGCTACTTCGAAGTAGCGTGCACGTGTAGACGCAGCCCAAATGAAATTAATGGGTAGAAGGCTTAAAACTAATAAAAGAAAATTTTTCTTCACAAAGCGCACAGTCAACCTGTGGAACTTCTTGCCGGAGGAGGCTGTGAAGGCCAGCACTCTAACAGAGTTTAAAATAAAGCTTGACAAATTTTTGGAGGTTAGGTCCATAAAAGGCTATTAGCCAAGGGTAAAGTATGGTGCCCCTAGCCTTTAGTCAAAGGCTGGAGACAGATGGCAGGAGACAAATCTCTTGATAATTGTCTTCGGTTCACCTCTTCTCGGGCACCTGGCACTAGCCACTGTCAGCAGACAGGATACCGGGCTGGATGGACCTTTGGTCTGACCCAGTATGGTCGTTCTTATCACAAATTCCTTGGCAGTCTGCATTCTTCCTTGACCTCCATTGATAAGGCTTTTGTGGAACTGCAAAATGATATGACAAAACCCATAATTGATGATGCCTATCCATCATTTATGATGCTGATTAAAAATATTACTTCCTAGCTAGGGAGATGGAATTTCTTGCCTTCCTCCCTTTCCCTATCTCCATTTCCATTGTCTTGGCAAACTCACAATCCAGTCATCACCAGACGAGATCTACCTCCTATGACAAGGATTGGAAACACTTGGAAATCTTGAGGTGGAAAGCCTACTCTTCACTGCAGTTTTGAATCACAAATTATCAAGGTTTAACAGTGAAATAATTTTATGTCAATTATTAGAAAATCAGCAGCTTAATTGATCAGATCCCAGAGTCACAGTGCAACCAATTACGAGCTGAGGAGAAAGCTACTAGAAGAAACCTAGAACAGGAGAGGCTGTCCTAGATTTTATTTTGACAAATGAGGGGAACTGGTTGATAATTAAAAGTAAAAGGCAGCTTGGGCAAAAGTGATCATGAAATGGTGGAATTTGTGATTGTTATTGCAAGTCAACATGAGGTGGGGAAGTCAAACTGTTACACAACTCCAGCTACTTACAGCGACGTCCACATTGCAAAGGGGGTTGACAGGGCAGCCAATGGAAGAGTTTCTCCTTACTCCTTGGCTGGGTCTACACTTGCCCCCAACTTCAAAGGAGGCATGGTAATCGGGGTGATGGACGATTACTTATGAAGTGCTGCGGTGAAATATGCAGCACTTCATTTGGCTAATTCTCCCCCGTGGCAACTTCGAAGTGCTGGCATGAGTGTGGCTGTGGACACTTCAAAGTACCCGTGCTACTTGGAAGTCCCCTGTGGGGAGTAAAGACAATTAGAAGTAGTGTGGGCACTACAAAGTGCCCACAGCTATATGCATACTGACACTTCTAAGTTTGACGCTTCGAAGTTGCCACAAAGGAGAATTAGCCTAATGAAGTGCTGCATATTCACTGCAGCACTTCATTAGTAATCTCCCATCACCCTTTACCATGTCGCCTTTGAAGTTGGGGGCAAGTTTAGACAAGCTCCTTATGACCCCATGGAATACAGGGGTGGATGAGAACCTGATCAGCATTCAATTTAATGCATCTCTACTAGACCTGCATAAATCACCCCTCGGGAGATCGATCTTTGGAACATCGATCTACCAGTAGGTATAAACAAGCCCTTAGGCCAAGACACAAAATGAGAACAAAGTGTCTAGAGACCTGAAGAGTAAGAAGAAAACATTCTACAAATACATTAGAAGCAGGGGAATACCAAGAACAGGATAGGCCTGTTACTCAATATGGGGCCGGAGGGGGTGGGAATTACAGAAAATGTGGAAATTACAGAAGTGTTTATTGACTTTCTTGCTGGTTTTCACCAAGAAGGTTGGTGATGTTTGGATATCCAGTATAGTGAATGCTAGTGACAATGATGTAGGATCAAAGGCTAAAGTGGGCAAAGAACAGGTTATAAATTTCTTAGATGTGTTAGATGTATTCAAATCACCACGGCCTAATTAAATTCATCCTGGAATACCTGAGGAGCCGAATGAGGAGCTGAACTGGTAGCAATTATTTCTGTACAGTCATAGAAGATTAATCAGATTCCAGAAGATAGGAAAAACACATATATAAAGCAATTCTATAAAAGCAGAAATAAGGATGGCCCATGGAATTACAGACTAGTCAGCTTAACTTCTGCACTTGGAATGATAATAAAACAAATAATTAAGCAATTAGAAATGAATAAGTAACAGTCACCACGGATTTGTCAAAAAAATTATATCAAACCAATATAATAGTTTTCTTTGACAGAACAACATGCCTTGTGGATGGGAGGAAGTGGTCAATATGGTATATCTTGACTTTAATTAGCTTTTGATACTGTCTCTTGTGACCCTCTCATAAACAAACAAGGCAAGTGCAGCCTAAATACAGCTACTATAACTTGGGTACAAAACTGGTTAGAAAATCATTTCCTGAATATAGTTATTAGTGGTTCACAGTCATTCTGGAAGGGAAGAATGCATGGGGCCCTGCAGGAATCAGTTTGGGGTCTAGATATGTTTGATAGCTTCATCAATTACTTGGCATATACAGTACAACTATAAAGTATGTGGATGATACCAAGCTGGGAGAGGTTACAAGTGCTTTGGGGGATAAGTTTAAAATTAAAAGTGATCTGGGCAAAGCAGAAAAAAAAGTCTCAAGCAAACAGGATGAAAACTCAATAAGCAAAAATACAAAGTAAAGGAAGGAACAATCAGTTACATGTGTACAAAATGGGAAACGACTGCCTGGAAAGGAGTAATGAGGAAAGGGAGCTGGGGTCATGGTGGAAACCAGATAAACATGAGTTAATAGGGTAATACTGTCACAAAAAAGTGAACATCATTCTGTGATGTATTAGCAAGAGTATTTTAAGCAAGACACAAGAAGTAATTCTTCTACTCTATGTACTTATTAGGCCTCAGTTGGGGTATTGAGCCAGTTCTGGGCACCTTATTTCACTAACAATGTGGCCAAATTGGAGAAAGTCCAGAGAAGAACAACAAAAACAATTAAAAGTTTAGAAAACATAACCCATGAGGGAAGATTGAAAGACTTGGATTTTAGTTCCGAAAAGAGTAGACTGACATGGTAACAGCTTTCAAGCACATAAAAGGTTGTTACTAGGAGGATGGAGAAGAATTTTTCTTCTTAACCTCTGAGGACAGGGCAAGAAGCAGTGGGGTTAAATTTGCAGCAGGGGAGGTTTAAGTTGGACATTAGGAAAAAGCTTTCTCTCAGAGAGGTTATGCACTGGAATAAAATGCTCAGGAAGGTTGTGGAATGTCTATCATTAGATATTTTTAAGAGCAAGTTAAACAAACTACCCATCAGGAATGGACTAGATAATAAACTTAGTTCTGCCATAAATACAGAGGACCAGACTAGAAGACCATCAAAGTCCCTTCCAGTCATAAAATTCAGCCTTCAGTACAGCCACCCAATCCATCTCCATGGTGGAGGTTATGCAACATGTGTCTTTGTTGCACCTTTTATGGGTATCTAAAGGGGTGCAGAGATGACTGTTGAAGACTCCCTTGTAAAGTATTTAGGTGTTTGTGGAAAATTCTGATGTGTCTCTCCCTACCTTAAGAGTTTCTAGGGCCATCCTCCACTCATTAGGAATCTACATGCTTGGATAAAAAAAAAATATTTTTATCCACAGTCTCAACATAAATTCCATGCCTCTTGAAACCTAATTCAGTGCTTTTACAAACCTCAGAGGAAAAATCTAGGTTCTTGTACGTACCATCATTTCAAGTTGCAACCATCTACCTTAAAACCTAAATTTTGACATGTTAATGGAGGTGTCGACAGACCACACCCCTAAACTGCTCTCTGACTAACTTATTCTACCCATTCTTTTACTGCTTTCTGACGCACTGCATGATCTGGGAATGCGGAACATTGGACCATTCTACTAGGAATTACAGCAGAGGTATGGACTGTATTGGAGAAAAATCAATAGACATGTAGTAAACAGTGAGAGGTGGGGTACCAAGTCCATTGGAAATCATTAAAAATGAGTATGCTATTTGCTTTGCTTCTGCCAAACTCTTTCCCATCCCACTTCAGGGTCCTTTCTCATGACCATGTCCTATGACAAGAGATAGCTTAGCTCCTCCAGTTAGGACACATAGAACCAGTACCTCCATGTCAATCAACCACAGGTTTTTACTCTTGCTATTTTCTAAAATCCAAAAGTAAGGGAGAGAGGGAGACCCATCCTAGCCCTTAGAACACATAAGTTTGTCAATGCTCAAAAAATCAGGATGATAATTCCAGCAATAGAAGAGGGAGACCTTCAGGATGCTTATTTCCATATTTCAATCCTACTTTCTCACAGGCAGTTCCTCAGGTTTACCTTAGTACAAGACCACTATCTGTAAAGAGTACTCCAGGTTGGGCTATTTCAGCTCCATGGGTACTCTCCAAGGTTCTCTCAGTAGAGAGTTCTTACCTATACTCCCAGGGGACTGTGTTCTTCCCCTACCTGTAGGACTGCCTTCTCATAGGTGGGGGAATGCATCTAAACAACCTTAAAACACAAGACAAATGGTTGTCCATGGAGAGATCCTTCCACATCAACCTCCTCCAGTTTAGAGTGGTCATCAGTGTGTCTTCACTCACTTCCTCCCATGCAGCAAGAAAACACACACGAGATTCCTAACAGACAACATATCATACATGTACTGCAAAACCAGCAGGGAGGAGCCAGGTCACCCTCTGTGTGTGCGGCAACATTACAATTATGGAACTGTTGCATCTCTCACATCACACTCTCAGCAGCCTACCTTCTGGCCAAACACAGCTTGATAGCAAACAATCTCAGAGGCAGGCTCTCACATAACTGTGAACAACAAATACACTCAGCAGTACTTCACAACCTGTTTGGGTGGTGGGGGACATCAATTAACAGGTAATGTCCACGTTACTGCTCCAGAGCAGCAAAAGGGATATACTTTCCTATGCAATGTTCTCTTCCCCTTCTGTATGCCTTTCTTCCTTTTCCCCTACTGTCCAAAGTCCTATTAAAATAAAACGAAAATGTGCACACATCATACTGATTGTTTCACTTTGTCTGAGAGATTTGATACACTACCTCTCACTGCTTACTACATGTGTACTGATCTCTCTCCAATACAGTCCATACCTCCTCTCATACAATGAAGAATTGACTCTACATCCCATTTTGGATTACTGTACCTCCAGGCTTGGCTTCTTCACATTTCAAATGCAGAGAAAATCCACAGAGGAGATACAAGATGTATTTACTGCTCAGTAGGAAGTCCATAACATACTGGGTTTATCTGCAAAAAATTATCCTGATTTCAAACTTGCTGTAATTCCTAACAGAATGCTCAGACATCCACTATTCTTCTAAAGATTCTAGCCCTAAAAGCTATGTCTACGTGGCGTGCTTCTGCCACAGAATCATGCAAATGAGGGCACTCAACAATGCAAATAAGGCACTCATTTACAAATTGTATGCCTCATTTGCATACTCTGTCAACCAAAATCCCCCTTGTCAGGGATAAAGGGCTGTTGACAAGCAAGGATTTGGTAGACAACCCCATCTACACAGCTTGTTTTGTGATGAGAGAAGCCTCTGCTGGGACAGCGATCACGTGAGAGTATGCAAATGAGGTGCAAGATTCGTAAATTAGCACCTATTTGCATTGTTGAGTGCCCCCATTTGCACAACCCTGCTGGCAGCAGCGTGCCGTGTAGATGTAGCCAAACTGTGTACTGATTAAGAAGCGGGGACTACTCAAAGTTTCCCAGAGGCTTCCATGGAGAAATAGAAAGCTATTCAGTGCTCTCACGCACAACTGTAGAATGATTCATTGGGGTATAGTAAAACTTTTCACACAACTCTGACATCCCACACCTATGTGACATCTAAATTTAGAGTTGAAAAGCCTGACTAGATCTCCTTTCAAAGTCATGGCTATTCACTTATATACCTGTCAATGAAAGTGGTCTTCCTGGTGGCAATCATTTCAGCTGGAAAAATAGGGGAAATAGCAGGTCTGGTGGCATATCCGCCCAGCGTGGTGTTCTCTCAGGTCATGGTCACAACTAAAATTCACTTACAAGGTAAATAGTCCTTTTCACATAAACCAAATTATCCACCTTCAGACTTTTTGCCATCAGTTACACTGTGATAACAGGTGGACTATACTGCAGATGCTGGGTGTTAGGAGCACCCTGGACTTTTACCCGGATAGTGTGAATGCTTTTACCAGCTCTCCTAGGCTTTTCCTTTCTACAGTAGAAAGAGTCAAGGGCTCAACAATACTGGCATACATATTTGCCAAGTAGGTCTCAACTGCATTATACAATGTCATGAGGTTCACAACCTGGCACATCCAAATGATAGTCACACACATTCCATTAGTTCAACCTCCTCATCTGTCACCTTCTTCAGGAATGTCCCGATCTCAGGAATTTGCCAGCATCATCTTAGAACATTATGGCTGTGTCTACACTAGCTCCCAGCTTCGAAGGGAGAATTGCTGTGGTGCATATGCCGAACTTCATTAAGCTAATTCTCCCCTGCAGCAGCTTTGAAGAGACAAACTTCATGCTACATGCACGCTGGCACTTTGAAGTTTGCCGCTTCGAAGTTGCTGCAGGGGAGAATTACCTTAATGAAGTGCTGCATATGCACTGCAGCACTTCATTAATAATCTCCCGACACCCTACTTACCATGCTCCCTTTGAAATTGGGAGCTAGTGTAGACACAGCCCATGTGATTACTGGGGACTCTCCTTCTGATACCATCTTTGACTCCACAGTATTGTCATCACAACAGACTTGACTCCAAAGCTCCAGCCCCATGGTTGGGATGCTGCCTGGAAGTTACCTACAATGGAGTGCCCCATAGTGATACCACCTGAAGAAGAGGAAGTAACTCACCTTGTGTAGTAATGGTGGTTCTTCAAGATGGACATCTCTATGGAAGCTCAACAACATGCCTGCCTCTCCTCTACTTCACAGTTCTTATCTGTGACTCTGTGGCAGAGAAGAAACTGAAGGAGTTTAGGTCACGTGTCCTGATTGGCCTTGTGGTGGGGCAGGAAGAGAGGGTGTCTCTGTGGGGTCTTAACAGACATTGCTGTTGAAGTTCTCTGATCAGCAGTGCAGGGATGCCAGAAAACCTACAGTGGCAAACCCACAGGGGGACACATCTCAAAGAACCATTTTACTGCACAAGGTGAGTAAATGTTTCTTCCCCACAATACACCATCCAACCTTTGGAGCTCATTGTCATGGAATATTTTGAAGGCCAAAAGTACTTCTAGTTCAAAAAGAACTAGAAAAGTACGTAAGGAATAAATTCGTGAATGGCTAAAGGTCAAGATGGTCAGGGATAGAACTCCATGTGCTGGGTGACCTAAACCTCCAACTGCCAGAGTGGGAGGGGACCACAGGGGCCAGATCACTCAATAATTGTCCTGTGCTGTTTGTTCCTTTGGGTGTCATTGGCTGCTATCAGAAGTCAGGATACCGGGCTTCATGTGCCATTACTCTGACAATATGACCAAACTGAATGTTCTAAAGCCAAAAATCCGTGATCAGATGCTTGACCAGAACTCCCATTAACTTTTGTGGAGTTTTGTCTTTGTAAGGGTAGATTTTGTCTTAATATATTTTTTTAAATTTTCAAACTCCATTTTTCTTTTCTGATTTTCAACCAGTTCAGGATTATCCTGAGAGAGAGGTCATTCTTCTGAGATTTCTAGCCTGGCAGTGAAGAATCAAATAGCTGGACAAACCTTTGAATAAGTATTAAACTGAAGCCAAAACCAAATTAGGTTGGAGTGATTTTAAAAGTTCTTGGTGCTATTCCAAATATGCTCCCATTGAGATCTTTGTGTGTTTTTCTGTAGATCTATACAGATATCAGAATTTGGCAAGTGCTGAGAGTTTTTGAAAATCTCTCACTAAACTTTTTAATGTTTCCCAGTCATGCTGTCATAGTCAACTGTTCTGTAGATGGGGGAAAGTGCGAGGGCTTCATCATGAGAAAAAATATTCTCCTTCCCTTCCATTCCTTTTATATGTAGGACAGATGAATCAGCTGGTAATGTCCTATGGAGAATCACCACATTGATATGTATGAGGGACATTCCAATTGCCTGCAGGCTAAACATTCACAATGAAAGAAGATTTTACCAAAATAAGCAGGTTTGCTAGGATTATCTGGAAGGCAATTTCTACCTGCAATTATCTTAGCATTATTTTTATGTGAATCCTTTGATATCTGCTAAGAACCAATCTAGTTGTAAATCCTTAAATCCAATTATAGTATTCTAGGATCTTGTAAATACATGAACTGATATTTTAGTGAACTGATAACTTAAGACTCTGGTGGCATCATAAATGAAAATTACATTATTTATGGGCTTCCTCTGGAAAAAAATGTTAATGGAGTCCATGTCATAAGGAAATCTAGTACTGCCATATATTACTTTATTGCTTATTTCAGTCTTCCTTAAAATTATTTGTCTTATTTGCTCAGCCTAGTTAGAAGTACTAGGTAATACAGGAATTTTATGAGAGTCAGGAAAAAATGCTCATTTTTTCAGATACACTTTCACATGGGGAAGGTTTACATAAGAATGGATTTTTTTTTGCTCCACAGAGAAATTAGAAAAGGCCATGGGAAACCTGTATTTTGTCCCTGTGAAGGACCAGACACAAAGTCAATGTGTAGAGTTTCTATTTTTAGGTCTCTGGCTTGTTGCATTCTCATAGTAACAATAATTTGATGATACAGAAGTCAGACACCATATCACATTTTCCAGCTACCCACCTTTCCCTCTTGAAACATTCATTACTTTATATTGTTTGCATATTGCCAGCCACTGCTGGTTATTGTTTTAAATGATCAGCTATTCCTGCCGGTGCAAGGCCTCCGTTCTGCCAACCTTATGATAACCAAAGGGATTGCTGTGAAATTAAGGCTTAACTCACTGCAAGGGAGCTACAACTAGGCCTCTGAGAGTATGGTCTAGTCAGGCTATGGCTATGAGACACCCCACACAGATTGAGAGACTTAGGCTCACATTCCACAAATAGCTGAGTGGACAGTTCTTGGAAGTTGTAGCTTGGGGTGGGGCACAAACTCAGACACCTAGGGAGGGGATGAGACCTTAAAGCCTGAGCTCCCACTCAAGCCACAACTTAGACTGCTAGCACAAACCTTGGAAACCCAAATCTGTCCACCTGGGTGAGGCAGCTTGCAGCCATGAGCTGTCCAGCCATATGCAAAATTATTAGCCATCGCCAATCTTTAGTTTAGGACACATACACACAAACTATATTAAAATAATGTTATTACTGTTATAAAGTCAAGTTAGGAAGTGCCAGAATTAAAGTTATCTGCACATAATAATAGAATACTAAATTCTATGACTTAGCAGGGAAAAGACCCATTGTAGCTCAAGATACAAAACTAAAGAGAGAGGGGAACTAAAACATCTGGACACATTGTTAGTTTTAATTAAAAATGTCATCGATATCTTCAGTCAAAATTTTCATACTTCAGTGCTTAAAGTTCCGTCAAGTGGAGCCAAATAACCCAAATTACACGTACAACATGATGGGGTCAAATTTAGCTACGACAGATCAGGAAAGGGATCTTGGAGTTATAGTGGATAGTTCTCTGAAGATATCCACGCAGTGTGCAGCGGCAGTTAATAAAGCAAATAGGATGTTAGGAATTATTAAAAAAGGGATAGATAATAAGACAAAAGATATCATACTTCCCCTATATAAAACTATGGTACGCCCACATCTTGAGTACTGTGTGCAGATGTCGTCTCCTCACCTCAAAAAAGATATATTGGCATTAGAAAAGGTTCAGAAAAGGGCAACTAAGATGATTAGGGGTTTGGAATGGGTCCCATATGGGGAGAGGCTAGAGAAACTGGGACTTTTCAGTCTGGAAAAGAGTCAATTGAGGGGCGATATGTTAGAGGTATATAAAATCATGAATGGTGTGGAGAAAGTGAATATAGAAAAATTATTTACCTTTTCCCATAATACAAGAACTAGGGGACACCAAATGAAATTGATGGGTAGTAGGTTCAAAACTAATAAAAGGAAATTTTTCTTCACACAGCGCACAGTCAACCTGTGGAACTCCTTGCTGGAGGAGGCTGTGAAGGCCAGGACTCTATTAGGGTTTAAAAAAGAGCGCGATAAATTTTTGCAGGTTAGGTCCATAAATGGCTATTAGCCAGGGGTAACGTATGGTGCCCTAGCCTTCAGTACAAGGGCAGGAGATGGATGGCAGGAGATAAATCACTTGATCATTGTCTTCTGTTCTCCTTCTCTGGGGCACCTGGCATTGGCCACTGTCGGCAGACGGGATACTGGGCTGGACGGACCTTTGGTCTGACCCAGTATGGCCGTTCTTATGTTCTTATGAGCCAACAGACTCGCAACAACATAAACAACATAAAACTCTATTTAGGCATCTAAATAATGGTTTGATTTTCAAATGAGCAAAATGTTATAGCCTCCCTTTGCAATTCATGCTGAGCATTCCTGAAAATAAGATAAATGTAGATTTAGGCATTAACTTTACACATTCAAATATAATTCTTTGATCTCAATAACTAGTTTCTAACATCTCTGATAAGGCTGTTGGTTGAACTGGCAGACAGTTTTACCACCTGTAAAATAATTATTAGGTCCCTTCAGGCCTGACTCTCCTTGGGCCTAGTGATTCAAAAGGGTCCGGGGCTCCCAGCTGCTGCTACTGTGTCACCGATAGCGGCTGGCACACCAGGCACTTTAAATTGCTGCTGGGACCCCATGTGACATGCTCCGGGCAATGCTGAGCGCTGCCTGCGGTAGGCACCATATAAGCCTGGAAGGCCTGAATGCTGCATGGGAGAGATGAGCCCTCAGTCCTGCCCTTTCTGCATGCAGCCCTACTCTTTCTTCCCGAGGGCCTGGCAAGTCTGTTGGCCCCAGTTGACATAAACTGGGTTTGCTGACATTTATGTAAAAGATCTATTGCTCTGTGCAATGCCTGGGGAATTTGCTAATACTGTCTGGAGAAGTGGTGATGTGTGTACATGGGATTTTCGCTAAAGTAAAAGGTAAAAAGAACCAGAGAATAAATCACCCAGTTGACCTAAGCTATCAATGCTGGTAGACAAGCCAGGTTTTCCTTCTGACAAGTGATGAACGGAGAGGCAGGTTTTTGCTCGTAGCATGGTTTCAAAAATGTAGTTGACATTTTTAGCCACGAGACTGCCTAAGGAATATCTGTTAATTGATCAGTTAATCAGTCACTAAAAGCTAAATAACCTGGAAAACTCTTGTAATGGTTTCAGATCTGTATATTTGATTTATAATTGTGAAGCTTTAGGTTTTTATATGTACAGAAACAGATGTTTGTGGGAGTGGATTTGTTCCTGTGTGCTCTCAAAATATATTATAATATATAGTTTTATATACACTTGATATTTTTATTTATTTATCTTTGTATGTATCTGTACTTTTCCCAGCCCCAGAAGATGTACAACCACCTACAGCTGTATCCTTCCCCACGTTTTTACAACTGAGTTGGAGTCCTCCAAGAAGACCAAATGGTATTATAACACAGTATACTTTATATATGGATGCTGTTTCAATCTACGCTGGCAATGAAACCAAATATATTGTCAAAGGTGAGTTACACAGTGGTGATTCACAATCTGGGTATGTCAGAGTCATTGGGCTAACTGCAAACCTGACTCTTCCTGGTCTCATGAAGTGTACCCTTCTCTCATGTTTCAGGCTATTATCTGTCCTCTGTGTTGGGGTGGAAGCCTGGGGTTCCTCTGCTCTCAACGTGCATTGTAGACTGTCATCCTGGGTCCTGAATGTGATTGTCTCAACAGGTCTCTTGAGAGCCTTCTGTTCTGTTCCTTATGGCTACGTCTACATGTGAAGCCAATATCGAAATAGCTTATTTCGATGTAGCAACATCGAAATAGGCTATTTCGATGAATAATGTCTACACGTCCTCCAGGGCTGGCAACGTCGATGTTCAACTTCGACGTTGCGCAGCACCACATCGAAATAGGCGCTGCGAGGGTACGTCTACACGCCAAAGTAGCACACATCGAAATAAGAGTGCCAGGCACAGCTGCAGACAGGGTCACAGGGCGGACTCAACAGCCAGCCGCTCCCTTAAAGGGCCCCTCCCAGACACACTTGCACTAAACAACACAAGATACACAGAGCCGACAACTGGTTGCAGACCCTGTGCCTGCAGCATGGATCCCCAGCTGCTGCAGCAGCAGCCAGAAGCCCTGGGCTAAGGGCTGCTGCCCACGGTGACCATAGAGCCCCGCAGGGGCTGGAGAGAGAGCATCTCTCAACCCCCCAGCTGATGGCCGCCATGGAGGACCCGGCAATTTCGACGTTGCGGGACGCGGATCGTCTACACGGTCCCTACTTCGACGTTGAACGTCGAAGTAGGGCGCTATTCCGATCCCCTCATGAGGTTAGCGACTTCGACGTCTCGCTGCCTAACGTCGAAGTTAACTTCGAAATAGCGCCCGACGCGTGTAGCCGCGACGGGCGCTATTTCGAAGTTAGTGCCGCTACTTCGAAGTAGCGTGCACGTGTAGACACAGCTTATGAGAGCAAGAACACCAGTAATGAGACACCTTTCTTATGGCAAAGATTTTCTTAGAGCAAAAGAATTTAAGAGGAAAAAAAATAGACCTTGTAACTATAAAACAGACTAATACATGTCTAGATACAAGTGTGCTAGTGGAGTGGGGGAGGGGCAAAAGGGAGCAGTTGCTCTGAGGTGTGGCAATTTAAAAAGGTCTGGGGATCCCAACTGCTGCTATCACAGAAGTGGTGGTGGCTGAAGCCCTGAGCCCTTTAAATGACTGCTGGAGCACCATATGACACACTCCAGGTCATGCTGAGGGCTGAGAAGGGCTGGCATGGCAACACTGAAGGCTGGTGTGCCCCAGCTCTGCCCCTTCCACCAAAGGTCCCATCCCTTCTGGGAGCATGGAGCTGGACCTCCCCACACCTAACCAAGAACCCTGGCACGGCTGTTGCCCACCCCACAGCTTACAAGATATCTAGTCATCTTCCACATAATGATCCTGGTCGATCTAGCACCCTATAGACTTCCCCATAGAGAGACACTCTCTCTCTCTCTCTCTGGGTGACCGTCTTTCCCTGAACTCACAAACCAGTACTCTCCATGTCTACCTCAGGGAGTCTTTAAATGTGCTTAGTCCTTTTATCACCTCCCCTTTACAAATACCAAGTTGCTTTTTTTTTTTTTTTTTTTGTCATGTGGTTGGGTGACTTCCAGCTTTAGCAAAGCAAGGCTTGAAACTTGATGGAGATAAGAGGTTGTATCCCCAAAGTTTTCCTCATTGTCTTTCAAATTTGTGTGCGGATGGCCTTATCTGTGTTGCCTACCTTCACAGTCCCCATTGGATATGAGTATATAGTGAACATTTCACTACCTCCAATACAACACGTATAGTCTCACTATCTAAGTTTTACCTATCAGGATTCTTAGATTATTACATAACCATCCCATGATGCTTTTGGTCTATTTCTACTGATGTACAGTCATCTCACATCTTACTTTAGCCTTTTTGTCTCATCAAACTACTACAGATTAATCATTTGGATTGGGATTATCGCACAATAAAATAATGAATATTGTGCAGACTTGTATAATAAAAGGAAGTCTAGTCAGTCATGATTTTGTGCATGTTTGTAGGTGGATGTAAAACAAAAAAATGTTTTTCAAATAGAAATTAACCTAGAATAGAGGAGCATCAGGGTCTTTCGTCCTTTCTAATGTAAGACCTTAACACTCAAAGGCATTTCTGCATTTTGAGTTAGTGCAAAACATTTTTAAAAATGCATAGTTCAATTTTTTTTTGCTTCACACAGGCCATAAGCTACTAGTGTGGTGGGTCAGTTCTGACACTGAAAAATGAATCCAGTTAGAGAACCTCCTGAAGGCTGTTGATGTTTGCTATAATAAATAGCACACACTTTAAGTCAAACTTTTTCATTCTGTATTCAAAGGTAATGGATTTTGTAACCATAGTAACCTTGTTGTATTTCTGGATAAATACATGAGGTATATACATTCTGGTTTGATTTTTGAATATAAACTACCACATTATGTATTAATAATAATAAGAAAAATAGGATGCAGGTTAGCATAATGACAGCTTGAACTAGTATGCATTTTTCTTTGGCAAAAATAAATATTTATCAAAAATATAGGTTCAATTAGTTTCACCCCCCATTTTCTGGTATTCTTGTAGCGCCATTTATCTTTTGTTTTCAAGATCTCGATTAATCTCTTATTGATGTCCCATAGCGTTATTTTTAAGAATTTGAATGCAGAAATACATGCACTTCCAGTCTTATTATTAAAAGCTATATTGAAAAATCTGTGCTAATGTTGTTGCTAGGGTTGTGCTCTGCCCTGTTGCATTGGTTTGTAAACTGGTTATGAACTGGAAAGAGGGGGAAAATTTTGGAGTATGGTCACCCTGCTAGTGATTTTTTTTTTTTTTGAAAAGTGCATATCAGACTGCATCCTGACTGATGATTGTTAGCCAAACTGTAATGATGGAAACTGCAGCCAATATAATTTTGAGAGGTTTCCTATCAGCAGTTAAGGGTAGGCTACTCTTAAAAGGTTCTGAATATGGCTTATCATCCAGAATGTTGGATGCTTAGCTGAGGCTTTTCAAGCCAGACCTGATTCTGTAGAACTGGGCTAGACAAACAGACTTTTAATGACATTTTTAGTACAGGTTGAACCTATCTTGTCTGATACCCTTGGGACTTGACCGAAACCGAATCAGAGAATTTGATAGACTTCAGGAGGCCAATATTGTCTAGCAGCATTACCAACACACTTCAACTGCTTACTGGGCTCTTAGAAGACATTTAGGAGTAAAATAAAGATAAATAACAGCACAAAACAGTGAGAGCCAGGACTGAAGGCTGTAAACTAACATAAGAACATAAGAACATAAGAATGGCCATACTGGGTCAGACCAAAGGTCCATCAAGCCCAGCATCCCATCTGCCGACGGTGGCCAATGCCAGGTGCCCCAGAGAAGGAGAACAGAAGACAAGTGATTTATCTCCTGCCATCCATCTCCTGCCCTTGTTATGAAGGCTAGGGCACCATACTTTATCCCTGGCTAATAGCCATTTATGGACCTGACCTGCAAAAATTTATCAAGCTCTTTTTTAAACCCTAATAGAGTCCTGGCCTTCACAGCCTCCTCGGGCAAGGAGTTCCACAGGTTGACTGTGCGCTGTGTGAAGAAAAATTTCCTTTTATTAGTTTTGAACCTACTACCCATCAATTTCATTTGGTGTCCCCTAGTTCTTGTATTATGGGAAAAGGTAAATAATTTTTCTATATTCACTTTCTCCACACCATTCATGATTTTATATACCTCTATCATATCGCCCCTCAATCGCCTCTTTTCCAAACTGAAAAGTCCCAGTCTCTCTAGCCTCTCCCCATATGGGACCCTTTCCAAGCCCCTAATCATCTTAGTCGCCCTTTTCTGAACCTTTTCTAATGCCAATATATCTTTTTTGAGGTGAGGAGACCACATCTGCACGCAGTACTCGAGATGTGGGCGTACCATAGTTTTATATAGGGGAAGTATGATATCTTTTGTCTTATTATCGATCCCTTTTTTAATAATTCCTAACATCCTATTTGCCTTACTAACTGCCGCTGCACACTGCGTGGATGTCTTCAGAGAACTATCCACTATAACTCCAAGATCCCTTTCCTGATCTGTCGTAGCTAAATTTGACCCCATCATGTAGTACGTGTAATTTGGGTTATTTTTTCCAACATGCATTACCTTACACTTACCCACATTAAATTTCATTTGCCATTTTGCTGCCCAATCACTCAGTTTGCTGAGATCTTTTTGTAGTTCTTCACAATCCCTTTTGCTTTTGACTGTCCTGAACAACTTGGTGTCATCTGCAAACTTTGCCACCTCACTGCTTACCTCATTTTCTAGATCATTGATGAACAAGTTGAACAGGATCGGTCCCAGGACTGACCCCTGGGGAACACCACTAGTTACCCCCCTCCATTGTGTAACTTTATGGGACTATGGGAAACTTAGGTACATCCATGATAAGTGGTTGTCTGGCTAACTAAAATCAAACCTGCTTATGGATGTTGCTGAACCAGAGAGAGAGAAACTAGAGAGGTTCAATCAATCCTCATTTTTGTGGTTATATCTGGAAACAACCATCTTTTTCACACAGTAATGTGACATTTCTGTTTCTGCTCCCGGGTACAAATATTTATATAAACATTTCAGTACTTTAAGGTAAGTTTTGTTTCCCTTTTTTTGATGGGTGAAGGTTTACAGTTTCAGTCACTGAATTTGATTACAGCAGAAAATATGATGATAACAATAGGCCTACTGAAAACTCCTCACATCCCAAGAGACAGAAGGACCCACCATCACTAAAAAGGACCTAGCTGACAGCAAATATAAAGAATTCAACAACAATTTTTTGAGGGCAGGCCAGGGCAATTCACTGTCTCCAGTTTAGGTAGGTGTCCTCATCAATGCTGGAGTCCCTACCATTCCCTATTTAGTGTTACGCTGTAAGACCCAGTTTCCTTTCAATGAGGACTTTTCATCTCACCAACAGAGCACCATGCTTCAAAACATCCTCCCTTTTATTAGATTAGGGCTACGTCTACACTGGCCAAAAACTAATGGCCATTTTGAACTTTACTAATGAAGTGCTGAAATACATAGTCAGCGCCTCATTAGCATGCGGGCAGCCGCAACACTTTGAAATTGATGCGGCTTGCCGCCGCGTGGCTTGTCCAGATGGGGCTCCTTTTTGAAAGGACCCTGGCAACTTCGAAGTCCCCTTATTCCTATCTGCTCAAATATGACTGATCTGTTTTAGCTAAAACATATTATTAAAAAAAAAAAAAAACCCAAGCAAGGCAGTTGTCATGGAGCATTTCAGACCAAGTGGTCTGAAACAACCTGAAAACTGTGCTTTATGATGGAAAGCGCCAACGAAGCTTAACTCGAGGCATAGTTGCCAGCATGGCTTGCAATATGAAATGGAAGTTGTTGGGGAGATTGCTAGTGATGGCTGATTTTCAAAATCTGAGCAAAATTTCTCTCTCCTGTGTCATCTGAGAGCTGACTACCTTTCTGAGAAAAGTTTCTGGCAAAAGCTTGTAGTGTAAATAGTCTTCATTTCTGCAATTCTTAAAACACATTTGACCGTCTAATCTGGAGAGGCCAAGAAAGGCATTCCTTGTAGATGTCTATGGCACACAAAATATTTATATTTCAATTCCTGTAGAGTGCAATCTCCAACGTTGTCAGTGAGCACACTGAGGATGTACAAGTCTGCATTTTCTCCAGTATGGCATAGCTGATGCTTCTAACACATTTGTTTATTTAATTGCTGTTGCATATAGTAATAACACTCATAGGGATATTTTTTTCAAAGATTCACTATGGATACTCATCTGATTGAAACAGTTATTTTCTCTGACACACAGTAACAAAGAGTAATAACGTTTGCAGTATTTCAGGAAAGAGAGATTCCCCTCTCCCCCCACCACCAAACAAGTCACAATGCCCGATCTTCAGTTTGCTCAACAGCTGTACCACTTTACAACAGTGGTGGACCTGGCTCAAGTTCACTGGCCTGCTGCAGTAAATTACCAATCTTTTGTGGTGTGTGTGATGCCATTTTTGATAATTTAGCTCTTCTGGAGTATAAAAGCAAAGGCTCACCCTTAGAAGAAGTTAGTCTCTAGGAATAAGTAACAGATTGATTGGCACAATTTGTTCTTGGATTTGCATTCTGAAAGGCAGATTTTGTAAGACCAAACAGCTCAGAGTTGGAGAAGGCAATGAGCAGACTTGTTAAATTCTGTGATTGTTAACAGAGATGTGCTGAGAGTAGTGGGTGTTCAGCAGCTCTAAAAATGGGGCCCACCATGTCTAATGTTCAGAAACTGAAGCTCCCAAAATTAGTCAACACATATCTGAAAACATATTTGTTTTCTTGAAATCAGTAATAAATTGTATCTTTAATATATGCTATTGCCCAAATGCTACACTTCTTCCAGAAACATTTTATAACTTTTCTTTGAGCTTTCCACAGCTATAAAATTTTGCCGATAACTTTAAAGTGACTGATTTTGTGTTTATCATTAGGAATTTGTGTCAACATATAATTAATCATGATTTAAATGGAGAATTCAGAAAACACTTGAACTGTTGAGTTTGATTGCCTGTCTGGGTATCATAAAGAAGGAAAGGCCTATTAGACCATATGATTGTTGTTACCATGATTGTTGTTCTAATTAAATATTTAACAGTATGGTAGCACTCAAAGATCCTAGTCAAGGTAGAAGCTCAACTGCACTGTTGCGCTGGGTGCTGTAACAGTAGAGAAGAAAAAAAAATCTTTGCCCAGAAAGATTATAATCAACAGGGCCAACAGCCATCACTGGTCCCCAGGGCAAGGTGGGAGAAGATCCTGGCTCTGTGGCCCCAGAAGGGGCGGAGCCTAGGATAGGCAGACCTTAGCACCATTCAGACCTTGATGCTGCCCTCCCACTCCAAGCTGCATGGAGTGGCAGAGCAGTGCTGCTGTGGCATTGCAAAGGGCCTTGGAGCTCTGGGCCTCTTTGAAATGCTGAGCCTCAGTACAACTGCCCCCTTCACCCCACCCCCCACTACTGGGCCAGCTTACAGTTGAAATATACTGTAGTATTTATGTGAGAGCCAGTGTGGGACTGTTTCCTATTTTCAAAGGTATGGTATAATATGCATAAATATCTGCAGGAGCCGAGTTGTCTATTCCACTAAGTCCAAGGGTGTCCTGTGCCAAAGAGTGGTTCAGCACCAATAAAGCATTGGCATTAAGTCCAGCTAGTGGGAGCTGTATGGATGGTGCTGAGGTGGAGGCAGCACATGGAGATATGTTGCCCCTGCCCCACTCGGGGTGTGCACACAGAGATGCACTGGTCTCAGCAACCAGCCGCTTTGAGCAGAATATGGGGCCAGGACAGACAGGCAGCCTGCCTGAGCACCCCATTGAACTGCAGGATGTTAGCAGCCTGGAGGTTAACTCATGGTGGATCAGATTCGGACTATGGGCCAGATTGTGCCAACCCCTATTCTAGTTTGTTACCCCCATTCTAGTTTGTTACATTGATACTTGCTTTGCTAGTGTGAGCAACAGGCTATCTACCTCCCCATGAAGTCTTGCTCTAATGGGCTGCACTTCTATAACTATCATTCCCCTATGGTTGAATGACAGAGCCAGCTCAAACAGCAAGCAACCTGCTTCCCAAAGCAAAACAAAAGGAATGTCGTCCCTGCTGAAGGTTCCACACAAGCCAGAATATTCATTATTGTGAGCACTATAAACCCCAGCCTCCCAGAACTCAGCACTGGAGGGCAGATTGCACCAGGCTTACAGGAAGAGTAGACTTCCCTTAAAGCTGTATGTATATTTTAGAAAGCACATATGATACACCTGAATTGACAACACTGACATTGTCAGTGACTGGTACTAGAGTAATTCATTCTTCAGACCAAGACTGCAGATTCAGCAGACACAAAACCAAAGGGCAGTTGTGACTGTCTAAGTCTCATGTCTGTGCTTCAACTTCAACTGGAAAAATCGAGTCCACTCATTGGATTTAACTGTACAGGTCTGGAAGCCAGAGAGGAAAGCATTATGTTTATTTGTAGCTGCTCTCTTGTATCATTTTCCGTTGCAGTGCATTAGTGCAGTGTTAAGTAAAATCTGCTTATTTAAAATCCTTTTAAATAGTGTTTAAATATTTCCTGCTGATACAATCTGCTAAAGTAGTTATCCTTGCTGCAGATTTCAGTTAACCTTGTCGCAGACGCTAAGCCTGGAGCTACACAGACTTTTAGGGGCCTTGATTATGGAGCAAAACCTAATGGTGTCATTATAAAACCACAGCTGGACAAGCTTTTGGAATCCTTGTCCTTCAGTCAGATTTGGGCTATATGGGGACCACTTTCTAGAATTAATAAAATAATACTCAAATTGTACAACAAATGAATTGGCAGCTGCAAATCAGCCACGTATAAAAACGCAAACTGTTTTGAACAAATAGCATTCTCCAAAGCTGAAAGCAATGGATTCGTCAAAAGATTAGAAAAAAGGATGTATGGTGATGTAGGAAAAATCTGTATTGCTGCTTCCCCTTCTGGATTTGCTTAGTGAGCAAACAGAAGGGAGCTTCCAGGTCTGTCAATCTCAAGCCTGGACAAGAATTCAAGTCACTCAAAAAAGTAAAAAGCCGAAATGAGTCTTTCTTTCTTGTGGTCTTACACCAAAAGCTTGTCACAGGAAGAAAAGTGTAAGACACCAGTCCTTTAATTTTCCTTTTCTGAATATGTAGATTGGATAAGAGTTTAAAATATCAAATGCTGCTTAGGTTATATTGCATACTAAAAGAGAGCTGGTAGTTTAGCAAATACAGTAGTCTTGAAAAATCATAGAGCTGACTTCTCTTCTCACTTCCACTTTTGTAAGCGAAGAATAACACCAAAAAAGTCAGTGGAATTTCAGCTGGTCAAATGTGAGACATATCTTGTCCCTTGCATTTAAATGACTGTAGGTGATGTTAAGCAAAGGTCAGAAGAAATCTCAGGGTTCATGCTGATTCAGTTATTGAGAGTGTCCAGTAACAATGGTGCAAAGTGTAATGGTGGTTGTCTCCTAATAACTGGGCTGAAACTGATTCTCCTGATATCAGTCACTGAGAGGAACGTTTATGGAGGAGGTAGTCTGGGCACTTGTAGTCTGAGTACCTAAAGATAGGTACAAAAATAAGTAGAAAGGGTTGTGCATAAAGGGTGTGTAGTTGATACAGTATATAGGATCTACGTCTCTTAAATGGAATTGTGTTACCTAGCAACATCCCTCGTCCGGCAGCCCAGGCTCTTTGTCACCTGCCAGTCCCAGGTGCCTGTGCCTGCTGTCAGCCACAAGCAGCAGGGACCCATGGGTTGCAGGGAATCAGGGCCAGTAGCTACAAACAGGGGAGCTGGGATCTGTGGGCAGCAGGAAGCCAGGAGAGAAGTTGGCTGCTGGGTCCCAGGGGCAGCTGGAAGCTGGGACCTGGCTGACAGGACTGCAGTCAGTGAGGAGCCAGCTGCAGGGCTGGGGCTGGTGGAAGATGACTTTCCCTGCTTCAGAAAACTTTCTTATCCCACTCGGGTCAGTCCTGAGTGTGCCGGATGAGAGAGGTTCAACCTGTACTAGAATTTCAGAAAGCCTTTCAAAAATTTCCTCACCAAAAGCTCTTAAGGAATCAAAGCAGTCATGGGATAAGAGGTGTGGTCCTGTTATAGGTCAGTAACTGGCAGAAAGATAGGAAACAAAGGGTTTGTCTACACTTGCCCCCAACTTTGAAGGGAACATGTTAATCAGGGCAATGGGAGATTACTAATGAAGTGCTTCTGTGAATATGCAGCACTTCATTAGACTAATTCTCCCCCATGGCAACTTTGAAGCATCAAATTTTGAGGAATAAAGGCACTTCAAAGTGCCCACAGCTACACGCATGCTGGCACTTCTAAGTTTGATGCTTCGAAGTTGCCACGAGGGAGAATTAGCCTCATGAAATGCTGCATATTTACTGCAGCACTTCATTAGTAATCTCCCATTGCCCTGATTAACATGTCCCCTTCGAAGTTGGGGACAAGTGTAGACCCAGACAAAGGGTGTAAAGTAAACTGCTTTCACATGGAGCTACACTGGGACCTGCTGTTCAATATATTTATCAATAATCCTGAAAAGGGAAGGAATAAGGAAGTGGCAAAATTTGCCCATGATACAAAGTTATTCAAGATAGTTAAGTGCGAAGCAGACTATGTGGTGTTACAGAGGAATCTCACAAAACTGGGAAACAAAATGAAAGACAGAATTCAATATTGAGCCCAAAATAATGCACATTGTATCTATATAATTAAGTATTATTTTTTCCAATGTTGGCTTCTGAGAGAGCTGTTTCTGTAAAAAAAATCTTTGAGTCACCATGGATAGTTCTTTGACAACTTCCAGTCAGTGCTTATCAGTGTTCAACAAGGCCATGAGTATGTTCGGAACTGTTCGGAGAGGAATAAAGAAGAAAGATGTCATAATACTACTACATAAAAACAGGGCGTGCCCATACCTTGCATACCGTGCTCAGTTCTGTTTACCCAGCTGCAAATAGGATCTAATGGAACCGGAAAACATTCAGAGTAAGGTAAAGAAGAAGACTCTAGCGTCTGGAATTGCTTCCATGTGAGGAGAAATTAAAAAGATTAGGGCTCTTCATCTTAGAGAAAAAATAAATAAGGAGAGAGAGGATAGAGGTCTATGAAATAGTGAATGGTTATGCAAAAAGAAAAATGCTATATGCCTTTCCACAAGATACAAAAACTAGGTGTCACCCCATGAAGTTAGTAGGCAGCAGGCTTAATGCGAACAAGAGGAAGTACTTTTTAGCTTAACGCACAATTGTCATGGGATGTTGTGATGGCCAAAAGTGTAAATAGGTTCAAAGAAGAACTGGATAAGTTAATGGAGGGCTGGTCCATTGCTGGCTATTAGTAAAATTATGATTTGGTTGCAGATGCCGTAATTTTCAGGGACTTCTGTGGCTTTGTCCCCTTGCCTCCGCCTGTCATTGTGGCAGGAGTTGAAGCCATGACCCCCTATGGCAGCAGCAGGGCATAGAGCTGTCAGTACCTCCTGCTTGTGCCGCCTGTGCTTCAGCCCCTGAGCCCCTGCCCATTAATCTGCCACAGTCAGATTGTGAGCTTCTGTGGGTTTTGTTTGTTTGTTGACTGCAACCTGTCTATGGCTTTTATTAAAATTAACTGTGACAAAATCTTAATCGTAGCTATTAGCCAATGTGATTAGGGATGCAACCTCCTGATCAGGCTGACTCTAAACCTCTCACTAGCTGTGAGATGGAAAATAGTGTGAATCACTCCGTAATTGCCCTGTTCTGTATTCTCCCGCTGAAGCTATGGGATTGTTAGAGAATACTGGGCAACATGGGCCATGGTCTGACCTAATGTGGGTACTCTTATGATCTTATATTTTTTAGAATTTTTGTTGTGTTTCTGATCCTCACTCAGCCTGAAGTCAGCTGGGCCACTTATTTACATGCCTAGATATGGCTTCAGATGCCTAAATGTGGTACACAAAAATTTGCAGTCATCCCATTGTTAGAAACTGGACAGTTACATTTGATATCAAGACTTAGCAAAATTGGAGTTTAGTCTTTTCTTAATGTGTATATGTTCCCATAGAGAGAGGTTGATGTGAGGCATTGTAAATTATTTATTAAAGAACAGATTGTGAGTGGAAGGTAGAATTTTGTTGCCCATTGTTCAATAAAAATCATTCAATACGCACTCAAAAGTTGGGGAACGGCAAAAATCTCCATATTTTTTAAAAACTTCTTTAATTTAACATTTTCTTTCATCACAGATTAATTTTGCATTAAAACATGTTAACATATAAAAGTTTACATGGGACAGTGAGAGAACTTCAGTTTCATTAAAAATACTTTGTGAGCTTGAACTCAGATAAAATATTTTTTTTTCAGTGCTAGAGATCACAAGCAACTGTACTACATCCTTATTTTTGTTGGCTGTTAACACTTTGGCTGTTGCATATTACAGGGGCATCCCTGCACAACTGAATGCATTCTGTGTCCTAACATTCCAGTAGCACCAGTGAAATGTTCATGGATAGTAGCAACGCATCAGGCAGGTGCACTGGCAGCACAACAGTGATCATGTAATATTTCTGCATCGAATGCTTTTCTCCTGGAAGGCACATGGAGAATATTACAGGGCAGTATTAGGTTGCCTGGATCAAAATCAGTCCATGAAGACAGTGGAGTTGCCCTTGCTTATATGAGGGTGAATGTGAGCCACTTCTTACTCCCAGTAAGTGAATGGACATTTGCTAGTGACTTCATAGGAGAAGGCGTAGGTTCTTGTTTAGTTTTTTTTATTTGAATTGGATCATCACGCACATTCTCTATTCCTCTTTGGAGCTGCACATACAATACTATCCCCAGAACATAAATGGAGAGTTTAAAGATTAATTTGTTTCATAGATAGGAAATGTGGTTTGTGTCAATTTCAGCAGAGTGTAAATCACAGAGCTTTGTATATTTTGATAAATGTTGTATGAACATCCAGATGCCCAGATGATTGTTCAGGACTCTGGTATATTTGTGGTAAAATCTGAGAGTGATTTTTAAAAAATAGTTCCAGATTATTTTACCAGTTGATACCACTCAACTATTTGCATTTTGATTTAGAATTAATAAAATAGCAGCCTCTCCTTCATTGTTTTCAGCCTCCTTGGTTCTCATCCATTAGTGGTGAACAATACATATCTGAACATTAGAGAGTCCTCAACTTAGATCTGAGTTTAGTTCTAAAAATATATGATAATTTGGATGGTTGGAAGAGGATTCTTGCATCATCCAAATCTGTGTTCATCTCCTCAATTAGGCAAAAATAAAAATGAATGGCATAAACCACGTCAGATTTCAATTTGATGTGTTACAAAGATTGTGAAAGGAATTTTGGCAGATATATTTCCTGTTGAATCATCATAAGAATTTAACCTACCTTATTATACTCATCACTCAAATTGTTTACATAAAATGTTATAGCCAGTTTGTTGGTACTAAACTCCATTGTACTTTTCACTGTTCCTTTACAGAATATGGTATTTTTATGGCAATCCACTTCTGATACAAGAATTTTATATAGACTGTAGTTTGGCTTCAAAATTTTGTTTTTTTAATGTGACAGATATATTCATACCAATCTTACAGATTCATACCATCTAACTATAGTAACAGGTCAAGATGATGTATTACAAAGAAAATAAATAGTGCATAAGCACTAAAATTAAGTGAACATAAATCAAAGTAAGTAGGGAAAAGATCAGATTAGCATTCTATAAGTAATGCATAAACTCAAAATCTTTTAAGATGCCTATCATGAAGCAGACGAGAAACAGAGTTCATTACTTTTTCAGTGATGGCAGTGTTGCAAATATTGTACTCCATTATTGCAGATGCAACTTAAATGTTCATATATTGATTTTTTGCTGCTATTGCGTGCAATGTATATGGTGGCATGTAAATCGACATCTGGATTCATAATTTAACAATGCTATTGTTTAATCATTTCAGTAATGTACTGCTAGGCGCAAGGTCAGCAGCTGTAAGGGAAAAAAAGAGTCAGCAGAGGAAAAGTGAATTTTCATTCTGATGATAATCTACTGCCTTGTGTCCTGTATCAAGGAGTATATCTCTGCTAATTTTTTATTCTAATTTGCTATTAATCAGTGACACTTGAGGTCTTTCTGTAATAGTCCTTATTGTGAGTGCCTGAAGGTTCTATCAGTGTAGGTACTCAAAATATGTAATTTTGTACAAATATCCTTATGGAAACATTTAACATTTTATTTTGCAATTTATTGGGGCAATATAAATTAGAGTAGTTTGGAATAAGTACTTGATAAAGAGCAGTAGAAGATGAAATACTTCTTGTTTGAACTTAGGATGGCATCAGCGTGTAGCTGTGTTACATTCAGAATGGAAATATTTGATCTTGCAGCGAAGACCTTTCGTATTGGCTTTTACATTAAAGAGATTTATTCTGAATTGATGTTTAAATAGTAAATATGATACAATTTATTGAGCAAATAAATATACTACTTCTAGTGAGGGGTAAACTAATTTTTCTTGAGAATTAAATATATAATTGAGTATGAATGCTCTTTTTATACTATACATTAAATGTACAATGTTAAGAAGGCTTACAAAATCATTATTTTAATTATCTTTCGCACATTGCTTGGGTGACAGTGTCTTTTCTAGCTGATCCAGAGACTACAGATATAGCATTACATGGTTAACCTGGACGTACAAGTGAGGGAATACAGGTAGTACCTAAGAGACATAATATTCTAGACACAGAGGTACTTAAGATCTCTCTCCATCATTCAGCTAAAGTAATTTAATCCAGCTTTCTCTTTCTTTTGAGGCTCCATCTTATTCAAACCTGGCAAAGTTCATAATATATAGCATTTTATGTATTCAAAGGATTTTAAATACATTAATTCTTATAATTTACCCAGGGAAGAAAGTAGGCAATTAGTGTTAGCCCCATTTTTCAGATACAGAAGCTGAAGCTCAGAGAGTCTAATGGCCTGATTTCCAGAGATGCTAAATATCTTATGGCACCACTGAAAATCATGCTATATGCCACTTACCCAAGCTCACATACAGGAGCAAAGCCTGCAGAAGAACACAGCAATTTGGGCTGTCCTTGCCATGCTTAATCTGTTTCACGTCTTTGTTTTTCACATCAAAATATTTTAATGAGAATGCATGTAAATAGATATTGAACAGATCTGTAAATAATATATTTACC
The DNA here is from genome assembly GCF_033958435.1 of Carettochelys insculpta. Classification (NCBI taxonomy): domain Eukaryota; kingdom Metazoa; phylum Chordata; order Testudines; family Carettochelyidae; genus Carettochelys; species Carettochelys insculpta. Next base: position 61,262,617 of record NC_134139.1, read on the forward strand.
TTAGTGTTCAAAAATAGGTATTTCTCTTTATTAAAAGAAAATAATTGAATACACGCTACCAACTGTCTTTTACATGACATCAGATCAGTAACGCTCTTTCATGACCACAGTAAAACAGCCGAGAGGGGATTTTGTTCTCCTTGTTATCTTGCATGTATTTACTGCTGTCCTGTAGTAACTCCATATGGGTGCCTTGTTTTCCATACACAAGATGTTAGTGCATACTTGGCGATGGGAATTTCGGTGTGATGATTTCTGACATGTACACAATGACCCTCCGTGTCCTTTCTAATCTTGGCAACCAGATGGCGTCTTTTCCTGAGGAAACAGGACAAAGGACAAAGGCGGGAAAAGGGGCCTGGTGGGTTTAAATTGGAACTGGACAGTTTTGTTAGTGGGCAGTCTCGGCTGACTTGAGAGGGAGGGCTACAGGCCAGTGCCCAGCTTGGGGACCTGCTCTGGGCCTCCTCTCTCCAAGATGGATTATAATGATGGCTTCTGGTTTCTGTGCTGACAAGTCTATTCTATGTTGTGTCCCTTTCTCCCAATAAACATTCTGGCTGAATCTACACTACAGTGATCTTTTGTAAGATTATCTTCAAGAAGATCATCTTTCGACAGAGTGCACCCACACACAAAGAACTGATTGAGCTGCTCTTTTGATAGAGAGCATCCACACAGCCCTCCGCTCTTGCAAAATAACGGGCCAGGGATCAAAATATCCAGCACCATGAGGACTGCTCTTTTGCTAAAAGGGCCTGCAGAGCACATGTTTTTTTTTAAAGAAGCTTTTGAAAGGAGGCACTCTTCCAGATCTGGAAGCAGAAGAGGGCTTCTGGAAGGCTTTTGGATCAAAATAGCACATTTTGTGTGTGGACGCTCCACCTGTGCTTTTGAAAAAGGGCCTGATTTTCCAAAAGAACTTGCTAGTGTAGGCACAGCCTCTGTTCTGCCTGATGAATGACAGTCACATCTGACTGTGGTTTGGGTTCAGGGCCTGGTGACCCCAACACTCCATAACATCTGGTGGAGTGCCCTTTTAAGAGGCCTCTGCTCCTCTTCCTCTTTGTTGATTTTGATCCCTCAGAAGGCTAGATTGAGTGGAATATATAAGCAAGCTTCACAGAGGGCAGGAGACAAAAGCCTATATTTAGTATAAATAAATTTTATAAATAACGGTGATATTTACAGAAGGGTGGATATTTGGGGGAGGAAAAATAAAGTAGAGTCATAGGGAGTTATAGTATTAAAGACTGGAGAATCTGCTCAATGTGTTTGTTCAGAAAAGCAATGAATATGGGGAATAAATAGGAAGAACAGAAAGTATTAATATCTAAGCTAAATTATGACTTAATTGACATTACTGGTGGGTGGGCTAAATCTCATGCCTGTTACATTATGCATCAAGAACATATACACTTGCAATAAAGGTGGGAAGTCAAGAAGGAGAGGATAATATACAATATCAACAGCCACAGAGCAGAGAAAGAGAAGGTGGAGTAGAAGCCCTAATGTACAGCCAGAAAAAGACATAGGGGTGAGCTTTTTTCAGAATAATGGAAAGGGCAGTGACCAGACTGAAAAGGATCCGAGGTGGAGTTGCAGGGCTAACATCAGTTCATCATGTGTGAACATTGTGTTTCAGATGAAGAAGAGAATACACATGAGATGCCGACTAGTGCCCTAGAACTAGTGCTTCCTGCAGTCTTTGTTTTCCTGTCACAGGGAGACCAGAAACTTCTGTTAGTTCATTCTCTTGTTTCAAGCTACTTAATGCTTGACTTATGTGGCCAATTTGTTCCTTATGTACCTTGTGGGAGGGGCACATGGTTTTATACCACCTTTGTGCTATTCTCTGCTGATCCTGGAGATGTTAATTTGCTTAACCAATGTGTCATGACGTTCTCCTTACATCACTGAATACCGTGCCCTGGAAGGTTCTGCCCATAGAAACAAGTTGTGATAGGTGCATTGCTATTGCTTGCATTTATCATATAGATTATTTGGGATAATTGAGATGTAAAATATGGGGGCTCCCATTTTGGGCTCTTGTTCTGAGTCTGGCAGATTTAATAGAATTCTTTTAATGCCACAAATTCATTTTCTCAGGCTGTTGAATTGTATCGGGAATGAGAATATATGTGTAGTTGAAGGTTTTCTGTTAAATGTACAGTAAAAGCCTGGTTATCTGGCATTCAGATAATTGGCATATTTGGTTAACTGGCATGCCCAGCTAGGGCAGAGGGCTGGTGTCCCAGCCAGTGCCTGCTGCTGCGGGGCTGGTGTCCTGGCCATCTGGGAGTTGGGGTAGAGTGCAGTTAGTTGCCTGTTGCCTGGCTTGGTTTGTGTGGTGGGGAGGGCATAGTGGGGAGGACTGCTGGCCCCAGCTCTTGTAACTGGCACATTTTATCACCTGGCATCCGTGGTTCCCTGCAGATGTCAGATAATAATAAAGCTTTTACTTTATATGCAAATATAAACCACATGGAATGTTGGCCAAACAATACTCAAAGGAAGTAGAATACATTGAAAAAATGTGTTAGAATAGGATAATAGCCTTCAAATCTCCTGTGAAGAACATGGCTACAGCAATGCTGCAGAAGGTGATGTAAGGGTGTTCCCAAAATAAGAGGTGCTTGTTTCTTAGCTTAATTATAAACTTCTCTAGTGCAGTAGAGAGGGAGAGAGACAGTGAAAACGGATGGTAGCAAGGACTAGAACGTGACTGACAATACTTGCATGTAGTGCAAAGGGAAGCTCTGGGGAACTAAACGGATTGATTTGGTTTGAGGCAGTTCAAAGAAATTACAAGAAAACTACTTTCACCAAATAGCCTGCCCCAAGTGATTGCTCTTTGGGAAACACATTAATCAGTGCTACAGTACTTCAGCCATAGAACCCAAAAGAATGCCAGAGCAACTGAAATCATTCTTCCTTCCCCTACCTTATTGTTAGGTGGCATTGTTTTGTGGAGGCAGATTCATTGTGAGTGAAGCACTGACCTTCCTCTCCCATCACATAGATCCTCATGAAAATTGGTGGTATTTGGAAGTCTCGGCAGAGGACTAGAGTGGGCATGGAGAATAAGCTCATCCTTCATCCCTCTTGAAAAGTGTGGAGACACATTAATGAGGAATTGTGTGCTGCTGCCTATGGTATATCCCTTTCACTAGTCAATAGAAGATTCTTGTTTTCCAGAGTTGTAAATCTGGCACTTTCTAACAGCATGAAAATCACTCAGACTTAACCAAGAGATTTTCTTTAGGCAATTATTGTCTATGGTGATCTTTATTACAGCCTGACTTAGTCTATGGTAGACTTCATTGAGGCCAGTACAAGTTGAACCTCTCTAGTCCATCACACACTCATTCAGCAACATCTGTAATCCTGCATGACTTCAGTTAGCCGGTCAATCTCTTATTTTGGGTGTAGACAAGTTTCTCTTGGTCCCATAAAGTTTGTTTATAGACACCAGTCCTGGCTCTCAGTATTCTGTGCTGTTGTTCAGCTGTAATTTACCCCAAATGTCTTCTAAGAGCCCAGTTAGCAGTGGAAGTGTTGGCAATGTGCTAGGTAATACTGACCGCCTGCGGGCCAGCAAATTCTCATTTGGCACCACTCAGATCCTGAGGGTGCTGGACCAGAGAGGTTCAACTTATAGTAGCAATGGTGAAAATTATACTGTGGGCAGAACACCAGACATTTTAATACCTTGTTGTCAAAGCCTGCCCAGAGCATATCTGGACAACCCAGTAGTAAAAATGCTAGTACCCCATAAATAATTACAGTGGGGGATAATTTCCCATGGGATGGGCTACAGAGAAAACTTAAAACCTCCATTCTGAATGACAGCTCCACAGAGACTAGTGCCACAACCTTGAGAGGGTAAAATCACCCTGTTTAGCATTGCAGCTCCCACTGAAAAGTGAGAATTGTCCAGAGAGGATGGATTTGAGGGGTGGAAGGAAGGAAAAGTGTAGGACTATGACTAGTGAATAATATACCTTGTTCTGCACGCAAGAGAGTGGAGACTTCGGAAGTCTCTTAAGGGTTCACTTCTGAATTATGCATCTCACCCTCACTAGTAGGCGTAAATGCATAATTCTAATCTGTTCTTATTACTTATTTATAACACATCAGTAAAAGGTAAATTCTATGCCTCCTTTGTACAAGCTGCACATGCCACTTAAGGTATGCAGCTACTTCATGGCACTTACACAGACAACTTTAGGTTCCCATTAAAAGGCCAAAACTTTTAATAAATTAAACTTACTCTCCCCCCAGTTCACAGGTGGATCATGCACGGATATGTGCAAGAGAAAAAGGAAGAGAATTAATTTCTAACTAGAAATGACCTACTCTTCATTCTTATTATCATTTGTTATATTTACCATTATTAAGTAAGCTATGTATGGTTGGGGGACGGGGATGGGGGGAAAAAGCCTGCAACAAATACTCAATATATGAGATCAGGGAGAGGTGATTTTCTTTCTTTTTATGTAACTGACATTGATGAATTTGCGTGTTTTTCTGATGATAGTTTTTTGCCATAATAACTGTTTGGTGGCCCCTTACTGTTGAGTTATGGCTGCAACATACTCCACATACAAGAAGGGACCTGTGAACTTAATATCCTAATCTAGATATCCTATAGATACCCAATAATACAATGCATCTGACTGGACCACTTATTATCTGTGAACCCACAAATGTGATTTATTCTGGTAATCCTAGTTTAATGCATCACACCAATTGTGGCAGTTATGTTATCTGATGACATTAGAGGTACTCCATGACATGACTAGATAGTGTAACGCATCAGCTAAAAAAATTAAACCATTGCAGAGTCGTTTTTCTGTATTAAAGATGAAGAGAAGTTTTAAAGGATGGTTTCCCAACTACATGTTAGAAATGAATCCTCAGATGCAGCTGAACTCTGGTGAGGATAGAGAAACAGGGGTTTTGCATTACCTTTATCTCCCTCCAAATCCTAAGGCCATCTGGAGGCTGGCTCAGTTCTTGTTCCATTTAGAACATCTCCCATGCCATTCTGAAATGGTCTGACAAGAAGCCTCAGGTCTCACCTCACTTGTGCAATTGCCAGAGTGCACTGGTTCATTGGCCTTGCCCCTTTGTTCTGGGCAGTACCTTACATGCACTTTTCAAGTGGATGGTTAAACTTGCTTTTCATCTCCCTTACACTACTGAAACAGTGGGAACCATGTGACCCAAAGCAACCTTATCTAGCTTTAGAAATGTATAGCTTGCTACCTCTTTAAGACATATAGGCCCTTTGCTCTCTTTTACGCTACTTATACACAATCTCATCCAGTATTTTGTCTCTGACAATGACCATCACTGGATGCTCTAAAAGGAAATGCAAGAACTCTGCAGTAGACATTGGAGAAGTCTGTCTTCCAGGGTAGGACTCATCTTGCTGTAGTAGTTAGATATTGGTGTGGGCCCTGAAACAGGAGCTTTAATACTCTTTTCTTATATCACCACTTAAGAGAACTCTGCATATGTCTGCCATCCATTTAAATTTTGAATATCATTATATACTTGGCCTTTACAGCTTCCTGAGACAATGATTTCCACAGCTGATTGCACATCATGCGGACAGTATACTTCCCTTTGTTCAGAGCATCATTGATTCTAAGTCCAGAAGGGAGCACTGTGATCATCTAGTCTGACCATCTGCATAATAACGGCCACAGAACTTCCCCAAAATAATTCATACAGCAGATCTGTGGGGAAAACATCCGTTCTTGATTGAGGAATTGTTGGTGATAGAGAATCCCACACCATGCCTAGTGAATTGTTTAAAAAGCCAATTGCTCTGCTACAAATGTATAGTCCTGAGCATCCATCACAACCCACAGTTCTCCTTCAGAATCATTGCATCCCAGGGTAGAATCCCCCGTCTTGTAAGCATGGTCTATGTTCATTGTTTCTGAAAGTGCACATTTGTATTGAGCCATCACACACTGATCTACCACATGTTGTTTGGTTGCATCCAGTTTGCTATCTGACCCAGATCACTCTGAATCAGTGAGCTATCCTCTTCATTATTTACCACTCTGCCAATTTTTGTGCCATCCACTAATTTTGTTTTCTTCTGGGTCATTAATAAATAACGTTAAACAGCACAAGGTGAAAATGAAAAAGCAGTCCAGTAGCACTTTAAAGACTAACAAAATTTATTAGGTGATGAGCTTTCTTGGGACAGACCCAGAATCTATGTCTTCGGGACCCAAATAGAAGTGGACCCACCCACTGACAATACTCTGTGTGCAATGACATTTTGAGACCTGGAGTGCACTCCCCTATCCGCTTTACTCATTCTGTATTTCCTAAATAGGTTATAACCATTGATTTTAACATTCCAGTGGTGACAATCATCACCCCAGGTTTCTATAATGCCAACTAGATTGAATTTATGCTCATAAATGAGCAGTTTTGCTTGCTCTAGTTTGGTACCCAAGCTCCTAGCACTGATGTATAGGCCATTGAGTTCTGCTCTTCATGTCTCTTGGTTTCCCAATTAAGTTCTCAGCATCTTGACTTTGTGCTGAGTGTTCAGAACATCTCACCTTTTTACCTTCTCCCAGCCAAGCCCAGATGAGAAAGGAGGAGGGTTGGGTGTAGAACTAGCACTCCCACCCTTTAAAAAAAATTAATCCAAGCTGCAGAACAGTTCAACAGATTCCACTCCTGGGAGAAAAAGAGCCTTCATTTCAAGGGAGTATGACATGCTGTAATGAAAGCCAGAAGGAAGCTATAACGTGAACCACCCATTTTATCAGCCAGGAAAACCCAAACCATCAGAACATGGAATATCAGAACAATGTATGAAACAGGAAAGACAGCACAATTGACTGCAGAAATGAGATGCTATAAGCTTGCAGTGATTGGGCTCAGTGATACTAGATGGCTACAGTTGGGACAACTAAGATTGCCAACACGAGAGATGCTATTTTACTCAGGGCATAAAGATGACAATGTAGCGACATCGATGAATAGCATCTACACGTCCTCCAGGGCTGGCAACGTCGACGTTCAATGTCGACGTTGGGCAGCACCACATCGAAATAGGCTCTGCGAGGGAACGTCTACACGCCAAAGTAGCACACATCGAAATAAGGGTGCCAGGCACAGCTGCAGACAGGGTCACAGGGTGGACTCAACAGCAAGCCGCTCCCTTAAAGGGCCCCTCCCAGACACACTTGCGCTAAACAGCACAAGATACACAGAGCCGACAACTAGTTGCAGACCCTGTGCATGCAGAATGGATCCCCAGCTGCAGCAGCAGCAGCCAGAAGCCCTGGGCTAAGGGCTGCTGCACATGGTGACCATACAGCCCTGCAGGGGCTGGAGAGAAAGCGTCTCTCAACCCCTCAGCTGATGGCCGCCATGGAGGACCCTGCTATTTCGATGTTGCGGGATGCGGATTGTCTACACGTTCCCTACTTTGACGTTGAACGTCGAAGTAGGGCGCTATTCCCATCCCCTCATGGGGTTAGCGACTCCGACGTCTCGCCGCCTAACGTTGAAGTTAACTTCGAAATAGCGCCCAACACGTGTAGCCGTGACGGGCACTATTTCGAAGTTGGCGCCGCTACTTCGAAGTAGCGTGCACGTGTAGACGCGGCTATTATCTGACATTAGGAGGACACCAAGAATTGAAAAAAGACTTTTCAAACTGTCCAAGCTTTTTGAACTGTCCTTAGTTCCAGAGCGTGGATGTGCATCCCAGACTCTTGAGATAGCCAACTGCTCTGAGCCATATATGTTCCCTTGCCTAAGAAAGAAAAACTGTAACAATCATCTTGTCCCGTGAGGGTAATAGGAAGAGGAAGCTAACACACATTTAATGAGGACCCTGCCAGGACATTAGATAAGATAGTATTCTGGAAGAAATGATTTTGTTGTTCTGACTGAGAATTCCCTTGTGAAGACAATGCCTGAAGAGGGGATGTTGGAAAATGTAGGACAGTGAACTCAATTGTATAGAAGGACCGGATGACATCTAATATTCATATATCTGTTACAGCACTCCAGTTGTAGAAAGAGAATGATAAATGATCTCCAAGTGGTATATGGAAATTGAGCAGTGGTGGTATCTCTAATGGTTTGTAACTTACGAACTCCCGTTAAAATGCCTTTTCACTAGGGAAAGGGATTAAAACAGTGCTGAAGATGAATGGCTTTGTGGAATATCTACATACTATATGGAGAAGGGGTGTACCGTTTGGATGCCCTACACCTCAGTAGAAGGGGAACCAATATTGTCACTGACAGGCTGGCTAAAATAATCAGAAGATTAAATCAGTGCCAAAAATATTAATGGTTGTACTTACTCTTTTCCACTCCTACATCTTGGAGCATAGGCCATTGATGACCATTCACCAGCATGCCCTATCTTCAGCAATTTTTTCCAGTTCTGACCAGGTGTATCCCATCTTTTTAGCAGCTGCCTTCAGCTATCTATGCAAGGTGTTTTTGGGTGCCCTCTTTTCCTTTTTTCTTGTAGGCTCCAACTTAAGGCTGTGATGTAGGCGATTACGTTTCTGAGGTATGTCCAATCCGTCGCCATCTTCTCTTCCTGATTTCTTCTTCAGCAGGAGGTTGGTGAGTCAATTGCCAGAGGTCTTATTTGCTGATAGTGTATGGTCAGTGGTACAGAGGATTTTACGGAGGCAGTTATTGATAAACATCTGGATTTTTTGGACAGTTCTCTTTGCTGCTCTTCAAGTTTCTGCTACAAATGGTAGGAAGGATTTGATATTGGAGTTAAATAACCTGATGTTAGTCTGAATTCTGATCTGTTTAGAATGCCAGACATTTTTTGTGAGAATATAAGTTGTTCTTACTTTCCCAATCCTCAGTCTCATGTCAGCATCAGTGCCCCTTTCTTTATCAATGATGCTGCCCAGATATGTGAAGACCTCGAGTTCTTCCAGTGCCCTCCTACCAAGTATGACTAGGACTATGCTACTGATGTTGATTTTAAAGATCTTAGTTTTTCCTTTGTGGATGTTCAAGCCATCTGTAGCTGAGATGTCAGCAAGGAGTGTCGTCTTCTCTTGCATCTGTCAGTGACTGTGGAACAGAAGCGCCAGATCATCAACGAAGTCCAGGTCATCCATCTGGGTCCACAGTGTCCACTGGATCCCATTTCTTTTCCCTGTGGTTGTCATCGTCATGACTCAGTCTATCACTAGGAGAAAGAGAAATGGTGACAACAAGCACCCTTGTCAGACTCTTGTCTTCAATTCAAAGCTCCTTGTGAACTGACCCTTATGGCAAACTCTGCAGGTTATTCCTTCATAAGAGTTCTTAATGAGGCTGACTAACTTGGTTAGTATGCCATAATGCCAAAACAGCTGCCAGAGGGTTTCCCTGTGTATGTTATCAAAGGATTTCTTGTAGTCAATGAAGTTGATGTAAAGTGGTGACTCCATTCTATAGATTGCTCCAACATGATTCGTAATGTTGTGATTTGGTCAATGCATGACCTATTGTGTCGAAAGTCGGCTTGCTAGTCTCTCAGCTCTGGGTCCACTATGTTTTTTATTCTTTCCAGGATGATTCTGTTGAAGATCTTTCCTGGCTCTGTAGTTCTTGCAGCTGCTTAAGCTGCCCTTCTTTGGGATCGTGATGAGGTAGGCTTCATTCCAGTCTTCTGGTATATCCTCTTCTTCACAGATCTTTTCAAATGGAGGAAAACAGCATCTCTACTGTGGTATCAATGTCTGCTTTGAGGGCTTCTGCAGGAATATCATCTGGGCCCACAGCTTTATTTGCTTTCGAGATGGCCTTCTTGATCTCCTGTCTAGTTGGGTTGCCACAGTCTATTGGAAGATTGATTTCTGCTGCTTTGATGTCTGGTGGATTTTCTGGGGCTGGTCTCTTGAGAAGCTCTTCAAAATGTTCTGCCTATCAGCTCAGTTGCTGCTCTGTCCCTATTAGCACCTGTCCCTCTTTGTCTTTGACTGGCATGTCAAGTCTGCTGCATTTTTCTGAAAGGTTCTTTGTAGTGTCATTTAGCTGTTTCATGTTTCCACTTGCTGCTGCAGCTTCTGCATCTTCTGCCAGATATTTCTATGAAAATCCTCTTGTCCATCTTCACTCTCTTCTTTACTTCCTTGTTGACTTCTGTGTATTCTTACTGAACCACAGCTTTTGCTGTTCTGGCGAGGCTGGTGTTAACTACCTGTTTGTGCTTCATTTCTTGTGTCTTACACATAGTTCCTTTTGTTGTGGTTTTTGTGGTCCAGCTACTTCTTGGAAGGTTGCTGTTGTTTCTTGCACCTGTTGCCACCTAGTGTGTAGATCTGTGTCTTCATCATACAGATCTTGTAGAACCTAGAACCTGCTGGTCAAAGGAATTGGTTACTGTTCCTGCATCTTTGTATCTTTCAACAGGATCATATTGTACTTCTGTCTGCTGTTTCTAGCTTGTTCTTCAGCTTCAGTTTGGAAACCAACAGATAGCGGTCTGGTGCTACATTGGCTCCTTTCTTCACTCATACAGAAAACAGTCGACAAAGGCATTTTTGCAAAGGCATGGAGAGATACATTGCTGCCAGCAGATGCACTGTTTTTTTTTGACAATCTGTCAACAAAGCATATTTTGTGTGTATATGCTCCATGGGTTTTTCCAGCAAAAGACTGGTTTTGCTGGAAAAACCCTCCCTTGTAGATGTAAGCATAATGGCTGGCTTTTCACTCAGTTCTGTACTAGTCTGCCTGCCAGCAGATGGATGGTAAATTTTTACTCACCTGTTGACTATCAGATTATTCAAGGGCCTAAACAAAACTTAAGCAACAGGCAGGAAACCTACCTGTCACTGAGACTTGAATCTTGAGTACCGTCATTTTTCATTAAACTTCCCTTAGAGCTGATAGCTATGTGTAACGTGCCACCATTCAATGAGAGTTGCATTCCTTGTGGCCATTCCTTCAGCCAGAAGGGTAGGTGAGTTATGGAATACAGATCCTGTACTCCACAGGGTCAAAGTCTCTTCATGCCTACATCTGGAATTCATTCTGAGAGTGGCCAGTCTGGAGTTCAGAGTTTCATGTAGTCCAGAAACATAAGTTACTTATCTGTGCTGCTTCTGATACCATATGCATCTGTGGAGAAGAAGAAGCTTCATTCCCTGAACGTAGGCCATGCTTTCACCTACAAAGGACAAAACTGATTAGAAAAATCTCCTGGTTTATCATTTATCACTGTAGAAGGATCAAGCTGTCTCCTTTCAGAGGAGCTGTAAGTGGATCCTTGCTTATGCTTCATTTGTCTTACCTTTCTTCCTTACAGGCATTGATGTCTCATTCTATAAAGTACCAATAGCACTTTAACAAGTGCCTCTTGTTGGAGTTTGTAAAGCAGCTATGTGGACTTTCACTCATATGTCTGAGATATTATGCTCTAGTACGGGATTTCACTGAAGATGTGTTCTTTGGTACCACTGCCCTTCAAACAGCACTACCACCTCTGTTTTTCCACTCTTCTCTTTCTTGAGTACTACTTGTCAGTCAGCCACAGTAGAATACATATAGTAAAAGGTGATTCTTCATGATATATTCCACTATCTAGTCTCCTTTTCCTCTGCTTTGGGATCAAACTTGGTTTTGCAGTAGAGGAGGAACTGGAGTGGTGATTGGCCCATCACAACCTTTTATCTCCTTTGCTGGAGGTATGAGGAAACCAAGGACTCATGCAAGGGCCAATGGACACAGACAATACAGGTAGGGACCACATGTCTCAAAGAAACTCCAGTAACTCTAAGTAAGGCTGCAAGTCTTTCACAGAGGTCATTAAAGATTCTTTGCCTTTCTGGTACCTCTGTGAACTCTGCAGTGTCAGGAGCTACTGACCCCAGAGATGTTTGAGCAGCTCAGGCACCACTTAGGCAGGACACACCAGCTGCTGCTCAGGTGGCCTCAGAAATCTGATCCCAGGCCCTGCCCTGAAGTAGTGGTCTGGGAGCAGCAGTGGCAATGTCCCAGGCTGATTCCCCCTAGCAACAGAAGCAGTGGAACTCTGAGCTGCCCCCAAGAGCAGCAGGAGCAGTCGGACCTCAGCTGCGCTCCCAACTGGAGCAGTTGTGGTGTGCCACAACCTCACCACCACCTTGGGCATCAACTGCATAAGTCCTTCCCCAGAGCACCAAAGTTGTAGTCAGGGGTATTTATACAGTAAAAGTTTTGGCCAGGTCAGGGGCAGTGACTTTTTCTTTATTTCCCATAATATCTCCATGACTTTTACCAGAGTTACCCATGACTAAATCACAGCCTTAACTGTAAAGAAAGTAACCTTTTTTTCATCTTGCTTTTAAAAATCACAATAGCATAAACTAAGGATCTAGAAGTCTCAGTATTGAATACCAAATCCAACTTGCCTTACTTCTTTATATAAACTTTTAGGTGAACTATAAAGGGAAACTCAAAATTAAGTTAACTTACACCTCGTAATTCTGTGCTGTGTACCTCCATTAACTGGGTGGTGGTGGCGGTGGTATCCAGTGAAAGAAGAATCTTTAACATACTTCTAGGACAAATCCTCCAAATTCTCAGTGAAAATCCTGTGGTGCTATCCCTGGAAGAAATCATTTTGGGATTCAGTAGATTCCATATCTTTTGGTGCCAAAGATATCTCAAAATAACATATGTTATGGTGCCTCTTTTAATCTTAGAAGGAATTAGGTCATTTTTTAACTGAAGATAAAACGACATTACAATATATTTGTGTGACTTAAGCCCTGAGCAGCCTGCTTGGTATGGGGCATTTGGCACTTCACACAATTTTGAGTTTCCTCTTGCTGTTGAATGTTAAAATAGACCTTTGATGTTGTTTTGACAGGATTTTCATGCTTTGATTTTCTTCATTGTTTTTTTAAATCCTATTTTCTGTTTTGTTTTGAAAACTTCCACTAAGCTTGTTTTGATACAATTGAAACAAAGAAATGGAGGATGAAATGACAAACAGAAAGATTTAGGAAATGTATAATAATATTATCTCAGGGGGGTAGTTTTAAAAATAAACATTTGAATCCCCATGTTCCGCTGCAGAGTGAACACCTCAGTAAAAGAGTATTATACCTATGTACTTCAGAAAGAATGATTACCATTCTAGAAGAGAGAAAATAGGCCTCTGCTATGAAAACACATCAACTTATATGAAAATAGTAGCAGATATACTGGGGGACAGATACTTGTTCCCCACTCCCAGCCTGAGCTCCTGAAGTGAGGGGCTGGGGCTGTGCCATTCTTCCTGGCTCTGGGGAGGTGAGTGGGACCGGGGTTCTTGGTTCTGCCATCTGTTGAGAGGAGGGTGTAGTCCCAGGAGGTTGCTATGGTGGGAGGTCCAGCAGAGCTCCCCTTCTTCAGCACTGTGGCTGACGGCTGGGGAGAGGGTTTGGGGCCATGGAGCACTTACTCTGTCTGGTAGATGGCAGGGTCAAGACCTCCATCCCCAGGTGGCCACAATTTTCCTTCTGTGGCTGCCCCCAGTTGTCACTCTGCAGTATCATTGTTCCCTGTACTCACTGGCACCAGTGGTGAACCTGAAATATATCATCCCTCCTCTAGGTCCTCTTCCCTTTTCATGTTATGGAAAACCATTGGATTCCAGGCACTTCCCAATTTCCTGACACAGCAAAACCCTGACTGCACTTTAAGCTGTGTACAAGAAAGCTGCGCACCAAATTTGGTGGCCCAGTCTCTTATAATTTAGGAGAAACTCTTGAAAATACTCACGGGCAGATAGGCGCGCTCTCCCTCTCTCGCTCTTGCTCTCTGGATGGATGGATGAATGGATACATAGATAGGTAGATTGAATCTATCTATCTATCATACTTGGATCAATGACAGACCACTGCCAGATTCCATTAATTATGACTACTTTGTCTGACAATGAATCATTGATAACTATTCTTTTGAGTATGGTTTTCAATCCATTGTATACCCACCTTTCTGGTAATTTAATCTAGAGGAAACCAATTGAATGCCATCTAGTTACTACTAATGTGAGGGTACTAAATGAATGTTTTGAAGTTGCTACAGATCAAAGCCTATTTAGAAGAACTTTTATTTAAGTTTAATGTATTTCATTTCAGCAGAGACTTTTTTGTTAAAAAGGGAAAAAAAGAGGTTCTGGTTCTCAGCTGCCTCCCCAGCCCTAGTCAATTCCATGGCTGGAGCTACCAAGGCGCCAGTATTCACTACTGGCAAGTATCGGGGAAAAAAAACAACACTGCATTTCAGTGAGACTTTTAGGGGATCCCAGCTTTGCTCTGGCCTCTTGCATCTTTCTAGAAAAAGGGGCCATAAAACCAGCTTAACCATCCTCCTGAGGATTTCTATGGCACAACCCAATCCCATTTCCTAAGGGACATACCTGAGGAAAAGTGGGTCTGCCTAGAGTTCCCTTGGAGGCTGGTGGTCCCTAACTACTGTAGTGTCTCTTTGAGTTTCTAGACAGCCAGAAAATTGTTTTTAATTGTTGTAGAGATCAGAATTTTCAGTCAGGTTGTGTACCAGTCGCAGCTCATGTGGGGCCAATAACTGAGCCTCCCTATTTAAATAATATGGTGATTGGTGCTTTTTAAATACTGAAAACCGATACCATACTATGATTTTTTTAGGTAATTAATGAGCTCTGTGGCATTTTTAGGAACATGTGAAAAGTGAAAGATCTGTCATTGATAACCCAAGGGACAGAGACAGACAATGCAGGTTTGATCCCTCTCTTTTTAGAGGGACAAGGTGGGTGAGGTAACATCTTTTACTGAGCTAACCTCTGTTGGAGAGAGATACAAGTTTTTGAACTTTTCTTCAGGTAATCCTTGCTTTTCTCAAATCCTGGAACTAACATGGCTACAACAACACTGCGCACATGTCTTTTTAAGCATTCCCTTATTTTTTATTTCTGTATTGTGGTAAGGCACAATGGCCCATTCAGAGTGGGGAAGGATTGGTTAGTTAATGTGACCTGGTCCTGGTGAATTTATAATCCATTTTGATAAAAGCTGAAACAAGTACATGTAACAAATGGGGGAAAAAGATGAGGTAGGATAACACTAATAAGATGAAGTTGTTACATATATGGTGTGATTCATAATTATTTGAAAGTTTGCCTCCTTCGTACTCTCTCAGTGCTGCTAACAAAACCTTATTATAGAGGTCCACATGTTCACTAGGAGGTAAAATCAATTATAGATATGCAAATCCAAGTATGAGAATTGCGTAGCTGGAGTCAACGTATCTGAAATCAATTTTTCTTCCCTTAGTCCTTGTGACTGTGAGGACTACCCAGGTTGACAGTAGCACCATGACGGTACAATTTTGTGCATACCCACTGGGCATGCTAAATCAAAGCTGGGAAGATTGACAGCTAGTGTGTCAATCTTCCCATAAGTGCAGACCTCCCCAGAGTCAGCATTTTATTTATTTCCGAAAGTGGGGGTGACTTTTGTCTCTGTTAGTTCTGAGAATAATGCTGTAGTTCCTCTAGCAGGTCACTTTTTGCATCTAAACCCTCTTCTGAATCCCATGCATGCAAATTTTCATCCTCATAACTGCTGGCAAGCACTTTGGAAGAGTGAGAAGGGGTAACGTGGACTCCATATGTATGTTGTATCAGTTGCCATTGCATTATTTCCAAATTTTCTGAAAACTGTCTGTCTGTAGAGGCATTGTAACATTGCATATTGTCTTTCAATTAGGATACGCTAATTATGATAAGTTTAAGAGGAAACTGATAGGTTTTATTGACACTGGCAAACAAGGATCATCCTGTACACTTTGGCTGGGTCTACACATGCCCCTTCCTTTCGAAAGGGACATGTTAATAAGCGGGTTCCAAATATGCTAATGAAGCACTGCAAGGAATATGCAGTGCCTCATTAGCATAATGGCAGCCACAGTGATTCGAAAATGTGGCTTTTCGAATCGCACGTCGCCCATGGAGACGGGACCTTCTGAAAGGACCCCCCCAGTTTTTGAAAGCCCTTCTTCCGATCACAGATAGGAAGAAGGGCTTTCGAAAACTAGGGTGGGGTCCTTTCGGAAGGTCCCATCTGCACGGGCGGCGCGCGATTCAAAAAGCTGCACTTTCGAATCACCACGGCTGCCATTATGCTATTGAGGCACTGCATATTCATTGCAGCACCTCATTAGCATTTTTCGAACCCGCTCATTAACATGCCCATTTCAGAAGGAAGGGGCACATGTAGACCCAGACTTTCAGTACAATGCATTGGTTCTGCTATGAAAATTTACATTGGTGGTTATGACAGATAAGACATTCACCAATCACTGTTGTTAGGTTTGCTATGATATTTAAGGTATTAAGTAGGAGTTCCACAAATAGCTCAGTGTAATAGGACAGTGTTATGTAAATTTTAATTATATCAGCTGTAGTTAACAATTCTGAGAATATGTGAGCCAGTTCATTTAACTGGCGCTGTAATCAAGCAGAGGTAAAGGGGAGCCAAAATAACTTTATCAGAAAAGTAAGCAATTGGCTTAGAGTCTGTGGATCAATCTCTTACATAAGAAGTGTTCCTACATAATCATTTTCCTGACAATCTGGACGTATAGAAGTTAGTTATTTGCCAGCAAAGAGAGGAAAGAGATTAGAAACAAATATGAGGTGGTCTTTCCAGTTGGAAAAAAGTATGCTCCCTCTACAGCACTCCTTGTCCTTGGCAGCACAGGAATCATGTAGAGAGCTCTGGTCCCAAATCTGGATTTCCCACTGCCACTATAACCCTGTAGTTTATTGTATTTTGAGATGAGAGAGAGATCCGTGGTAAAGCACAATGGCTGTCACAATCCAGACCTTATAGGGGTTGTGTCAATACCTGCACTGTGAGTTTGAGTTCTTCTTAGCTGATGTAGCTCTTATTTTGGGCACTCACAAATGAGTGCATGAAAGTAACATCTTGAGTGTCTATGTACACCTGTAGCCTTGGTCCTGGAGCTCTGACCCCAGCAGTATGTCAGTAACACTCCAGTCATGCTTGGGCTTCCACCAGCCTTTATTACCACTTGCACAGTGACCCCAACACATACCCAATACCATATATTCCCCAAAACATGTTTGGCACTGGCTTGTCCTTTTCTGGACAGTTCATGCATTAAAGAACCTTTGTCCCTATAAAGGGTCAGCATTCAACTGCTACTTTAATTGGAGCTACCAAACAGGTCAAATACGGCACTGAATTGGTTTAGATTAAAAAATAAAAGCGTTAATAAAGAAACAAGATTTTAAATGAATTGAAGTGTCAACGTATTAAAGTCGGAAATAGTTGGAGAGAAATAGAGATAAAATGTTCTGTAGTAACTGAAATGTAACAAGTTCAACTTGATTCAATGTAAAATTTTTACCACATGTTTCTAGCAGCATGGCTGACAAAATTCTCAGGTTACAATATCCTTTCAAAGTCAAAGAGCTATTCCCTTTGTTTTAGGTATGAGAGAGTGACAAAGGAAGCTCGGGGCTTCTGCTCCTTTCTCTTGTAGTCCAGTTCACATTTGAAGTGAATTCTCCTGAAGCCTACCCCTCAACAGAAAGTTTATTCAAACAGTAAAAAAGGCCATATGAAGTCTTTTGGTACTGGAGACTCCATGTTCTTTCCTGTGACCTGTTTGCTGAATTCCAGCTTGCTTCATCTTCTGCCTTCTCTTCTCTCTGCTCTCTCAATTGGATTACTTTTAAGTAAATTGAGGTAAACACACATTTCTTCATGCAAGATGCAGGGAGATTTGCAGAGCTATGTGATTTTGAACATGTACTAAGAACATAATACAGGGAGATTTCATAATTTTAAATATAATGTTGCTATATACGTTTCACCTTAATATTATTGATAGATGTATTATTTTTCTGTAATACTTGGCAAGGCATATTTTGTACAAGGATTTTTATAACAGTGTGTAGGGTGTGGATACAGGAATGGTTTCAGGCACAATGAGCATTTGTTTTTATTTTAAAATAATACAGATCCTTTACACTGTAGCATAGATGAAGGTACATAGCATACTCCATAGCAGAAGGAACAACTGTGCCTCTATAATTTCCTAATGTGGGAGTGAGTAACATGATAATTCTTTAGTTTCTCCTGTGAGTTAAAAGAAAATCATTCCATGCTTATTGGATGTATTTTGTAAATTGAGATCAATGAAATTCTTCCAACAACAGCTTGAAATCAATCATAAAATAGCATATAATTCATGACCTGTACTATAAATTATAGTTTGTTTGACATTAATTGGTGAGGTTTCCATGAACTGGGATGCATTTCCTTGTAACGCATCCTCAGATAATATTTGTGGATCCATTTCTAATGCATCTGAGTGATCTGTTTTTCATGTCTGCAACTGCCTACAATTTGATCTTATGCAAATAATGCAATCAAGCAATTGAAAAACAAGATGTTGTACAAGAGGGCATTGACAACTAGTGGCCTTTGGTTTTAGGGGCCCAGCCACTTAAATTCATGTTTGTACCTTCAGTTGTTAGAATACATTTATGCATTATCCATTGATGTGGTTGATTTTTACAGTATTATCAAATCAAATGGCACAAGTATTTTTGACATCTTTAAATTTAATTATAAGCTCTTGCTTTCCAAGTCAGAGCTCCTATGAATTCAGCAAAGACTTTTCTCCTCATTCCTCGGTTTCATTTTTTTCCACATTTTGGGCTTATCTATGGCCTGTGAAATCAGTGTGAAACGTCCCTTTGACTTCTATAGGCATTGTGTCAGAACATTAATTCTCTTGTACTCTGCTTTGTTTCCATACTTACTACCATTCTGTTCCTCATTTTTTCTCCTCTTTTCTTTTGCCCTCTCTTTGGACAAAATCCTGAGTTCCTTGATTAGTTTTTATGAGACGGCCTTTGATGGTGCACAGAGGGAAGCCCTCTGGCAGCTGCTCCAGCAAAATAACATACCATCCATGTTACTTAACCTTATTAAGAATTCTTACGAAGGAATGACCTGCATAGTTTACCATGGGGGACAGTTCAGAAGGAGCTTTGAAGTGAAAACCAGAGTCGGACAAGGGTGCTTATTGTCACCATTCCTCTTCTCCTGATGATAGACTGAGTCATGAAGATGACAAGAACAGGGAAAAGAAATGGGATCCAGTGGACACTGTGGACCCAGATGGATGACCTGGACTTCAGCAGGAAGTGCAGCTGTGTTGAGTCCTAATCCCAGCTGGATGAGGGGAGTGGAAGGCAGGCGATGACATTTCACTGCATGATCTTGGGCCAGTTGCTCTGTGCTGCAGTATCTTGTTAAATGAAGCCTCTACTCCACAGGAGAATAAGAGCTAGATGATACTTCCATGCTGGTGACTGAGTAGGCACTGGTTGACAGGAATATCTTTAGAAGACCACCCACTGCTTAAAAGCAATGTTTTCCCTGGGAACAGTTTGCGAATTGTGTCGTCCATTACAACAACAGAGCTGCTGCATTAGAGCAACATTTGTGATATTGTGACATCGCGTTCTCTGTTTCCTTGCATCATGTTAGATAAAAGTCTGTCAGGGATGGTTTAGACAGTACTTGGTCCTGCCATGAGGGCAGGGGGCTGGACTTGATTACCTCTTAAGGTCCATTCCAGTCCTAGTGTTCTATGATTCTATGACTTCGCTGACTACCTGGCACTTCTGTCCCACAGCGACTGACAGATGCAAGAGAAGACAACACACCTTGCTGACATCTCAGCTACAGTTGGCTTGAACATCGACAAAGGAAAAGCCAAGATCTTTAAAATCAACATCAGTAGCATAGATCTAGTCATACTTGGTAGGAGGGCACTGGAAGAACTTGAGGTCTTCACATACCTGGGCAGCATCATTGATAATGATGGGGGCATCGATGCTGACATGAGAACAAGGATTGGGAAAGCAAGAACAACTTTTCTTCTCACAAAAAATGTCTGGAATTCTAAGCAGATCAGAATTCAAACTAATGTCTCTTTACGTTTAGGAAGAAGGGATGGCCAGATGTATTTATGCAGGAGAACATTTATCTGTGTTTTTATAATGACCAAACTGCCATTTTAGATACTCCTTCCATCCTGCAAACAACAAGAAGTCTTGTGGCACCTTATAGACTAACGGATATTTTGGAGCATAAGCTTTCATGGGCAAAGAACCCAAAATATCTGTTAGTCTATAAGGTGCCACAAGACTTCTTGTTGTTCTTGAAGCTACAGACTAACATTGCTACCTCTCTGATACTTGTCATCCTGCACACCTTACTCATACAATTACTCTCATTAACATTATTAGCATAATGGGACTAATTGCACAAATAAAGGTTATAAGGCTGCTTCAACAGAACGCGAAAGCAAGGTCAATGCATGTATGTTGTAGAATTATTTTTAAAATGTCAGCAACACATTCATCATTCAGTTATATCACTTTCCAGAAATAAAATATTGTCCTGATGTATAATGGCAGAAGACTCCTGACTATACTGCTCAGTGATATGGCATCGGAATAGGCTCAAAAGCCAAAAAATCAGGGACTAGGAACACAACATTTCTGACAGTAGGATGCTAGCTGTGGAGTCCTTGCTAGAAGAGACCAAACTCAACCCAATATTTAATGATAAACATTTTGATAAAGCATTTCCTCCAGGAACAATGAACCTTAATATGGGAAATGGAGAGGCACCAGAAAATATCTTCAATATCTACACGAGAAAATCATACTCTTCTGGCCTCCAGGAAAGGACGGTACATGCTTCCCTCTGCCCACTGAGATTTTGTGTTTTCTGTAAAGACTATGGAGATAAGCTCAACAGGAAGGTCCCAAATAGATTACTGAGACAGGTCTGTGAATTAAGTAATGTGCTACTGCTGTTTTGAGCTGCTTACCTCTTATTTTTGCAATTGAATTGCTGCTGCTTATCTATTTGTCAGCCCAGGATTTGGTGAGCCCCAAGTTACTTTCCTGTGAGACATACCTCATGCACTTCCTGGCAGCCCCCACCTCATTTGGGTCTGTTCCTGTCCTGGCAAGAGCAAGGCATATGGGAATCAAGGAAATATGAACTCATGACGGTGATCCATCTGGTATAGTATGTGGGGTGTACTTTCTCTGCCTTACTCAGGCAGTCTGAGAGCCTGCGGTAGAGTGCACTTCCCTCTCTCACCCACTTAAACACAGCTTAATCTGGAAGAATCAACCCCATTATGTTGATTGAACATGTCACAGTGTTGTACAGATTTTTTATTTTTTCTTTAGTTCTGAGGTTGGTCTTTTTTTTTTTTAAATTTGCTCTTTGCCAAATTTGCTTCAGGGGAATCATATCTGCTTAACTGATGGTCTTTCATTTTGCAGTAACGAACACAGGCCTTGGTTCTCCTCTCACTTACATTGGTGTCAGTCAAAAACGATGCCAGTGCAGCCAGTAAAATTATATCAATATAAAAATGGAGTCAGAAAGACAGGTCCACAGCATTACGTTTCTGAAATACTTTTATTGTTTTTCACTTGGCTTGTGTGTGCAAATGCTTATATACAAAATAACTGTTTTAAGTTTATTCAAAGTTATGTTAAATTCACTGTGGGAATACTTGTGTTTGTTATGTTTTGCATGGAAAACAATTAGACCTTTTCTGGGATGTTAGAATATGTGGATTAGCCAAAACATGTATTTTGTTTCATGTGGATCATGCTATTCCCGAAGTCTCAACTTTGCACCGTTCATTGAAAGATTTGCAGAGAAAAATATAAAATTTATCATTTTTAAATCTTTAAATTTCTTTTAACACATCTTTCCCTGAGAAACATAGAATTCCTAGTAAAGCCAGTTGTCTTACAAAAGCCAGACATGTAAAACTGAAATATTTTCATAACACTTAATTAACAAGGAAGTTAAGTTTTCTCGGGTAGAGCTTCTAAAGCAATTCGAATCTACCGTAGAGCTAACTTTAGCAACTGGCTTGTAGTTGTTTCAATCAGAGTGATTTTGGATAAAAAAAATCCATTTTATAGGCAAGTTCTTGAGGCTGAAGGGAAATATGCAATGTATAGAGCTCATGCCTGTGTATACATTAATAGTGGCCAAAATAAAGCTTTTATTGACTTCATTTCATGAAATGTTCTATAGGATGAATCATCATATTAATTGGTACTTAACACTGTTGTGGTAGCAATTTCTTGGAAAAAATTCTGATGTATCAGCCAATTTATGTTCGTGTTTTAATGTCTCTCGCTCGCTAAAGAGATGGATGTAATTTGACATCTCAAAAATATCAGATTGCTTTGCTTTGGATTCATGCTGAATATTCCAGTGTAGTTAGTGGCTGCATTGTTCAATTGGGTCATCAAAAGCAAACTGAGTTCTGCAATGATCTTATTAGTCAGGATTTGCAATGGCCTGACATTCAGAACAAACAAATACTAAATCTGAGACATTTAGAAAGGCAAGGTTCGCCTCAACACCCATTTTTGATTGAGTACAGTATTGAGCTAAATAAAAACTAAATTTCAAAAGTATAATGTAACATAAATTCCCATTTCCCTTTTTCACAGATTTAGCTGTTTTTACGCCACACCAGTTCTTGCTCTCTGCATGCACGCTTGTTGGCTGTACAAACAGTTCCCAGGTCACCTTTTGTACAGCACAGATGCCACCAGCTCACGTAGATGCCCCAGTCCTGACTGCTTTGGATTCCAGAACGATATATGTACGGTAAGTACAGATTTTCTCTTTCCTGACAGCACAATGGTGTATCCATTTATGCAAGAATCCCAGTGAGTTCAATCAGGGAAAGGGTTTCTGACATAAAATTAAATTTATTATGATTAAATGCACAGAAGTGATTAGTTTAGTGGTTCTGTGAACCTTTGATTATCACTTGCCAACTTAATTTCCATTTTGTCTTTACGCAATCAGGATAACCTACATATGGGCATAGCCTCACTGCAAAATTCAGGGCAGGAAAAAATGTGCTGGTGGTATGACGGTTTTGTAGCTCTGACATTACCTATGTTGTTGTAATGATTTGTCCACTGAGTATAAATATTGCATTAAAGAAGTCTTTTTTTTTTAAATGTTTGCTCTCTGAGACAGATAAATGGAGGACTGTTCTAATGCATGGCTTGATCACTTCCAGTACTTTTAAAATGATTTCATTTTACGGTTGTACAAAAACATGTTCAAATGCATTTAAAAATTTTCCACATATCAATTATAATGTGAATCATGATCGAATTTAATGATATATTGCTTTTATTTTCAGATGGAAAGAACCAGTAAAATTAAATGGAATTCTGAACCACTATGAATTGTATATGGCCAGCAATGAGCAAAATTTGACAGATTGGAATATGATCTATAACAGCACAGATCTTTTTCTGGATTACACTATCCAGCACCTTGTGCCGGGTACTGAATACCTCATAAAGCTAGCTGTAAGTTTTAAAGAGCTGCAGTGGAGAAAAAAAATTGTTTGTTAATATCTCATATACATAACTATTTCATTTTGCCCTTTTCCCCACCCCTTTTCTTTTCATTCATTTCCTTTCTTGTTCTACAGGCAGTCAGGAAAAGGGAAAAAATAACAACTGGTCAACGTCAGTAATAATCTTGCATCCAATACAGAACTTCAGGGAATATATTATTTCACTTGTTTGATGCAAAGGTTTTTGTCTAAAATATTGTACATAACAAAAAGAGAAGCTCCAAAACAGTTAAGAGATTAAGGAGCACAAGTACCATTGACTGTCAAGAGCAGAATGTTTGAAATTGACCATCTAAAACCTTGCATCTCTTCAGAGCTTGCTCCAAGAGAGTCTTACTTTTCAGCATAAAGTCTCATAAATAAATTAGTGTTGTAGAGTGAAACATAAACAGTTTGTGCAGAACAAAATAGAAGCTTGTTTTTTGTATTGTTTTTAAGTCTTTTAAAAGACCTTGATATTTTTGTTGCATTTTTGTTCAGTAGTTTTTTTATTGGTTTTTGATGAAATGGAATACTTTAGGTTCAACAGCACAACTGAAAACATCTGCATATAAACATAAGATTGTCTCTGGTTGTTTTAAACACATTCTTCATTTTATAGCAATACTATATAAGGATATTTGCTTTGATAAATGCCATAGAAAAATATTCTGCTCTTGATTATGAATAAATTTACATTTATGTAGACTCTGTATGCATTCATTTTACTTAACATGGTTTGAATGTTCTAAACAATATACCACAAAGAAAATAAACTACCCTCAAGTAATAGTAAGGAATAGACTCAAACCCACAAAAATAAGGACATTCACTTTAATTAAGGCTAAGAAATTATTTTGGATTCAATTATTTGGTGGCTAAGTATTCTTGTCCAGTAAATTGCATGTCATGTAGAAACACACTGTCCAAAACCTACACAAAATTAGTGTGCCATGAAGTTTTGTTTTTACTTGATTGAACTTAATGGTTATTTTAAAGTTAAGGTAGATATGTGACACATTTGTTTGTTTTTCCTTCCACCCACCCCCCCAGTCATCATCTTTATAGTCTCTCTTTAAGTACTTTCCTGGAAGCTGTCTTTTAGGCCAAGAAATATGGTTAACTTTGGAGCTCCTCACTTCCACTATTTTGCTAGCCAGGATGAGGTGTCTCTAATAGACATGTTGGCTCGGTAGTTGACTTCATAGAGGTAACTATGTGAAATGTAATGGCATGTGGCATGCAGGCAATCATAAGAGATGGCCTTAATGAATCTGTGACTGAAGTCAGATGCTCCATTCTGTCCAAGTGACAGAATATGCAGCCTCCCTAGAGGGCTTGACTCTCATGTATCTGGAAGCACAAAACTGTTTTGGAATCCACACTTAAGGCTCAGTCCCGTATCATGCCACCTCTTCTTGTGGGGTGCTTAGCATTTTCATCTCCCAATGATTCCGTGGGAGTTGTTGGCACACAGCACTTCAGAAGGACGTTCAGCCGATGCAGAACTTGGGCTTTAGAACACTACTTGTGTTGTTGTGCCACTGTACTTCCCATCCAAAATACGGTGTGTGGTTTGAGTAAGTATAAAATAACAATAAATTACTGTGTTCTGTCATTTATTTTCAAAAAGGAATGACTCTACTTTTTAATGCATACAGGGCTTGTCCACACTTGCCCTCAACTCTGAAGGGGGCATGCTAATCAGGGCAATGGGAGATTACTAATGAAGTGCTGTGGTGAATACACAGTACTTCATTAGGCTAATTCTCCCTTACGGCAACTTTGAAGTGTAGCATCATGTGTGTAGCCAAACTTTTGAGAAGTAAAAGCACTTTGATGTGCCCACAGCTACACGCATGCAGGCACTTGGAAGTTTGACACTTCAAAGTTGCTGCGGGTCAGAATTAGCCTAATGAAGTACTGCGTATTCACCATAGCACTTCATTAGTAATCTCCCATTGCCCAGTTTAACATGCCCTATTCAAAGTTGGGGGAAGTGTAGACCCAGTCTTAAGGTAACAAATTCGTATTATGTATTGATTTCACCTGAAAAATAAGGGTAACCTTTTCAAAGGGGACTTGAGAATTTGGATCCCTCCCACTGAAAGCCAACAAGATTTAGACTTCTATGTAAGTTTTTAAAATAGGATTTAGGCTCCCAAGTCAATCAAGCACATTTGAAAATTTTACCCCAAACAATTTTTGATAGAACTTTTGTGTGCAAAAATGTGTCTGAATGTTCTTTCCTAATAGCATTGTGTTTTGTATCATCAAACATGCTCATCTAGGGTACTCTGAATCCCTTCGCACATTAGAATGAATTAATGTTGAACACATCACATTTCAAACATGAATGGCCTTGATTTTATTGATTTATGTCATGGACCATATTCATTAACTTCTGAACTACAAAAGTCATGGACCCATGTTATCCAAAATGTATGTATGAGCAGTCACAGGAAAGCAAGACCTAGTGTGGAGGACTCCAGAACAAACATGTCCCATGCTACAACTGAGAATAGTAGAACTATCCAAGGGGTGAAAAGCACAAAAAGATTAGCTCTCTGCCACCTTGCACCTGTGGTATGCTTGCTTCTTGAGTTTTTCGTGAAGCCAGAGGGAATTAAGCCATCTCAGGGGGGTAGTGTGTGACTGACAAACTATGGCCCAAACCCTGAAAATAGCTTTTTTTTATAATCAGCACCACCAAATGTTCTCTGGCATCTAGGCTAGGTGTGGGATTGAGCTAGTGAGGAACCCTTCTGGCAGTGAGAAGTTTACGGACCTCTTCCTCTCTCTTTGTCTCTTATTGTCTCCCTTAAATTTG
Organism: Carettochelys insculpta; assembly: GCF_033958435.1. NCBI lineage: Eukaryota > Metazoa > Chordata > Testudines > Carettochelyidae > Carettochelys > Carettochelys insculpta. Next base: position 61,288,931 of record NC_134139.1, read on the forward strand.
AGGCCATATGGTCCCTCTTCATGCTTTGCTTAGTAGACTAGCAGAACAGAGCAGGCAGCAAATGAGGAATACAATGTACCTGGACTGATAAATCATCTTTGAGCTTCTTCCTCAACAGATTGTATGTTAATCAGCTGACTAAGAACCTGATTTGCCACAGGATTAGAGGATTCCTGCTGATATTACTGGATTTTGTTATGACGTTACTGGGAAATCATTCCATTGACTAACGTGGGCCTTAATACAGACCCATAATTTCTAAAAGCCAGTGCATAGGAAAAGATCTGCAGAGATTGCCTAAACAGGTGTACCGTGGTCACAGAGACTGGGATACTTCCCGCTTGAATAGTAAGAGATCAGATGTGGATGTGGAGGGCAATAAGATGAGGGAGCCTCTGTCAGCGAGGAGGACTAGAAAGTACTAATTTCTGCCAAATGAGGCCACAATCTGAACTATAAAGGAAAAGGATGAAACAATTTAAACTCAAAACTGACCTAGATGAAATTTGATATAATCTGTTGAAGAAAGTCCTGCAAAATCAATAAAATAGCTGTATTTAACACCATTGCAATAGAACAAACACTAATTTGGGACTTTTCTGAAAACCATGGTTTGTTCTTTTGCATTCCCTATGGAGGGCAAGTTGAGCATTTTGCTCAAATTCTGCAGTTGCTCTGGATTGCAAAATTCCCAGCAAAACGGACATCCTGTGCGTCCATGAAAGCTGCCTGCCCAGGCAAATCTCTGATAAACTGTTTGCCTTCCTGTTGATGGTGCTGATGTTGTGAGTGCACACTGCAGGAAGTTACTGTGAAAGCAGATTTATTCCTTCTCGTCTTAAAACACAGAGGAAAGTGAGGAAATCTGTGCACAATGGATTGAAAAAGACGTACTCCATATTGAAAGGAAGACTATGTCTACCTTACAAGATAATATTGATTTTAAGTCAGTTAACCTGATTTTTCCAAGTGCCTGTCCTCACTGTAAATTCTGTTAGCTCATTTATGGAGCACTAAAATTGGCATAATATTGAAATCTTAATATCATAGTAACCCGATGGGTGTAGCGTTCAGTTTGAATTTAAAATTCCAAATGAAGGGTAGTGAGGACATGCCATGTCTTTAAATCGAATTCATTAGCTTTCAGATATGTCCTGTATGTGCCCCACAATGCCCCTCAGTTCTCTGCTCTGGCCTCTTCCATCTCCGTTGTTCTCAGGTGCAGGGGAATTGGCAACAGGAAGACCGTTCCAGTTTGGCACCTGGAAGCCCATGGTTGTAGGGTCCGGACAGGCTGAAAATTTTTCTTCCTCTTTCTGTTCTAGTCGCACAGCTGTGGGGTCTGTGGTTCTGGGTATACCCCTGCTAGCTGCCTTTTCTTTATGCGCTGCCTGATACCAGCCACTGCCTCCCGTACCATGTGACAGCTAGGCTGTGGGTGGGGTTGTGCTTGTCTGATAGGATGAGAAACTTCTTTTCAGTCATTTACATTTTCTACTGCTCCCAACATCCCATCCCTTCCATCCCCAAGAGGTGCCACACATTGTGGAACTTTCCCTCACCCGCATCACGTGGAAGCTAGTCTTTGGGTGGGGATCATGCTTGGACGAGAAACTTCTTTACAGCCTGACCTTCACATCCCCTTCCTTCCCTCCCTCTGAAGGTGCCATGCAGTGTGGAACCTTCCCACGCCCAGCTGCATCACATGGCTTGACCCCAAACCAATAGAAGGGTGTACCGTGCAAGGTTCCAGGCAGCTTGCACATGGCAAAAGTCATGATTTTCTGTAGCTGAGCATCTTTTGGGCACCCTGGGGAAGTCTCCCTCAGTAGTCATGATTTTTGGGTGCTGTCCATAGTCTGGGTTCTTTTCGCTGCCTGGGGGATGGGCTTCCTCAGTGGTCATGATTTTTAGTCAATACAAAATACTTTGTTGTTAGAGTGGTAGTCCTGTCAGACCAAATTTTTGTATGGGCTTTATCCAAAGGCCAAAGGGGCTGGCTGTACCTGGGAGTCCTTTAGCTGCCTGAGGGAAGTCTCCCTTGGTGGTCATGATTTTCAGGGCTGGCTATAGTCGGGGGTCTTATAGGCACCTTGGGCAAGTCTCCCTTGGCAGACATGATTTTCGGGTGCTGGCTGTAGCCAGGGGTCTTTTAGCTACCCTGAGCTGTAGATGCTTCAAAGAAGGAAATGTAATAGCTATACAATTACCACAGTTCTCAATGTAAGGATTGTCACGAGGAATATTCTTGTTCTGAGGGTCATTTTTGGCAAGTCCAAACCTGGTTTTAGTCTGGGATCTTTTAGCCACCCTGAGCCATAACTGTTTCAATGAGTCATGTGAGTTTCTATGAAGCACCCATGTCTACTTAAACATGTTCTTCTAATAAGGGTCTTTTTTGGCATGAGGCCTAAATCCAGATTCAGGTCCAAACATAAGCAAAGGGTCTCCCTGACCGGTCATGATTTTTGGGGCTCTCAAGCATCTGCTGGCTTTTAGCCACCCTGAGCCATTTGAGTTTCAGTGTAGCACCTGTGTCTACTTAGGGTCTTTTTTTCCAGGAAGCCTAAATCCCTATCCAGATCCAAACATAATCAAAGTCTAGACACGTTGTTAATAAGGGAAGGTGGTGGGTCTCCCAGAGCGGTCATGATTTTCGGGCCTGTCAAACATCTGCTATCTATTAGCTGCCCAAGTCATTACTGATTCATTTGAGTTACAGTGTAGCACCCATGTCTACTTAAACATGCTCTTCTTTTAATGGTCTTCTTTGCTGGGAGTTCTAAATCCAGACCCAAGCCTGCAAAGATCAAGTGCTTTTGCATCCCATTTTCAAAAACCTGTTGGTTAAAATAGCCATAGTGCTATGGGGCTCAGGTAACTGTGGGGTAGGTTCCCACAATACACTGCTGCAATGCTCGATTTAAGCTACTTGTAAGTGGCAGCAGTAAGTCGATTTTGTAGGGAGCATGTTGGAAGGTGAGGATGCTCAAAATCTAATGGATAAAACCCAGGGTTAAAAAATCAACTTTAATAAAATCGATTTTACTTTGTAGTGTAGACATAGTCAAAGTCGGCCTGCTATGAGTGCTAACTGAGGGCAAGCTCAGGTCTTTTATTTTTATTTGGGGACTGATTCTGCAAGCAGGACAATTCACGTTCTTTTAAGTGCATTGTCTAGTCCCATTTCCAGTGGCACTACTCACAGAAAGTTAAGAACATGGGTAATTCTTTGCAGAATTAGAGTATTCATTTATTGTATTAGTGCTTTTAATATTTCAAATTAAAAATATCCTCTGCTGAAATGCTTGTATGTTATCATGAGATACTTTAAAATTCCTTCCTGACAGGCTTTCCAAAGTGTAGATTGCCTAATGTTTATTTACTAACATTTCCAAATGCTTTCATTGCAGTTTATTATGTAAATGCCTGACTGAACTTCCAAAAACCAAACAAAACTTCCTTTCATTTACCAAATCTGCCATATGTTATGACTTGTCTTATGAGAAGCCCTGGCTCCTGCTAGTTGTCCCAGTGCCAGCAAAGCAGAATCAGGCCCACAGTTTATTGTATAAATATATAGGTAGAGAACATAAAAAGTCTATTATGTAAGTTAATATGTACAGTTTCTTGTATGTCAAGAATGTTGTCTCATGATCAAGCAAAATGTGAAAATCATGTTATGAGCTGATCTCTGCTGGCAACTAAAATGCAAACGATTCGACCTCCTTATCCATTAAGATGCACTCAGCAACTGTTATGTATTGATTTATTATAAATTAATTTTTTCACTTTTTAATTGCATTTGAAAACTACTAATCAGTGCGCTCCCATGAAGTACAAGAATATCCTGGTGGTAATTTCATTTTTCCTGTGGCTATTCATCGAAAGATTTTTTTTTCCTGCATTCTAAGTGCAGCATTAGCCAGTTGGTATTTTCCCTCTCTGAAGGTTCTGAGTGCACATTATTCAATTACAAGAAGAGTTGTGCTACTGTAAATGATATATACTGTACATATATACTGTAATTTTCTTTAACTATTGCAGTGAGAGCAATGGAATTTTAATCATCATCATGACTTACATTCAAATTTAAAATACTGTAAGTTCAGCATTCGCAGGGATAGCATTAGCTTTCATCTTTACAATACTTAAAGTCTATCTAAAAGCTAAATATAATTAAGTGAGATAGGACATTTATTTTGTGAGGGAATATGAAGAAATATATTTATTCCACATGAGTTTGGGGGAGGACTCTGGAAGGCTGTGTAAAACATGTGCCTTACTGTGAAACACGTAAGCTTTATTAATTTCTGAAGACTAACAAATCTTTGCAAACATTATTTTTTAGCCTTTATATTTTGGCATTTGTTGATCTGCTATGTTTGATATTTTAAGGCTTGCACTGGAGGGGGATGTACAGTAAGCAAAGCTAGCATAGCTGTAACAGATGAGAGTACACCGGAAGGTGTTCCTGCTCCAAAAGCCCAGTCATATTCATCTGACTCCTTTAACATCTCTTGGACTAAGCCTGAGTATCCGAATGGTAAGTGAACTCTTTTAGCCTCAAGTTAAAAAGATGATTAGTAAAGGTAAATTAATATTCTAAATGGCAGCTTATATGTGGTGCTTAATTTTTAATGATCATTTTAGCACATAAAATACCTGCGATAGTATCATTGTCTGTGGCTAAGAGATTGTGGCTTTCAGCCTAGCACATGATTTTAGTAGCTCAAAAGTGCTCCCTTTTGATAGTTCTTGTGTACTGCACATTACTGCTTTATGTTTTCCGGAACAATTGAGCTGACCAAAACAGGTATTCTTTGAATGTGATCCTACAGGGTCTGCATTGTACCATCTAATAAAGGATTAATTCTCATACGTCAATTTTAAATTTAATTTAAATTTAATTTTAATTGTCAGATTAATTGCTTAATATACTTGTTCTCATCTTCTTGTGTTCTTAAAAATCATTTCATTCTCTGTACTCATGTAGAGAGAGAGAGTGTACACATGTAGTGTGAAAGTTTTATAGTAAAATTATCACGTTTTGGAACATTTTCTCTGTTGTGTACATGCCTTAATCTTTAGGCAATTGGATATTTTTAAAGATGTGAAAATGGGACTTTCATTTCCCTGATTTCATAGCTTCCTGCCAATTCCATTCAAAGAGCAACATGAATGAATATCCAGAAATCACTGAAACGGTGTGGAAGATATTTAAAAGAACAGAGATTATTTTGCATTTCATAATCAACCCTGATACATATCTAGTATTATAAGTTGCAAAATAATGTGCATTGCACTGTTCTGCCTATAAGTTTGCCTCAGATTTTTATTTTAGAACATCATAGCCAACACCCATATAATTGGACATGTCTACATGTGCCCCTCCCTTTTGGAAGGGGCATTTTAATGAGGCACTGACACGCAAAACGAATTGAGAATAAAGGAATTTCAAAGTGTGGAGTTTTGAAGTGCCCATGTCTATACACCTAGTCTGTGTTTTGAAAGCAGCGCTTTCAAAGCACAACTGGATGCCATTATGCTAATGAGGCACTGAATATGCACGTCAGCACCTTATTAACCTGTTCTGATATGCCTTATTAACGTGCCTGTTCCAAAAGGGAGGGGCATGTGTAAATATGGCAATTTAGTTTCAAAGGTACAGCTTTTTAAAAGTATTTAGGTGCTGTGGTATTCAGTGTTGCTCCTTCATATCTAAATCCCTTTTGAAAATGAGAGCTTTGCTCCTTAAATTAGTTAGACATTGTGATGCCAATCTGTTGTCTCCTGAGAAGAGAAGACTGGTGAAGTGGTTCGTTTCTCTCTCTTTTTTTTTTTTTCCTCTGGTGAACTTCATTGGCTGGCTATGAGAAGAAATGTTTTCAGGAAGCTGGTACCTGAAGGGGTGTTAGCAGAGATTAGGGCCTTTAACCCTGTGCCTCATTGTAGTTGTCACTTACCCTGGGGTGAAGGAGAGGAGGTTTCATTTATCACCTCTCCTCTTTGTCCATCCATTGCAGGGCTAACTACAGTCTGATCCTGAATCCTATTGTGAATGTTGTTATTCTACTAATCCTTCTTTTCTACCCTTTGTCTTATTTGTAGATGGCTAATTGAAAGTAGAACCACATTAATATGTATTATTGAGTAACTGTTATCTCAGGAAAGGTTGAGTCACCTACGAGCTTGGTGTTATTTATTTTCAACAAATCTTTTGAGCTGCTTATTGAGCACTTCATTCATTAACAATGCTTGTGCCAGCATTTATGAAATTGTGTTGGAAGTTAAAAAAAAAAGGATTTCAGGTAAAAGGAATCTTAATTCAAATAAGTGAACTAAATAGTACAGATGGACTTTACCTTAGCTTTTCTTGCATCCTAGTATTATGTTCTTCTTTGACCTCTACACTCCAGAGGTTATAGTTTCAAGAGGTTGCAGGTTGAGCTCAATATTTTTTGGTTTGATTGGGCATGCATCCTGTTTTCCTTTGATTTATTATTTGAGATCCCCTGAGTTTTATGCTACTGTATTCCAAACAGCGAAACTCAACTCAAACCGCTAAATTTCACATGGTTTCAGATTGAAACCACAAGAAACTATCTAGGTTTGGGCAGGTCCATCCTACACTGTAAATTTGGATCTCCCTAGTGTATCTCAGGAGTCTGTTTTATCTTTCTGACTGTCCCACTGGCTTCTACCCTAAATGGGGTAAAGAGTTACTGCATCATGAGGATACAGGAAATCCATTAGGAGCCATTGATTCAAGTTGGGCAGGCAGGCTGATGAGCAGCTGTCTTTATGATATCCTGAGAATTGATGGAGTAGATTTTGCTTGCAAGGGAATAGCAAAATCCACTCCATCCAATGGTAGATAGATCTGATGGTGGAAAGACTCACTCTCCGCCTCTGAGCTTCCTTGGAGAAGGAAAGAGGGGCTGTTAATACAAGCTGTGAAAATACCGGTGATGAGCAGAATTGAAGTCTATCAAGCCTGACTGCAGAACATAACCTTGGGTAAAATGAGAAGCAGAGGCTCTGACATGTGTTCAGGTGAGTGAGGATCCAGTGGTAGGAAATTCATCACAACATGGAAACTGAATCTTGATTTCAGTCAGATTTGGACTCAGAGGCTGGTGAACTTGGGCTTCATGTCATTCAAGACTGAACCCACTTTGATAAAAGGCTTTCTGACAAAGCAGGTCTAAGTTTCAGGTTTATAATGAATTCTTGCAGTAGGCAGCACATTGAGGAAATTAAACGGCTGAGTATGAAAGTTGTAGCACCAAACACAATTATTCATTCCTTTATTCAAACTTACAAGCAAAAATGGTGAACTGAGGTGGAATGCAGTACAGCAAGCCCTTTCTGCTACCATTTTCATGCACATGTAGTATAGTCAGTGCAACTGCTTTGTTCAAAGTAGGATGGGCTGTTTGATGACATCAGGCATAAAAGAGGTTCTGTTTAGTTAATCTGGGAGCTAGCATGCTACTTCTACTAGGAGCCTCAATAAAGGATGCACTCTATATTCATTAGAACCAAGTCTTCCTTTAGCTTTACTAGACCAGTTACACAATTTCCTTTTTTTGAAGACAGTCATATCTTTTTATTTTTTTTTATTATTATTTTTTCTGATTTGTCCTCCTTGCTTACTGTCTTTGGTTCTCTGTGTCTTAAATATTGAGTCTGTTCTGATCTGGCTATGGTCTGAAGAACTGGGTCTGTCCCACGAAAGCTCACCTAATAAACTATTTTGCTAGTCTTTAAAGTGCTACTTGACTGCTTTTTGTTTTGATCTTTTTATTATTATTATGGTCCAAAATTCCTTTTGTCTGATAATTATCCTTAGCTCCTCAGGCCAGTGCCCAATATGTGAACGTTGCATATATGATGAGTGGGGTGTTGATCTGGGTGGCCATTGCTGTGACCTATTTTAATGAAAATATGAAATAATAATAAATTATTGAAAATTACTCAGTGCATTAAGTTGGCTGTCGTGTCTGAGCCTGGAAAAAAACAAGTAAGTAAGCAAGTAAGAAACTTCTCTCATTTTGAAATTCAATTATTCATGTGAGCATAGGCACTTTGCAGGATTTGACCCCTAGCTTACAGACAGTAGTTCTTTTCATCTTCAGACTCTGGGTTTGGACTAAGTTATGGCACTCTGATATATAAAGACTTATCTGATACCCCATTATCTGCCCCATAATTGAAGGTTTTATTTAATAATTAAATGCAAGAAAGAATGAAATTTTGGCCCGTTGATGTCAGTGATGATACTCCATCTAACATCAGCAGAGTCAGGATTTTACCCTATCCTGTCTAGACTAATAACAGAGAATTAAATTGTCTTTTCATGGCTACTGTGTGGTAAGTGAAGCCCAAGGGTGACAGTGAATATATTAAGATAAGTTGTGTAACTGCTGATCATTTTATCATCATAGAGGAAATATTTGGCAATTTTGAATTAATAGGCAAATTTGTAGACAGGTTTTGAACTTGTTTCAATATGCTCTACAGACAGGCTCCAACTAATCTTCATAACAAACCTGTGAGACAGGGAATTATATTACACAATTTCCCAAGAAAAACGTGGAAACAGTGAGAAGATAGGTTAAATTTCTTACCCAAGGCCACAACAGCAATTTTTGTCTGATTTACAATAAGAACTTGAATTTCTGACTCAGCATCTAAAATCTAGACCCCTAGTACACACAATTTCAGTACACATTCACCTTTTCTTCTTTGCACAGAAAATTACAGAGTAAAAGAAGGTTCCTGTGAAACAGAACCAGTTATTTGAATGTAAAGATTAAAATCAGGAGATAACACATCAGCTTTCTTAAAAACACAACAGTTTTTTGATTTCTGACAGTATTCAGACAAATACCAGAAGTTTATATTATATTTGGAAAGTTGCTTTTCATCGTATTTATGGTGCACAATATCATTACTGGAGGGATAATTTAAAATACTGACCCAATTAATGAATGCTCAATGATAGTGGAGAGTCTATAGATGTATTTTCAACACCTACAAAAATACCAGATGAGTACATTGTGATTAATGCTTTTATAATACATATTAAGGAAATTAACAATGATTACACCATTATTTTAAAGGGTTAGTATTATTACTATAAGTACTTCAAATTTTCTTTTCCTGTACAATACACGCTAAATGCCAAGGTTACATTTAAGGCTGTCCTGGGCTTTCTTTATTTAAATATCCATCTGCTGGAGTACATTCAAGATATTATGAATTTATTTTAACTTATTTATTTATTGTAGGCCAAACACAGATACACTTTTATTTTCTTTACACAGTGCAAATTTTTCATGGAATTCCAAAGGAATATTGTCTCCTACAGGATGTCAAAATATGGCATGATTAGTTTGAGTATCATTACTAAGTTGTTTTTTTTTTCCACATAATTCCTGTCTCTGTCCTGAGTTCAAGCTTTCAGTTTTCTAAGGGGAAAAGGAATCAAGATGTTCAGTGCATCAGTCTCGGAGTCAGTGTAAAATTGATGTCTGTGAAGTACAACACTTTAGTGTTCCATAGAAACACACCAGTTTTTATTCAGTTTTATTCAGCAACCATTTCCTCACTCAACTGAGAGGCAAAATCCCTTCTTAGTTTCAAATACAGTCTTCAGTGTAAGTTCAAACATTTCAGTTTTGAGGGAAACATAAATGCACTGAGATTATTCAACCATATGAAGGCTCTTTTCTCTTTTTTATTGAAGCCTGAGGCATATAGGTTCAGATCAGCCACATTCAGCATACCCAGTCAGGGTTGCAATGTAGTAGGTTGGTTGTAAGGGGTTTGTGTGTGAAATGTGTTGATTGCAGCATTACAAAAACCATTTGTAGTCACTGTGGGCCTGATTTTCAAAACTGTAGAACCCCCATAAATCCCGTTCAAACCACTGGGAGCTGCAGATGTTGGGGAACCAGGAGGACTGGGTCACAGTCATTTGGTGTTCCTTACTCCACAGTTCTCTGATTCATGAACTAAAATTATTCAATAATTGTGAAAATAATAATTCCTCAATGATCACAAAAGCCATCATTCTTATGCATAACAAAATTAACCAATTTAAGTGAATGCTACTTTAGAAAAATTGACCTACCATGTATTTGCATTTACCCTTTACTATTCCTTACTGTACCCTTTGAATGAAAATTACTGCAAATACTGGGATAAATTTAGCTATACTGTGTGGTAAGTGACTCTTATTTAATGGTGCCTATTGAATTAAATTTGTTCACGTTAGAATCCGGCCATACAGTCATTTTGAGATAACAACTCATTTTTAAATAAATGAGTGCATTATTTCAAAATCAGAAAACCTCACTGCAGGAAGAATAACACCTATTTTGAAATAACTATTTCGAAAAAGGTGCTATAAAGGCACAGGATAGCAATTATTTCAAAATTGCTATTATATTAAGTTATATAGTTCTAGATGCTATTTCAAAATAAGTGCTATGTGTGCAGGCTGTATTTTGAAATAGCGAACGCTATTTTGAAATACATGTTTGTGTGTAGCTGCTCTAATTCAAGAAAGCTTTTTCAGAACAGCTATTCCAGGATAATTTATTTCAAATATGGGGTAGGCTGTTTTTAGATGTGGCTTTAGAGTCCTCATTTATGTTTGTCAGCCCATTAAATATATTTGAAAATGTGGTATGACCATCCTCAAGCTTGTGTGAGGGTCACAGAGTGGTTCTCTAATGTCTGAATGAGCCTGAGTGACGTGGAATTCATTCAAACCTAAGTGATGTCAGCTAAGTTTCTTTTTTCAATCCAGCAAAATTTGGAGTTTAAATGCATGCAATCTGACATCAGAAGAGCTTTATATAGAGCCCTGCACACCACATCACATATCTCCAGGTGTGAAATTGCCTGCTGGTGGCCCGTGTACAATATAGGATGTTAGCATCCACTATACAGTTTCCCAGTTAATCCTTTCAAAAGGTGCAAGGGTAGGCATGTCAAAGTTGTTAAACAATGACACAGCCATACCAGTCTGAAGAAGTGGGTCTGTCCCACGAAAGCTCACCGCTTAATAAATTATTTTGCTAGTCTTTAAAGTGCTACTTGACTGCTTTTTGTTTTGATAGTATATAGACTAGCACAGCTCCCTCTCTGTTATTATAATGGCACAGCTTTTGTGTTGGAACACTGTGAAGGGCTCTATAAGACTTAATTTGTGCATAAAACAAATCCCACTTAATTTTAAAACTAGAGCTGGGGGAAGAAAACTACCCTATTGTGGGGTCCAAGTCTCTTTACAAATTCAGGCTGAATTTAGCAAGTTGTTCCAGCCAAAACTGAAAATAACTAAAAGAAAATCAGAAATGCCAAAATGAACCAGTTTGAAAATGTAATTACTAATTACCATCCAATGTTTCATTTTGAAGCCTTCTTTCAATTTAATGCTTCATTTCAAAATGTCATTGGCATTTAACCTGAACAAATTTGCTTTGTTTTATTCTTTTGGTTAGGGAAAAAAAAATCACATTGACTTTTTTTCTCATTTGACAGCCCCTAAACTGAAAAATCAGTCATTCATTCTGGTGCATTTAGAACTCAGCTGTGATTATATGAAAACATAAAATGTCCATGCAAAATAAACCAGCATATTGTGTGCTGTTTAAGGCACCATGCTTGTATGGAGTAACCCTCTCACCCGCTCCACCTGGTGCAATTCACTGTTTTCCCATGGAGAAAGACCTCAGTTTTAGAGGAGCTATACCCTATATTGTTGAGAATCGGTAGTGTAGCTCTGTGAAATACTGAACCCAACTTTAATGTTAGCTTTCAGTTTGAGATTCACTGTGTTTGCAAATTTCAGCCTAGTATTACTATACTGCTGTGAGATGAGACTGGGTCGTCTGCTACAACCCCTTCCCCAGCTACTCAACCAGCCTTTGGGTTCAACATTAAAATAGCCAAGAGAAGGAGGAGGCGGGTATCCAGTTGTGGGGAGGAAAGAAGTAAGTGGAGTGGGGAGCCATGTGGAGGTTAAAAGTGGTCAAACTAAAGACTGAAACAAATCTGTGAGGGGCACTTTCTTCAGGTAATAAAACCAAACTGCTGTGTGCGGTTCTTTTGCCCATTTATAAACTGTTCTTTACATGGTCACGCACTCCTATTAGTGTCTCTATCTGACAAGTGAACACTTGGGGTTCTGTTAGACGTTAAACCAGCAGGTCTCTGCAACTCAGATGTAACATCAGCACCAGAACTGCCGCCGCCCTCTCCCCACAAAATATTGCTCATATATTGGTAAGTCTAAGTGGCCAGGCAGGTAAAAACTGCTGTAAAAAAAGGACAGTGGACTAGTGGATCTTGTTCATATGACAATAGCAAACAGAAAGTCTACATGCCACTTGCCAACAAAAGGGAATGTCCCTAAGGTATTTGGTGTGACAGAATAAATTTTCAGTCTGCTTATCATGCAACCTAAACTTAATAGAGGTTTATATAAATATAGACTATAAGTGCTGACTATTTAAAATATTTTAGCATTAAAAACAGACCTTTTTTTTTAGGTAAGGAATTCCTGTGTATATGTTCTATTGGAATCAAGGCTAAGGTCAAGGTGATAGTTGAAGGGATTGTTTCTTTGGCCTCTCCTTCAGCATTACATTTACAATGTAGAACACTATATTTTCTACGTCTGAGGGTGTTAGGATTTAAAAATGGCTGCTATATATCTTTCATGTCTTTGGTTTCATCTATATGTGCAGAGTAGGCTGTGAAAGAGAATTGGCTCAACTTTCTCAGTTCTAAGATTGCCTTGACTGTTTTAGTTCAGAAATACGTCTGTTATACTATGCTGTTTGGAGCACTATAAATTTTGTACAAAATGAATGTGGACCTCTGGCCAGATTTCCAACATTTAAAGATGGGGAGAGTCTGTTTTGTTTCACTGACATACATGCATTGCTGCTACATTTCCTGAAATCTTTTCAGTTGCTTAAAATATTAGTTAATATCTTCCTGCTATTTTGTAGCTTGCAAGATTTTTTTTTCACTACATACCTCTATTGTCACGCAGATGGTAAGTTGATCCTGTTAAATCTCCCATTGTCTCTGTAGGTATTATTACCAGTTATGGATTGTATATGAATGGCATTCTAATACAGAACTCAACACAACTAAGTTATTATGCTTATGGACTTACTCCTTGGAGTCTGCATTCTTTCAGGGTCCAGGCATGTACTGCAAAAGGTTGTGCTTTAGGTCCATTGGTGAGTACCTCAATTTGCATTCTGGGAATGTAATAAATGTCAGATGGCAGTGAATATCAAAGTAAATGGTGATGATTCACTCTGGTCAGTGTTAACCCATCTGGCAAAATGTCACCTTTTATAAAAAATGCCATTTAAGAGCTGCTAAGGATTTGATAGGTCATCACTAGGCACCATTCCAAAATAGCACGTAGGTATAGTAAAAGAAGAGACAGGGAGTTAAATGTGAGGCTGAAACACATATTATTGAAATTAAGTAGAGTTAATATGTTTCAAAGGTGCAGATGTGGTTGAACCTGATTTATAAGGACACACATAAAGAAAGAATTACTATTCCAGTAATGAGCAAAATTCTAGCTGCCTAACTGAAAGGGCTGGAGGTAATTTGAGGAGTACAGAAGACAGAACATGGCAACATTACAAAATACTGGTATGGTAATTGACAAATATTTGTAGGATCCAAATCAGTATTTAAAAGGAAAATATTTATTAATCTGGTACAAAAATCATTGTATTAGCAATGTAAGATTACATTAATATCAGCACTGGCATATGAAAACAAGTCTTCTGAGGATTAAAACATTTATACATTATTCTAGAATATCAGAGAAGCTACTGTACTATTAAATGCAGCATGTTTCTCTAACAATCTGTAGCTGATTACTAACTTTCATAATAATTGCTCTGCTTGCTTTCATTCTAAATATTGCTACAATGGCCCTTTATATTTTTCAGAAATTTCATCTTTTTTCAGTAAAGCTCAGCCCCTCCCCATGTACTTTTTTTTAGGAACTTTAAAAATGTAATTGTCTAGTGCTTTTAGCAAAGTTTTTTTTTTAACTTTTCACTCTTCATTTATATTAATAGCATGCTTTCTAATGTCAATGAGTACTGATATATATATGTATGTATTAATAAATATTCAATATTCATTTTTGCATTCTAATTTTTGGTCACATTTCTCAATTTCTTCCCAAGATTAGTTGCTTTCAAATGCTGGTAATATCATCTATCCATAGAACAGGGTGAAGACTTTCTAATTGTTAAACATTTTATAGCTAAGACTGCTTTAATGAATATTTATTCTTGAAAGAATGAGTGGCTTTTTGCCAGGTTTTAAATCCATTTTTAAAACTTCACATATGCAAATAATTTTAACAACTTTTAAGAATATTCCATAATTCACACCTAGTCCAATTTGCAAATAGCATGATTAAACATGCAGTATCAGAACTCCCCTTTGCAAGTCATAAATATAAAAAGTAATGTTAATTCAATACATGAATAACATTAAATATGCACTAAAATAAAATGCAACACAACCTTTTTACTTGCAATACAGTTGAAAGTGGGGGTTGCTCTAGCTGATATTCACTTCACCCCATGCCCAGTACACAAACTATTTTCCCAAGCCAGTGATCCATCTCTAATCACAGCAATTGACATACAATGTCTTTATTTAGAGCAACTCACCTAAATGCTGCCAGGAAGTTTGAGCACTATATCTTCATTTGATTTTCTGAAAGATTTTTATATCAGTTACAGTATAAATGCAACACTTTAAAAATACTTTGCCTCTTTGAGTACTTTAAATACTACAGGGTACATCTCCCAGTAGTAAACTGATATTATCCTTCCAGCTATTTTTGTTGCTGATCTTTTATTTAATGTGTCCTAATCGATTGAAGAGATGCTATGTGACTAACTTAAGAACCAGATTCCTCTAGCTTACATTTTCTGAAGGTAGCTGTGAAGATTTTAATCAGTTACTTGAGAATTGCCAGTTGCACTTAGCAGTAAGGAATTGTTTCATTTATATCTGCTTTTCATAGTGGATACAATTTATTTCAAATGAAATATAAACCTAGAAAGTATGCATTCCAAAATGTTTTATTTTCATTACTTGTTAGTAAAGCTAATATTGTCTTATTTTAGAATATGTACTAATTTTATCCTACTGCTTTTGTTAAACAAAAACAGCTGTACTTCAGGAAGTAAAGTTAGATTCTCTATTTGATTCAGTAGGAGAATTCAAATGCCTTCCTATGTATATAATTCTACTGTTTTTGAAATGCGCAAACCACTGTAAGAAACGATGAATGTGTGATTTAGAAAAATGAGAGAAACTAAGACAAGAGGGGTTGTCTTGACAATAATTTCATAATATAGTGAAAGATAAATATGAAGAATGACCAGTGAAGATTTCTAGTGTCCTCTCACTATTTAAAACATTCTAATTTCACTTTTTAAAGCTAACTGTATGTTACTATATTCTTCTAATATACTTTGCCAAAAAAGTTTAGTACAGTGTAAACATTGTCACTTTACCCCTATTTTAGGCTTTTCTTAGCACGGTTGAAGAGTATTACTTTTAAAATTATCATTAAAACACACCTGGAAATATCAAAATACTGTGAATATAAGTTAATGTGTAGAAAAAGAAACCATGGTTGTATTATACAGAGAGATTTTTATATAGTGTGCCTATTCTTTACGCAAATAGTGTTAATGTACATTTCTGCTGTAGACATAGTGTATGCTGCATACACTATGCTGATCATAGCTATTGTTTTTGTAGTGGCAGTATTTTATCCACATTTTCTCTTTACCATGTGTGAGGAAAGTAGAAGGTGGAAATAGACTTCATAATATTGTGCTACATTTTAAAATCAGTCACAGGATATAAATGCAGTAAATAAAAGATTTAAAACTTCAGGATTTCTGCATAATTACTTCATACATATAGAATTTTAGGAACCACTTAGGCTTTTTCATAGAAGAAGATACTCATGGTATGACACTGAAATAGAACTTCCCACCAATCACTTGCCTCTCGCAGTCACAGTTACACTTTATAAGACCAAAGCAGTGCAATAAATTAAACAGTGAGGTGTGAGATTTGTTTGTCATTGGGAGCATCAGCCCCTCACTCCTAAGACTGAGAACAAAGGCATGCAGCTGGCCTTCAATTCTCTTAGGTGCTGGGGATGCATAGCAACTTACATTAGGCACTAGTACTAAGATTAGATTTGTGACTTAGATTAGAAAACATAGTAGAGTGGAATCCTGTCATAAGGATTGATTTGGGGCAATCCCCGTTTTGATTGCAATATCCAAATGCACACTCTGGTCCTGATCCAGCAAAGCACTGAAGCGTTTGCTCATCTTTAAGCATGAGAGTAATCACATTGAATTTAACGGGACTATTCACCTGTTTAAAGTTAAGCTTGTGCTTCAGTGCTTTGCTGGATCAGAGAATATATGGAGGTCAATAAACTTCCCAAACAAGGTGTGCAAGGAAGTAAATTCACCATTTTGCAAGGACAGAGCAAGTTTCTTTAGATGCTTTAATGCCAAAGCAGATCTGACAGGTTAAAATTAGCACAAAAAAACACACCCACAAACTGTAACATTCTTTATCTGAAGCAGAGTGCCACTCAAATAGCATATAAAAATCCTTTCCAACCTTAGAAAACACCAAATAAATTATGGGTGAGAAACAAACATGTCACCATAAGTGAGAAATGACTTTGGGACTGTAAAGTTTGATCCATGATACTGTGAATAATGGTTACAAGTCACATTTAATAAAACTGCATTCCACTGTAATTACAAATTTTTCATCTGTCTGTATGATGAAGACCTAAGACTAAGATTTTTGTTTCAAATACAAGAATGTTAATCCTTTCATTATGCAGATAAATGCTAGCTCTTTTTTCACCTTTCATTTTCCCTCTATGGCTGATTTGCCATTGCAACTTAAATCTTCCAGGTACTGGGGTGGTAAAGTTAGAAATATAATTCTATTTCTGAGCCAAACACATGTAAGGATGTATTTTCTCTGTCACATATCTACAGTGATATACTAAATTAACTTAAGCACATTTTGGCATTAACGTTGTCTTTTAACATTAACAAATTTAAAGGACCTCCTCATCCATTCCTAGTTCATTGAGCAAGATATATGCATTAGAATCAGGTGCTACTGTATTTTTTGGCTCTCAAACATTAGTGAATTCTCTATTTTCTTTCTTTTGTAAAATATTTTAAATGGGAAGCAAATCTGGGCTGGGGAGGAAAAGGCATTCCTTTTTTAAAAAACAGAAATATTCCAACATCAAGTGTTTGATAATATTTAATTTTTAATCAGGAAAACTTGTATTAAAATATTGCATAACTGATTTATTCAGTAATTTGCAAACTATGGCAACAAAGTTCTGTCTTCACAGATCAAAGCTCGTACAGCTGAAGCAACACCTGACGGCACACTTGAAATATATTCTACCATTGATGGGCCCAGAGGAATTCAAGTAAAATGGCTAGCTCCAAATAAACCTAATGGACAGTTAACCTATTCAGTTATTGTAACTGGTCTCTTCTATACCAATCAAGGTATTTTCTTTATGGTGCATTTAATTTTACACATACAATAATAATCAACTTAGAACACTAGAATTCTCTTGGTTTTTTTCAAGTGTTATTTCAGAAATGAATTTTAATTTTCTGGGCATTATCTTTAAGTTGTTGATTTCAGACTAAGAGAATGACATGCACGTAAGTGGTTGATTGTTTTAGTAATATAATTATAAATTAAGCAATTGCATAGGGTACTTTATAGTAGCAGAAATACTTATATGGGCAACTAAAGAGAAGATCCTTGACCAAAAATCTTTCAATTTAAATATATAAACAAAGGTTCTGACAAACAGTCTTTGTCTTACCCAGAAAAGCGCATTACCTGATATATGCATATGACAAAGCGGGTCTTTGTGCACGAAACCTTATGCTCCAAAATATCTAGTAGTCTATAAGGTGCTGCAGGCCTTCTTGTTGCTTTTGAAGATACAGACTAACTCAGCTACCTCTCTGATGCCTAATGTATAAAATTGTTAGTCTCTGAGGTGCTATAGGAGTGCTTGCTTATATTTGCAAAGATACAGACTAACATGACTACTTCTCTGAGACAATATCAGTATGTTTGCTGTAGTAAGAGTGACTTACAGAGAGAAGTTATGCAGATCTGGGTTTCTGTACAGTAGACTTCACACAAGCAATGATAAAGTGATATTGCTTAGATTGGCAAGGCAAATTCCTGGTTTTAAGATCACTCTTAAGTTTACCTGTGAACATTAACCATTTAGTCTTTTCAAAATTACTGTAACTTTATTTTGCTTAACAAAACAATTTCAACCTATGAAATTAAAAATAGGTGAATGGTGACCTTAATCCCTTGTAAGGTACATTAAATGCAATGATCTTGTCTCTTTACAGCATTGTACCATCTATAATCATTTATACTTGTGCAAAGTGATGCAGTGTGGGAGTAAAATTCTACCAGATCAGATTGTTATTTTACAATCACTTTGCATATGTGTAAAGGAATATACAAGGCAACCAACTGTAATCAGGTCTATTTTTAAATTCACTACATTGAATGCATACGTTTCAAGCAATTGTGCAATGCAAGTAGGTATAGTTCTGTAACAACTTTTATTATAAAGAACATCATAAAATGCATGAGGTAATGAATAAGAGTATGAATATTGACAAATATGTATGAGTATGTTTACTATGTTAATTCAAGGTATCAAGGGTTTTTTTTAAGATAGCACAAAATGTCATGCACAAATAACATTTATGAATGCTATCTGAATAGGAAATACCATTCAGTTTTGTTGTCTTACATTATGTTTGTTGTAAGGCATCATTAAAAGTATGACTGGTGATATTGGTAATTGCGAAAAGAACTCTGCAGAAAAAAAAATATTTGGATAGTAGTTATTTACTCTGTGTTAATCCTTCTACTTACTACATGTGATGCTGGATCATTGATAGCTTTATAAGGTGCCTCTTTTAAAATAATCAAAGTAAAAAGAGTTTGATTCTTTCAGCATTGCCAATAAAGAAAAAATACGTACTGCAATTTTTGTCCTCTGAGAGGAAGTATATAAATACACTGGTTTGTGTAGATGTTTGGAGAAGCATATGTGCTGAAGAGTTTAATGTGTGGTAGGCAGTCTCAGCTGACCCCTCACAAAAGCCCTTTTTTATGCAATAAAGGCTTTGATGTATTCTGCTGTGAACCACTTGTAAGATTATGAGGTGAAGGAGTGATGATCGATTTCGAAAAAAGGAGCAACATTTTGGCTGCACCCATGACAGAGGTGCCATTTCTGCCAAGGCAGCAGGGTGAATAATGCAAAAGCCATATTCCCCTTGTGTTTGATCTTGCATTGTTTTTGCAGAGAAAATTTCTGCTTGCCTTCTAAGTCATGTCATCCTCGGTTGTCATCCCGTCTCTCAAACCATCAAAACTGTATTAAATGTTGCAAAGCTGCGCAGCAAGAGAACTTTCAAAAGTCAGAACCCATTTGCAGAGCAGCCCTTGTAGAAAATGTATTCTGTTCTCGGCAGAATTTTCCTTCAGTTCTTTCCACTGAGAAGTTTACTGATTTCTCCCAGTGGAATCTGCTGGAATTTATCGGTTCATGGTTGGCAGTCACAGATTAAGGTAAATGTCGATCCGTAATGACCCTCTACATGTTAGTATTGCAGTAAAGCTGGGCTTTTATGTCAAAGATATCGGAGAGGGAGCTATTACACATGACAGGGGTGATCAAGGGACTCCAGACCAAGGCAAGCATTATTAAATATTGACTAGTTCTGTGATTTATGTAGAGCTGGAGGAAAAAAGTGACTTTTTAACCATTATATATTCTTCAGCAACGAAAACCAGCCATTTATCTCCTGCTGGTAATAAAGAACAGAGTGCCTGCATATTTTAGTGGAGGGAAAAACCTGGCCTTATAAATGAGATGGACTCTTTCATGATAACATTTCAGTTTGCTAATTGCCAAAAGCAAAACAGGCAAATTGGAAGCAATTACAAGATTTGACTTAAAGAGGTTGCTGTGTTAGTTCAACTCAGGTGGGGGTTCTGGGGGTTGGAAGAATTGTCTGGGGAATAGAACATAGAAAATTTCATTACATTTGTTCACTGTTGCTGAAACTTTGGTTTGCAGTGTTAAATAAATAAATAGTGTGTAAATAGTACACCCCTCCCCCAAACCTCAGAAGTCAACAGCTCAAACAGTTGACATTTATGCTCACTGTTGTGGAGATATATGTTCCTCTGCAATAAAGAAATTGCCCATTAATTCATCAAACTTATTTAAGACATCATCTAGATTTACACAAAGCTTATTGAATTGCCTGATGGCTAATTGATATTTCCTTGACATAGCGGAAAAACTGTATTTCAGACTTTGTGGTGACGTCTGTTAAAGAGGCAGCCATTAAAAATGGGTGTGGAATTTGGCGTGTATGAAGCTATATTAGCATCAAAATAATTACATCCAAAACTTGGATCAGTTGCTGGCTTGGCAGTGTGCTAAGCTTCAGTTTGGGACACTAAACTAGAAAATAGACTTGAGATCTTGGATCCCAAGCCAGTCATCACTGAGTATGTTTTAGGGATTAAACAGTCAGCTTCTTTGCAAAGGTGTGTGGGGATAGCAATTACATTGATCTTAGAGTGCTGTAATTTGTGTCCCATATATATTTATCTGCTGTAAGTGGATATGCTCTGTATAAATGTCTTATGGTGTGAGTAATCTTAAGGAGCATTCCATAGCTTCTGCTGTAAATTTGAAGCTCTTATAGATAGTCTCACATCTGAACCCATGTAAGAATTTGCTTACTCTGCAGAAATATGGATCTAGTCTTCTACAGGGTATGTGTATGTTTACTAGGTGCCAAAATAATGCTTATTATGGGTGGAAACATGACACTGGACATTATCATGTGGCCACAGAACAGTAAAGTCATTCTGACTACTGTTGCCAGTTTCAGAGGGATGTTAGTCTGTTTCAGCAAAAAGAACAAAGAATCTCTTGACACTTTAAAGGCTAACAAATTTATTAGGGCATGAGCTTTCATGGGATATAAGAAACATCTTCAGATGCTGAAGAGAAAAGCAAAAAAAGGAAGGGATACATGAATGGTTATGCGCTAATTCCCTAATTAACTAGTTAGTCTTTAAAGGGCCATTGGAATTCTTGTTGTTTTGGCCACTCATTAATCACTCCTCAAAGCCATGTCATAATAGCTTTTAGTTATGTGAACATAAGAATGGTCATAGTGGGCCAGATCAATGGTCCATCTAGCCCAGGACCCCCCTCTTCTGACAGTGGCCAGTGACAGAGGCTTCAGTGGGAATGAACAAAACAGGTCAATCATTAAGTGTTGTCTAGCCCAGCATCTTGCAGTCTGAGGATTAGGGATACCCACAACAAAAGGTTGTATCCCTGACCTTCTTGGATAATAGCCATTGATGGTCCTATACTCGTAAACCCCTACCCATTCTACAGACTTAAAACAGTCACCTTAGATTAGGCAGACAAGATTGTAAGCAGATGGAGTGTTCCTACAGGTTGAACCTCCCACTCTGTGATTCTCTGGTCCAACAACATTCGTAGTTGGTCTGGGGGCCATGTCAGTAACCTGGTCGGGGCCAGAGCCAGCCTCCAGGGGACTGTGGCTGCACCGGCAACCCAGATGGGGTGAGAGCTAGTCTCTGCAGGGCTGCACCAGCATCCTGGCCAGGGCTGGAGCCAGCCTCTGCAGGGCCAGAGCCATGCTGGCAGACAAGCCAAGGCTGAAGCTGACCTCTGCAACTGGCATCCCAAGTGTGGCAGAACTCGGGTCAGCCCAGCAGGGGCCAAGGGCTGGGCTGGAGGTGAGGGAGCCCCAGGGCTGGAGGTGGGGGAACTGTAGGGGTATAGGGGAGGCAGTAGCAGAAAGGAGCAGCAGGCTGAGGGGCTGATGGTAAGGGACCTCACCTCATATGGCAAATTCCCTCATTCAGGACTTGTCATTTACTTGGGTGCTGGAGGGAGGGAAGGAAGTGCAACCTGTACTGTAATGTCAACTGCACTGTATTAAAAGATTAGTTAAGACCCCCAAAATTGTGCGATTGGCTTAGACAATGAGGTTTTCAAAAAGCTGGGTTTTTGTTTTGGGCTTTGAGGTTTTTATTTATGGGGAAGGTATTTTTCTGGTTTTAGTGTCCTTACAATATATTCTATTTGGCTATGTCTACACTAGGGGAAAACTTTGAAATGGCCATGCTAATGGCCAAATCGGCAAATACTAATGAGGCGCTGAAATGAATATTCAGTGCCTCATTAGCATGCTCCTGGCCACAGCACTTCTCAAGTGCTGTATTTCGCTTGTGTGTGGCTTGTCTACATGGGGGTCCTTTTCGAAAGAACCCCGCAAATGTTGAAATCCCCTTTTTCCTATCAGCTGATTTTCACCTACTTTTGCGAGCTTAAGTATTTGTTTGTTTCTCTTTAGCTTCAAGAGTTCCTTCCCAAATTTAACACATTCAGCTAATAGGAGTAGGGGATTTCAACATTTGCAGGGTCTTTTTGAAAAGGACTCCTGTGTAGAGAAGCCTGCATGAATGAAACGTGGCACTTTCGAAGTGCTGCAGCCAGCAGCATGCTAATGAGGCACTGAATATTCATTTCAGTGCCTCATTAGTATTCTCTGATTTGGCCATTAGCATGGCCATTTCAAAGTTTTCCTCTCGTGTAGACATAGCCTTCATGTTTTCATGTTATTTTTTGCAGCCATGAGGGCTAGCAAGTTAATTTTTTTTTAAAAAATGGAAGTTGAGATTCTCAAGTAATCCCATGAATCTGGGCTCTGAGATTTAATAAAAACACCAAATATCATAAGGACTGTACTGGCATAACAACAGTCTTACAATGATATATTACCATTGTGTCTTAACATTAATTTAAACATTGAAAAACAGGATCCCACATTTAAGGAATGTGTTAAATTTGGAAAGGAGCACTTGAAGCTAAAGAGAAACAAACAAATACTTAAGTCTGCAGAAGCATCCTACAAAAGTAGACATAGATAAGTCGCAATGTTTTTTGATCAAAGGACTAATTTTCTAAAGAGCAGAGCACCATGTCTTTCATTGTAAATAACTATGCAGCCTATCACAGGGGTCGGTCTCCAAATATGTAGCATTTTCATGGCATTTTTACAAGAGCTGTTCAGCACCTCAAAGGATTGGGCCCATGGTACGTACACTTCCTTAAGTGTTGGAGTTTTCTACGTGAAAAATAGCATCTAAGTAATATTGATATACGAGGCAGTGATCCCTTCAGATATATTGCCTTGAATTTATATGTTTTTTTACAAACCCATCCCTAATGTTTATCACACAAACTGTATTTGGTATGTTATCTTATCAGTGACCTACCATAGCATATGGTACGTTGAGATAGTAGGTTAGTGACATAGAAAGAGTTTAAATAACATGTAATCTTAACACTTTCTGGGTCATGAACCTGTTATCCAAACATTTTTGAAGACATCAGCTGATCTTCATGCTGAATATTCTGTATTTGTCCCTTGGCTTGGCTGCTGTTTCTTTCCATCCAGAACCTTTAGAATTTCATACACCTATCAGTATCTGTCTACTTGATATGCACCTGATGCGCCACAAAAAAGTGACTACCATTAATCATTATTTAAGATATCATCTCTCTAACTTCCCATCTACTATATATTTCTAATAATTCCGCCACTATGGAGTTTAAAGGATATTAAACTGCCTAATGGCTTAGTGGTTATTTCCTTCTGCAATAAACTGTGTTTAATCATACACAGTGTTCTTGATATGGGGACAAATGATCTTCTTTAAAATAACCCACTGAAGTTGTAGAGAAACTGTATTAAATGGTATGTGATTTTGTAATTAAAGATTTTGTGCTAACAAAAAAGCACGACAGAGTAAGTTAAGTTTGCATAGGCAAGCTTAATTTTGGCATTTCTGACTTTTGAGTGCTTAATCATGTAACCATGAAATTCATGTTATGTGACTTTTCATGGAACTTCCTGGTTTGCCAGTACCAGGGAGCCTCAATGGTATTGGGAAGCAGGCCTCCAACTTTTTTGTTTACATATTAGTAGGGTAAATGTCTCAGGAAGCAATTAAGTCCCTCCTAGTCACCACCTGCTAACAGCCAAGTTGATAAGGCAGGGAAATTTTTATCATAAACTGACCAAAATGGTCACTGTGGATCTGCAAGTGTAGCTCACACACCAGAAGGTGTTGCTTTGGGTTTTCTGGCAAAAGAAGATGCTAAGTGTGGAGCTCTTTACAGACTGATGCTGTAAGGGCTGGTCTACACTTGCAGACCTGCAGCTGTAGCACTTGGGGAAGACACTCCTATGGCAATGGGAGAGCTTCTCTTGTGTTGGCATAGATAGATCACCTCCCTAAGGGATATCTACTATGTAGAGGAGAGAAGCCTTCCTATAGACATAGTATTATTTAGCTAAAATCCACACCTTGAGTGATATTCCTATATGAACATGAGTTTATAGTGCAGATAGGGACTCGGGAAGACTTCTGTATCCATATTAGCTATCTTTAGAAGACAACACGGAGGCTTTAGTTGCAAGGACTTCAACAAACAGAGGAGAAAGTGTTGATGAGCCTGTTACACCATTCTGACCTAGATGGTTGTGGTTTCCCAATAAATATCTGTTCCTATTAAACTGCATGTCTGACTATAGAAGAATATACAAATCCTGGATTCTGTCACAACTCAAAAAGCCATTTCCTTGGCAACCTATTTTCTTGAAAGCATAGAATTACAAAAATATGTCTTGAAGAAACCTAAAGATGTCTTGGAAAAAAATAGTTCAAGGTTTGCTACCTCCCTGGAATACTGTTTAAGTGCCCCATAAGGATTGTTTGATTACTTGTGATTCTGGCTTGGTGAAAGACTAAGACTTTGGATTTAGCCCAGATCTACTTTGCATAAGATTTAAGAGTGCAAGGTGCACAGGTCAGTTGACCCTGATAGCTGACAGAAGCTGGACTAAGTGGCATATCAACCATGACCATCTTTTGCTAGAATGTCCCTAAGGCAGGAGAAGCAACAGAAAACAATCAGCTGCCTTATTAAACTGGATTTATCAATCTTTTGCATTACCACAGTGACCTAGGATCCATAGTTTGGCCAGAGCTCTAGCCCTGGGTGTATTTGGATTCATTTGGAAACAAGTTTGATGTAACTTGAGTGCTGACCCAACAGTGGTCCTTCTGTGGGTGGCTTGGTATGGTTCTAACCTCTGTGTATGTAACGTCACTGAAGTGAATCCCTGCTGTAGTATTTGTTACTGTTTTTGTAATGTTAGATGTTCCTCAAGCTGCTTACACTTCAGCTCTGATATACTTCTGGTATCCTTAAAGAGGGGTAATTATGTACCTTGTAATTATGATTGTTTGAAAATCTCCCTGAGGATTCTCACTCACAAACTAATCTCCACTCCACACCTGGGGATCTTGCAAACACAGTAGGTTTTTCTGTAGCCATAGGGTTAAATGCTTACATTTCATATTTGCCTTTATCCACTGGGGTATTGTCACATTTCAGTTTTGATTTTAACTTTGGCACGTGTTGAAGAAATTTAGACAAAATCTGGTTGAATGGTTATCTATTAAATCAGCTTCTAGCAGAAGCTTCTCTTTTCCCAG
The DNA here is from genome assembly GCF_033958435.1 of Carettochelys insculpta. Lineage (NCBI taxonomy): Eukaryota > Metazoa > Chordata > Testudines > Carettochelyidae > Carettochelys > Carettochelys insculpta. Next base: position 61,314,773 of record NC_134139.1, read on the forward strand.
TAGATTCCTAATTCAGTGCTTAAGCATGCTTTTGAAGAAGGATTTAATCCAATCAACTCCTAGAGAAGTCAATATCTTCTCAAAAATGGCAAAAAAGTCTAATTGACACATAATGAGCCAAATTTTCTGTGGATGGAGGCCGATTTACGTATGCAATAAGCTAAACTGTTGACACAATTGCTGGGACTGTGCAGTCAAATTCTTATATGGACATCTGAATAGCCACTTGCATTTGTTAACTGTTGCAGCTAAAAGTAGAGTCAGTTGTAAGCACAAGGATATAGTTTATTAACGTGCATTATTTTTGGGGTTGATTGGTTTGTGGGGTTTTTTTTTCTGCCAAGGACCCTACTGCCTTTAATTCGAGGCCATCATGATGCTGTACATCTTCCTTAGGTAATCCACACACCTATGTATGGTTCACTGTCCCATGTAGTGGTACCTAGACCACTTCACAGGGAAAGAATAAGTGTCCTCTACAGTCTAAGCTGGGAGCCACTAGCCTTTGGCTGACACCACAGAGGCACCTGTACTAAGCTCCAGAGGTCCCAGCTTTGAGTCTGCCTTTGGGCAGTTACACTTACATCAAATCATATAACTAATTTGCCAGATAACCCATTTACTCAAACAAGTATTGTGTTTTTAACCCAATATATGAATAATAATTATTAACCTTTACCTATTTAGCCCATTCATGAAATATTCTCCTACAGTGACCACACTTGTGATGTAAATAAAAGACTCAAAAGGACAGAACTACAATTTTCTCCAAAACAATACATTTCAGTGCCTCTGCTTGAATCCAGTATACAGTTACTCACAAAAGTCATCTATTACCTTATGTACTCTTATGGTAACAACAGCATAGAGAAAGCTGCCACGATGTTCTGTCAGTAATTTTTCCTGGTGTGGTAGTCAGGGCTCTGTATATTCTACAACACGCTGGACCTAAATTCTATAACTAAGTCATCTTGATTTCTTTGGTATGCAGCTTAAATACTGTATCCCAGAGAATAATATCTCCCCCCACCCCCCACAAGAAGGCAGCCTGGGAAAGGGCAGAATAATGACTTGAATTTAAAAGAAAGAAAAGAAGTTCAATGTAAGCAAATGAAATTAGGGAAGTCAAAATGTGACTTAACTTCTCTTATTTGTTTGATGGGTCATTACATAAATTTTAACCCTTTTAAACTGCTTATTGGCACTATTGTGTTGTCATAATGCTTTATAGTAATGAGATCACTTAGAAATTAAGTCATTCTGTCAGATTCTCGGGTAGTCTAAACTGAGGCATTTCCATGTAAGTCAGCGGGTATACACTTAAACCATCTGAGGTTCTATACCTCATATTTTGAAATTGTTATTCACTATTGTATTGAGAGGAGGAGGTTATGCAGCTGCAAATTTATTTATTTATTTTTAAAAATAGTCTAGCGAATTACATATACAGTATGCTTTGGGTGTCTCCAAATGCAAATGAAAAATGCAGTGTCCTTGAGTGGATTACATTCAATTTCAGTCCAGATACTGATTTACTTTGTGACCTGGGGTAAGTCCTTTAACTTCTTTGTCACTTTCTCCCTCTCTGTAAATGTAGAAAAATAATAGTGATCCACCTCCCAGGAGTGTTGTGAGGATTAATTGGTTGGTGTTTGTACAGCACTTGAAAATGTAAACTACTGTATGGGCTTGTCTACACTTGCCCCCAACTTTGAAGGGGGCGTGTTAATCAGGGTGATGAGAGATTACTAATGAACTGCTGTGGTGAATATGCAACACTTCATTAGGCTAATTCTCCCTCCCGCAACAACTTCAAAGTGTCAGACTTCGAAGTGCCAGCAAGTGTGTAGCCGTGAGCACTTCGAAGTGCCCGTGTTACTTTGAAGAGCCTTTACTCCCCAAAATTTTCCATAGTAAAGGCACTTCAAAATAGGGCGGGAGCTCTGAAGTGCCCACAGCTACACACATGCCAGCACTTCGAAGCCTGACACGGGGAGAATTAGCCTAATGAAGTGCTGCATATTCACCACAGCACTTCATTAGTAATCTCCCATCACTCTGATGAACATGCCCCTTCGAAGTTGGGGGCAAGTATAGACAAGCCCTAAAATTGTTAAATATTATTAAATTAAATTGAGATTATGCACAAGTCCTAAAGATGATGAAGGGGTGGGGTGGCATATAATCTGAACATGCATGTTATATCAGAACATGTATATATGACTTGTAAGAAAGTTCAATATACAGGGATGCCCTGTTTAAACTCTAATTTCTATGATCAGAAATTACACCACAGAAAACTCCAGATGTTGCACATGCATTAGCATAATTACTGAACGATGTTTATTTAAGGCTGAACGGGCCTTGAACAGTTTCAGTGTATGCTTAGTAAAAAGTAGGCTTTCCTTTAGCATAAAGTATAAGAGAAGTAGCTGAGTTAGTCTGTATCTTCAAAAAACATCATCATCATCTATGGCACCTTATAGTCTAACAGATATTTTGGGCTCATGCATCTGATGAAGCGGGTGTTTGCCCACGAAAGCTTATGCTCCAAAATATCTGTTAGTCTTGTAAGGTGCCACAGGACTACTTTTTCAGCATCGAGTATTCTTTTCTTGCAATGCATGAAACAAGAGTATCTGTATTGCAGACAATTCAATGAAAACATTCTTTGTTTAACTTCTCTTAGAACAATGGTTTTATGTTCATAGTTGTATAGATTCCACTGTTGTACTACAACTAATACACCTTCTTGGGCTGCTCTGCTGAGTGTGCTGTATGTAATTGAATGGCAGACCAAGAAAAACCTACAGGCTGTAGGTGTTTCAATGGGTGACCATAGTAAACAGTGTTTCCAATCTTTGTTACCACCGTAGATAGATTGGGTGATATGTGCACTGATGAAGACTGGCTTTTGGTTACTTAGTATTGTTTATACTCTTCATTTCCCAGCAAGACTCATGGGACAATATTCATGGTACCTTTAGCCTGTCAAAAACAAAATGCAGGAAGCAGTATATGATACTGACTGAAAATAGGAGGAACAAAAAACTATTCATGCACAAAAATGAAAATGTTCTCAGTGCTTTCACTGTGAAAGTATTCATTTCTTAAATATTAATAACACTTTGTGTGAATTCTGTTTCGTTATTCTTTTTTTCCCCGAAGGTAAATAATTTTCAGAAATAATTGAGGGCACATCAAATTGGTACTTTTAGAGTCTAAAGTGAGTGATGACCCTCAAAACAAAGAGAATTTGAGAAGCATTATTAATTGTGTAGCAGAAAAAGCAACTAAGAAAGAATGTGAAATGAAGCAGACTTCCTCTGCTTTATCTCCTTTCTTGCACCATCCTGTAAGCTGTTGCCGAAAGCCAATTAATTCCTTTGCCCAGCTATGAAGTGAAAGTCAACCAGCACAATAACACATGTTCAGTCTCATATTTCTGATCGTTAAATATTGTGTAAGCAACTCCTTCCATCCTGGCAACAATAAATAACAGATCAGAGCCCTGACAGATGAGTGACAGAGAGGTAGCCATATTAGTCTGTATCATCACAAAACAAAAAAAGCAGTTCTGTAGCACTTTAAAGACTAACAAAACAAAACACAATAAATAAATAATTTTGTTAGTCTAAGTTGTACAGGTCTGTTTTTTTATTTTCTGACAGATGAGGTAAATGAGATTGGAAGTTCTTAAGTTTTTGTCCAAAGGAAGTCTTCTGATCTCCACAGAACACAGAAAAGTCCATCTATTTTCTCAAGAAAAGGGGAAGTAAGATGAAGACAGGATGTTGCAGAGAGAGGGCTTGGTGGGGTATTTCTTTTATCTTCATTTTTTATTTTCTTCTGGGTTGTATTATGAAAATCAAATTGGACTTGGATTGAATATGTAATTTTTATATTATATCAAACATACCTAGAGCTTAGGACAAGTGTTCTTTGCTAGATATGATGTACAACAAAATAAATAATGTGATTCAAGAGATTTTTATCTAGCTTTTGCCACAATAATTAAATAAGCTAAAAAGATATATTATTTAGCTCTGTTTTAGATTCTCTCATATCTTCCAAATCATCTGAATAAATTCAATACATGTCCTCCTGGGTGATTTTGTGCCATTTTTTATCTACAGCTGTATCATTTATGATGTCACATGTAAGGCTAACTGGAGAAGCCACTAAGTGTGTTTTGTTTCACATAAAAATCCTAGCTCAAGTTTAACACTTCATTCCTTCTACAGCATTACAGCTTAGTGTAATGGCATTTGACAGTATTGGCTTTTTTGATATGACTTCTTTTGGCTAGCTCAGCATTCTGAAAAAATAAAGTGTTTTCACTCTGTGATTGAAAGGGTTAAATAGTACCAACTCATTACCACTCACAGAAGAATTTATTTTGTTCTCCTAAATCAGTTTTATTCCACATTTTTATTATTCCCTTGGGTCAGCTCTTCCAATTGAAATCAATACAAGTGCAAGTGACACAATCAATCTAGATATTTGATTATGGATTTGAGATCCACACCCCCCCAGGTCCTGCTCAGTGCTCTTTAGCTAGTCTCTTTCTGATAGCATCCCTTGAGAACTGAAAATTCATATTGGCAACCATGAATTATGAACATGGATTCAGAAACCAGATAATAATCTTCATTTATGTACTGATGCTTTCTCTTGGAAGGATGATGGAGCCATTAAAATAGACTTGGATTTTGTAAACGCAGCTACTTAGACATGTTTTATTCTGTAAGCTCTCTCCTGAAGTAAAGAGGAAATTTACAGGATCTTATGCTTCATCTATAAGACCCCAAACAAAATACATGAAATCAATGGTTATATGATGTAGTGTCAGTACAACATCACAGAAGATGTAAACATTGTTCATTATTATTAGTTTCCAGTCATTTATATACATTTTTCATTCTCATGAGAGAGGAAACCTATTGGGGAGGTGGAGGCAATATAATGCTCAGGCAGCAGTACATGGAGGCATTATGCTTCATGAGCACTGCATGGGTGATACAGAGTGGATTGTGTTAAACCCATTTAAAAGATGTAGCAAATTATCTGCATATTCCCTGCAGGCATCCTACTAACATCACAGCTCAATAAGCAGTACATCACTGTAGGGCTGGTAGTATTGTTGTAGTTGGCCCTGGTTGGCCCTGCCAACTTACGTACAGAGCAAACAGATTTTTCTTCTCCCCTGCACAGCTTTCTGGAAGAGCTGCATGAGAACATGAGAAAGGCCATACTGGATCAGACATTAGTCCATCTAGCCCCTGATTTGACAATGGCCAAAGCCAGAAGCTTCAGAGGAAATGAACAGAATAGAGCAATGTTGCAGTGATCCATCCCCTGTTAGTCTCAGCTTCTGGAAATCAGAGGTTTAGGGATACCCAGAGATTTGAGTTGAATTGCTGACTATCTGGGCCAATAGCAGCCCATGTTACACTTCCAGGGCACTGGACTGGGGCCCATTGGAGCAGGAAGGCCTGAGTTTTCTTGCTCACCTCAGATTCCCTATGCCTAGCACTGAGACAGGCAAAGCCAGGGGGTTACAGAAAAGGAAATTGGCTCAGCTGAACACTATCTAGAGTTCTGGGAATGCTGAGTGAATAGAAATTGAGGCAGCTAATCGCTATACCTGTTGAGCTAGAAATCCTGCTATAGACCTTGCCAAAAGCTGTCTGCAAGTCCAATCCTGCATCAGCTGGATCACACTTATCCACATGCCTTTTAATACCCTCAAAAATTTAATAGGATTATGATTACCCTTTACAAATGCCTTGCTGACTTCCCCAAGATATCATGTTCATTTATGATAATTCTATTCTTTATTAAATTTTCAACCAATACGCATGGTGCTGATGTTAGCTTTTGGCCTGTAATTGCCAGGATCACCTCTGGAACCTTTGTAAGAATTGGCATTACATTAGCTATCCTCCAGACATCTGCTATGAACGTGGAGTTAAACAATAGGATGCATACCACAGTTAGTAGCTCTGAACTTTCATACTCATCTCACTCCAGGGATCTGCCAAGACAAGTGCTTTTACAAGTGTTTTAAATTTGAATTAACTTATTGCCAGTTAACTAACATCATTCTAACTGATAATGTAAGCACGGCAGAAGTGTTTGTTCCCAGTTACTGTGCATTCCACTCTGAACTAAACTCTCTAATGCTGGAAACAAAAAATTGGCTCAGGAGCTCTTTAGGTCGGATCTGTCTTTCCACAGTGAGTTTGCCTAGCACAGTGGGCCTCTCTTTCTCGATTAGTCTCCTTAGATGTGACTGCAGTAGCAATAATAAATAATGATAATGAATGTTTTTGTGCAGTTCCTTCAACACTCTTTTAGCTGTGCTGTATAAAATAGGAGCTCTTGTTATGTGACAGGTTCAGGTGCAAGAGGTGTAGACGATTTGAATGACAGTAAGAAAATACCAAAGGGTTCATTCAAAGAGGCAGATTCTCCCTTCCCTGACAGATACTTCCACTTACAAGCAGCCAATCAAAGTTAGGGCATGAATATAAAGATTTTTCACTGGCAAGACTCTTGGGACTTAGCTGGATGAACAAATGCCAGGTAAGAATGTCCAAGGAACACTCCCCGACCTTGAACTGGGGTGAGGCCCAAATAGCAATCATCCATTGAGCCTAAGGACTTTGCTCACCTCCCCGAGCCATGACCATCCCTTCCCTACACCAGTTAGCAGAGCTGGCTGTTGAAGGAACAAATACACATTTCATTCTAAGAAACCAGTGCTCCCTCTGCACCTGAAAACCATGTACCAGCTAAGACATGTTTTCTCCAGGAGATCTAGTTTTGGTACTGCATCTATACATTGTCCAGTGAATTTCTACCCACAATCCGCTCCAGAGAAAGGGGTGCAGAAATAAAGACAAGTCCCTTCATGTTTGCCACAGTAGGATTTAGAGTTGATTATACTGATAAAAATAAGTAAGAATTTTCAGGAAGTGATGATAATGCTTTCCATTTACAAAGGTTCTTTAACTATGGGGCCCCAAAAGTGCTTTATAGACTTTAATGATCACCACAGCCCTATCATATAGATAAGTAGGATGGGCCTCAGTTTACAGAGGGGGAAACTAAATCAGGGGAAAACCGAGTTTTGTATTCAGGAATGGAGCTAAAGAATTTATATTCTGAGTCTCCTGCTACTAGGGGATCATGTGCCCTTTCTCTTTGTTCCTTAAATATTCCATACTTTTCAGTTCTAAACTGCAACATGCTTTAATTATCATGGGAGTGTGTTTAAAAAAAAAAAGCAAATGTGCTTTCCATTCAAGGATCCTACAAAATTGGGAACTATTCATTATTAGTAAGAGTAGGTGCTCATTTGCAATTGATAGTAGTAGTTGGATTTGACATTTTATCATAGTTAACTTCGAGCTACCCATCTTTTATAAGGAGCCCTCATAACATCCTGCAACACTCTCTAAGACCTCAAAAATGAGAATAAGGGTAGCCTGTGATAAGAGAGTCTCGAAATTGCAGAGCACATTTTCAAAGCTTGAGATCATGATCTATGTGTAAGAACAGCACATCTACCAACTCCAAGAGCAGAGGAACAAATAGCTGCTCAACTGATTGAGACAAAGGTGGCAGTGCACTCATCTGGAAAAAAATATCCATTTGTTGAAAAGAGGAACAATAGCTCAAATGGAGAAAACTCACACTTTAAAAAGTGATATGGTGCTTGGAAGACACTGAAAAACCACTTATTGGTAAGGGATATCCACCCATGTAATGGTGGGGAGAAATACAATATGCTTTCTTAATGTCATCAAATCAGTCTGTACCTTTTTTTTTTTTTAAATCCTAAGCACCATATTAGGGAAACAAAAGGAGGAGAGTGGAGGAGGAATATTTTAAAGTGGGAGTAAATATACAACTGAGGCTTAGGAAATGGAATTGAACAATATGGTATGATTAATGGAAGAGAGAACAAACTTGTAGTGGAGGGAGTCACCCAACTTTCAACAGAGGTGTTCAGTAGCACAGCACCAGAAATACAGAGGAGTACAAGTCTGGGGACACCTGGGCTGTGGCCACACTACCCTTCCCTTTCGGAAGGGACTTGTTTAATGAGGTAGTTTGGAAGATGCTAATGAGGCACTGACATGAATATGTAGTGCCTCATTAGCATAATAATGGCCATGCACAATTCAAAAGTGATGCTTTTGGAACGCACGCCACCCATGTAGATGGGGGCCTTTTGAAAGGATCCTCTGACTTCAAAAGTCCCTTCTTCCTATTTAGCTACATAGGTGGCATGTGTTCCAAAAGTGGCGCTTTTGAAACATGTGTGGCCACCATCATGTTGATGAGGGACTACATATTCATGTCAGTGCCTCATTAGCATCTTCTGAACTGCTTCATTAACATGCCCCTTCCAAAAGGGAGGGGTAGTATGGCCACAGCCTGAGTTGGATGGATGTATTTTTGGTTGTAGAAAGGGACAAAGAAAGACAGCAGGGTGAAGGGAATCAGCAAATGAAATAACTGAAGAAAGCAAACAGGAAAAAAGGGTCTGAGCATGGTAGAAAACTCATGGACTTAATGAATTGGAGGTTATGAAAGGGCCAAGTGTGGAGAGTGTCGAGAAAGCTGGTCAGCAGTACTGAAGGAGGTTAATGGTACCTTGGACATTCAGAGGTCAGAGAGAGAGTGTTGAGTGAGGGCAAGTTCGGTTGACTGACCACTTTTGTGAAGGGAGGGAGTTGACGTAGAGTTTGTGAGTAAATGTAGAAGAGACAGCGAAGAGGTGGCCAGTCAACTGGTGAGGGAGGAAATTGTTCTGGATGATTAAGTTATTGAGGTTGAATGTGAGACGAGACGAAGGTTTGTGGTGTTTTAGATTTTACTTCATGGGATAGGTGTAGGGCTTGAATCTTGTATTATCATTTATCTTTTCCTGTTCTTTGTAGTCACAATTAATTTATATTGAAGTCTAAGTACAATTTGGGTCCAATATTCATCTACTCCAAAGGTCTGCACACTCAGTAAACTGCTTGGCACTGAAATTTATTACCTTAGTGACCAAGAACCAGAATAATAATAGCAATAAATATATCAAATCTTCCTTGAGAAATGTTGCCTACTTGGTGCAGACTGTACTTTGCCATTTTGTCTACATGATGCAGAGTTTCAATTTAACCTCTTTTCTACCTTAACATATACATCCAGATGGAGAAAGCTACCTTAAAAGAGAGGCATTCTTACAAAAGTATAGTTTTTGAATGTTAGAAGAAGGGATATGGTTTATTCTACTTCCTTTCTCATTATAGTCTTAGTCATGAGAATATTTTCATGTTATGTCGTTTTCTGTTCTCATTACAACCTTTGTCACATGAATAAGATATCAGAATGCTAATGTCTAATATACAGTATTCTTTCTCTGCTGGCACAATACTGTACTACTGTAACCTTTGCAATATTATGTATTCTGATTGGCTGTCCATTTCACCTCTTCCCCACAAGTTAATAAGGCTGTAAAAAGGAGAGAACTTGAAATGGCCAGCCAGTCAAATTACAGAATATTGAAAAGGTCAGAGCAGTACAGCACACAGAAAAAATTACGGAATATATGAGGCATTAAAATTCTTGTGACAATGATTATACCAGGAATGGAAAAGGATACCCATTTATGTTATTCCAATCTAGTGAACCCCATAGGATGATGTACCCAGGACAGCATTAAGTTACGCACCACCAAGCTGCATGAATTTTATGCACCTATTTACACTGATATTCAATAAAAAGGATGTGTAGCTGCTTTGGAACCCCTTTTAAACTGTAATTCTAATGGTACAGAGACCCTTCAGATAGAAACACGTATCACTGAAACTGTTATGTAAAGCTTTAGACTGTTTTTACAATGATTTAGTGGAGGAATGCATAGAAGCTATAAAAGAATGTTTCATTGCCTTTTCTTATTGTTCTGCACATTCTGGTGTATATAGATAAATATTCTTTTGTTAAACAAAAGGTAACAAAGTAAACTTACTTTTGCACAGTGGGAGCTGATATCCTTTGTAGGTTTTTAGAACCATTCAATAGCCACCCATGTTTCTCTGCCTCTAAAAAAAGTAGTTTCCTGCACATTTTACTATATTCTATCTCTTTGTGTCAAAAGTTATCATCTCTGTACATTTGCTGTACTGTATCTGTCCATTGAGCCTTTGTTGTCCAAATCCCATCTACAGATGCACATGACACCCTGCACATCTATTATTTTTCTGCCTCCCACAGCATCAAGATCTGCACCGAACTTGTACTTAATCAGAAAATTGAAGCTCAAAAGTTAGTCATTTTTATATGTCAGCACCCTCCTCTATTCCCTACCTCCTCTATTTCCAACCCATATGAACCAAGCAGGGAATATGAAGCTCCACGGCTACGTCTACACGTGCCCCAAACTTCGAAATGGCCATGCAAATGGCCATTTCGAAGTTTACTAATGAAGCGCTGAAATTCATATTCAGCGCTTCATTAGCATGCGGGCGGCAGCAGCGCTTCGAAATTGACGCGCCTTGCCGCCGTGTGGCGCGTCCAGACGGGGCTCCTTTTCGAAAGGACGCCACCTACTTCGAAGTCCCCTTATTCCCATGAGCTCATGGGAATAAGGGGACTTCGAAATAGGCGGGGCCCTTTCGAAAAGGAGCCCCGTCTAGACGCGACGCGCGGCGGCAAGGCGCGTCAATTTCGAAGCGCCGCTGCCGCCCGCATGCTAATGAAGCGCTGAATATGAATTTCAGCGCTTCATTAGTAAACTTCGAAATGGCCATTTGCATGGCCATTTCGAAGTTTGGGGCACGTGTAGACATGGCCCACATGACCTTTCTGAGGCATCATAGCTCTTCCATGTGAACCTTCTCATCTAAGCAAAATTTGCTCCACTGCTGGAAAAAAGTGGCATTTTAAAATATGCAGTGTCAATCTACAGGTTGGGAAGATTATACAGAATCAAAAACTTTTTCCTTTGTGCACTTCAGTACCTCACATAGCATTTTCCACCAGCTTTATAGTTCTCTGATCTTGCTCCTGTTGAAGATTGGACATTGATTATAAATTGTTGAGATTAGTCCCAAAGGAAAGAAATCTTTAGCTGGAAGAGTTTTGAGTATCATTATAATGACATGATAAAACACAGAGATTAGGGGAAGAATTATGTTAAAGCAGGATCCTTATGATCCATGCTTACCTACGTAGGGAGCAGGAACAAGTCAAGTGAGAGAAAAGCAAGGCTCCATCCAGGTGTCTGGGAGGGGAAGGACTATGAGGACTTGTCCTGGTGCAAAAGGTTTCAGTGTAATGCCACAGAGTCAGTGAATTTATATTGGTTCAAAACACTATAAATGATATCAGAATCAGGCAGAGTAGGGAGGAAAGGAGAGAGCCTGAGCTGAAGACAGTCCTTATGGGAATGAGTAAGAAAGGTCAAGGAACCTGGGGAAACCAGAGACTGTGAAGAAGAGCTGTACATCTGTGTGTGCAGAGGCTTCTATTTCTGAGAGCAGTGCAGGCCATTCAGGGGAAGACTGGCAAGCTCTGAAGGGAGCTATTTTCTTCCTATCCAGTAAATCTCCTCCTGAGTGGGCCTTTCAGCAAGGTGGTGGTGGCAACATTTTTACTGAAGCACCAGAGATTGGTCATGTCCAGTATTCTGAGGCAATGAACCAAAGTGAATCAATTGTCCTTAAGGATTTACCAAGGTGTCAAGCTATTGTTTGCACAGGAATATGGCACCGTCAGTAGGCATATGAAATTGGAACTGAGAGTGAGGTGAAAGAAAGAACACATGAAAACTAGAAAGAGTGATGTGCTGTCTACTTATACTCCCAAATAGGATCCAAGTTGAGGCAGACTAGGCAGGAATGACATATGGTGATATGAATGGCTTATCGAGGTAGCACTTTCTTTCAGGCTGAACCAATGTGGCTGCATTTTCCAGCCCACTGAAAGCAAAGTTTATGCAGTGAAACGTGGTAAAGCTGCACATTGCATGTAACACCTAGCAGGAGCAATCTGAGGACCTGCATTGGAAAAGATTCTAATATTTTATTTTTGCCAGTAGCTATAGGTAACATGACTGGGAATGTCTATACAAAACTCTTGATTTGGGGGATATCTTTTAGGACAGGAAAATGATCAGTGCTCCTCAGTATATATTTATAAATATATAAAGTAGTGAAGAATCTGAATTACCATGTTGTCTAACACATTGTAAATGTGCAAGTTCATTTTTGAGCTGAATAAAACGGTTATATAATTACATACTTCTCATAATTATCAAGTAATTATACACTTCTTATAATTGCAGAGTAATCATTCTGCTATAACTAGAACTTAATGTTACAACTAATTGTATAATTACTGTGTATTAATGCCATTATCCTGACAACCTAGAACAAAATGTTGCCTTGTTGATATTTTCCCTTCAAACGGCATTTTTGAAAATAACATAGTATTGAGTGTTACCTAGCTGGAAAGATTTTTTTTTTTAATAAAAGGAACACAAGTGGAAAGGGAAATCATGTGTGTTCATCCAGGGATTGGATAGTGTAGCATAAAAGGTGTTAACACATTTTAAAACCCTTGTGTAGACTGGGCAAATTGCATTTTAAGATTATAGTTGAGTGGGGTGAACCTTGGGGAGCCAGTGTTACAATTTAAAGATCTGTTGTGTTAAAATACATTGTGTCTGGTCTGTGCTGGTTTTAAAACTTATTAATTATAACATTTTAACTAAGCAGATTTTGAATATATGCCTGTTATCTTAGCCTCGATAAGCCCTGCGGTGACCTGTGGAAATTGGGGCTTGTGTGTGTATATGGAGTTGGAGTATGCACTTTATTGTGTTTTTTTGTGCTTTCACTATTGTTCATAAAACAATGTGAAAGCACAAATACAAAGCACTATTGTTCATAAAACATATGAAAGCACAAATACAAAGAGGGTCTGCTTCACTGATAGGTATGCAAGGGTTTGAGATGCATTTACAGACACCCAGATCATGCAACCACCCCATGCCCAATTCCCTTCTAGCAGGAGTGGAATATGTAAATTTACATAAGGATGATCTCAGGTAAATAATGCTGCCTTTACAGGAGTTCTGTGTCTTTTGAGCAAGGTGGATACGTTTTTGTTAGGCAAAATTTCATGCATGAGACGAAAGGCATTCCTCATTACAGTATATAAGATATGGTCTATTGGCATAGTACTTTTCTTAGTTTCAGTGATCTCATACAGATTGA